>NC_142595.1:31533645-31840602 GCF_965207765.1 Zootoca vivipara
CCGGAGCGGGCTACTTCACAATATGCTTTACAGGTAAAAGAGTTTACCAATAAAGAAGGTTTTCAGTTCATTTTACAGGCATTTGCCACATGTGCTACTCCACGTGTAATTTACGTGATTAGATGTCCCTTGGGTTGTTGTATGTAGGTCATACTCTCAGATTTATAAAAGTAAGAATATCAGAGCATTGTTCTAGGATTAGGAACAATGTAGTAGATGCTCCTCTAGTACAACATTTTATTGAAGTATCTCATTCAGATGTGGACCTGACCTTTTTTGTAATTTGGACATATTTGGGTCCTGTAGAATGAACTAAAAATATCCTCATGCAGAAAGAAACTAGGTTTATTTTTTTACTGAATACGTTACACCCCTCAGGTCTTAATCCTGAAACTGATTTCAGTTGCTTTTTATGAGTAGGCACCAGTATTGTTTACCAGTTTGTTTACTTCTGTGGGGTGGAGGGGTCTCTTCAAAACAATTAAGTAAATAAATAAATAAATAAAAATTAAAATTGATGTATCTGTGCACTGCTATTACTTTGGATCTGAAAATTGATTACGGTTCTCCATGAGTTTGTATAAATTTTACATACATAACACGTGAGCATGGTTTAATTTGGGTTTTAACTTTCTGCTGGGCTACAAGGGTCGCTTTAAGAAAGAAATTTTGTATCTGTGGATAGCCAACACCTGTAATTGAAATCAATACTGTCTTTGTCCATATAACCTCACATTGTAACAGTTGACGTTTATCGCAGCTACTACGATGACACAGAACTACTATCTTGTTACATCACCTTTGGTATATACAGTTGTTTATGGCATATATATATATATATATATATATATATATATATATATATATGGTATGTTTTGTAAAAAAAGTGTGTGACATCACAACAGTGCATTTATTTCCATCAGATGAAGCGCAGGATGGCGAAGCAAGGTTTATATTCCGGAAATCCTTGTCTTCGAATATGATTCTGTGGAACTGGAACTACTTGTTATCGCTGGGACTTTCTGAACGGATGCAGATGGAACAGACACATACCAATGACTAGACCTGATCCATGAAGTGATTGCAGTATGAATTGATCTACTGAATTGATTCATTGTATTTTATGACTCATTTCTGTTGAAATTTATATGATACAGTGAATTACTATCCTTTTTTTTTTTTTTTGCAAGAGTGCAGCCGGTTACGACTCGTGTGTTTATTCAGAAAATCCAAGCCACAAATATGAAGCAGCAACTGTGTCAGGGTACCTGGGAAGCCATGGCCTTAAGGCGGACAACTAAATGGGAGTATGAGCTAGGATCAATAATACCTCAAGTAAGATTGCTAGCTGCTTGAGGTGAGGCTGCCTTCTGTTCCTGCTGGGAACCTCTCCTTGCCCCAGCAAGTAGGAATAAAGGAAAGAGATCACCAGGACGATCCATCAAAGGTAAATCACTCTCTCTCTCAGTTGCCCAGAGGATACGCTGTTGCTGTTTCGAATGCATGCACCAAAAGAGGAAGCTCTGGGTCACGTGTATGGGTATATATAGGTCCCTCGATCCGTTTGGACTGCGCCCCATTGAAAATGGGGTCTAAGCCCTTTCTCTGCTGTACTAATTTCAGTATCCAGAGATATAGGCTAAAAAGAGTAATTTTCTAAATCTGTGTAAGGTTCTGTGTAAATAATGTCATAAAAATGTATGATTTGCATATTACAGACTTTTAACCAGCCCCCCCCCACTCCCCGGATCATAGTAGGAATCTGTCTGTTGAGACATTTTTCCCTGCAGCATAGAGGGAATAATTCTCGATTTCAGGTCAGATGTAATCCTATTCTAAGGAAGCGTCCTGATTTACTCATTGCAAGATAAGATCCACTTCCCTTTGTTCTTGGCATTGTGCACAAAGAGGAAACAAAAAATAATGAGGCACACTAAGCTGCTGTTGGGAAATATAAACATATGCCATTTCTTGTGGCTGAGCAAACATCAGACACCTGTAGTTGGAGGAAGGAAGGGCAAAGTGGGGCAAAAGAGTACCTCCCCGTCAGAGTCCCTTAGAGAAGAGATGGGCTCCATCATGGCATTCCTCTTGCTCACCTGTGGTCTCTTACTATTGTTGCCTGAAGCTGTGGGTAAGAAATATTCCATTGATTGTTTCTGATTCATCTTAACGAGGCTAGTGGATCATCTTAACGAGGCTAGTGGATCATTGATCTCTGCTTTCAAGGGATCTCTTACAGCTAGCTATCACTTGCATCAACATGTGTTCAGCTATGGTCCTGTCTTAGTGGGGAAAAGATGACTTACAGTCTGTCCACCCATCAGTAAGACCCACTGAGTTAATGGGCGTACCAGTGCTGTTTTTTTCTAGAAAAAGAGGGGCTGGAGCTCAACATGAACAGCTCCCTTATTCTATTATAAAGGCAATGGCACCTACCTGAGAGGTGCTGGAAGTGAGTTCTGGAGAGTTCCGGCTGAAAAAACAACCCTGGGCCTTACTCCCAGGTAAGTGTGCACAGGATTGCAGCCTTCATAGAGGTTCCATAGCCCTTAAACGAAACCTCAGGCATAACCTCAGGTATAACTAAGGGTAGACTGAAATTCCTTCCCCTTAAAACCGCCACATCCTTCCCTTGCCAAAATGGGGCATGATTTTCTGCTGCTTTTAGAATGTTTGATGTTTTAGTATGTGATGTGAGCCACCCAGAGTGGCTGCGGAAACCCAGCTAGATGGCTGACGTAATATAAAGGTAAAGGTAAAGGGACCCCTGACCATTAGGTCCAGTCGTGACCGACTCTGGGGTTGCGCGCTCATCTCGCATTATTGGCCGAGGGAGCCGGCGTATAGCTTCCAGGTCATGTGGCCAGCATGACTAAGCCGCTTCTGGCAAACCGGAGCAGCACATGGAAATGCCGTTTACCTTCCCGCTGTAGCGGTTCCTATTTATCTACTTGCATTTTGAGGTGCTTTCGAACTGCTAGGTTGGCAGGAGCTGGGACCAAGCAACGGGAGCTCACCCCGTCACAGGGATTCGAACCGCCGACCTTCTGATCAGCAAGCCCTAGGCTCAGTGGTTTAACCACAGCGCCACCTGGGTCCCTTTACCTTTACCTATGTGATGTGAGCCACCCAGAGTGGCTGCGGAAACCCAGCTAGATGGCTGACGTATATATATATATATATATATATATATATATATATATATATATATATATATATTATAATAATTGGCTCACCCATACTTACCTTTCTCCACATTTCTAGGCACAGGTCTGGGCTTTCCAGGTCCACATCTGATCTGACTGTTTGTTTTTGGACCTGGCATCCCTGAAAACCCACTCTTTACTGCTGAATTGGAACAAATGGCAATCCATGGAAAACCCAAATTGCCATTCGATCTGATTCAGTGGTAAAGATTGGGTTTTAATGGGAAACCGGTGGGCAAAATAAATAAAAAAATAAGCACACGGAGATGGACTGAGAAAGCATGGCTTCTGGTCCCAAGTGCCGCTACCACAGCCCAGGTTGGGTGGGATGCTCCAGTGACTACATATGGCACCAGTCTGTGGCACACTGGGAAGGGGGAATGCGATCCATATTGATGCTGTAGTTTCTGCTGTTTGGTGTGAGATTTTCTTAAATCAGCTTCAATTCGACTAGAAAACTGAATGCTGAGTAAGTGGAAATTGAGACAGCTGATGCACATGCATGGATGATAACTACACCCTTTTCAGTTAATGAATTATAGTTCTCATTCTTACACCTTTGTCCCCTGTTTCCATTTCAGTTGGTTATCCCTGTGTCTGCCCATTTATTTACAATGGTAAATCCTATTCCTCTTGCACCAAGGACAGGGCTCGTAAACTGTGGTGTGCAACAGAAGTTGACTCTGAGACGAGAGAAATGAAGACATCTTCCTATAGAACATGTTACGTTAAAGGTGACCTGTATTTTCTTCTACTTCTGGTTTCCTGTGTCACACGTATGCATAGCCATTTTACTGTAATAAAGTAAACAGATCCTCTTCATGAACTTTAAAGCTAGATGTGGGTCTTCCATAGGCATCTGATTGGACATCGTGGAAACAAAATGTTGGATTAGATGGGCCTTTGGTCTGATGCAACAGAACTCTTTCTGGGCACTTAAAGAGGTTAGGGACTACCATCAGTAGCTTGTGTAGCTTGTATAGATTTCCTTATGCACGATCTATTACAAATCTTCTTCCAAGGATCAGATAAAAGTTGCTTCAGGCAACAAGATCTCTGAAGAAATGAAACACATCACCAGTATGTTAATTTGAAAAAAATGGTTCAAACTATTTACCCAAGAGGCACTTTTGTACAAATATTACCTACTAATAATTGATAAAGATTGCATAGACCGCAGTTTGGGGATGCCTGGTGTAGACCATAAAAGTCGCATGTCATCTTTTCTAATATTACTGATATTACATTGGCATGAATGCCAGCTATCTTCATGTCTTGTTTTATATCTAGTATAACTGAATTCATTCACTTAATCTTTCTTTATAGTTTCTTGTTTCTTTAACATTATTGTCAATTGAGTAATTGTTACTTGCTCTCACAGGCTCCTGACCAATTCATTTGTCCTTGGTTTGTAGCTATCTTTCTAAGCCTTTATAAAGGAGATCCCAGGCAAGGTTTATATATATGTGACCATTTTTTAATTTTATTTTATGATCATCACTACTATGTTTCAATGCATATAATCTCACTCTGTTTTGGCCTAGAGAATGGAGGTAATGATGATGGCCGACCCTGTGTGTTCCCCTTTGTGTACAAGGGCAAAACCTTTGATAAATGCACCCAAAAAGATTCGCTGAAAAGGGACTTCTGGTGTGCAACAACAGGGAACTATGACAAGGATGAGAAATGGAGCTACTGTGCTGATACCGGTGAGCATGATGCAGGGGGCTAGAATAACAGGAGTGGTTGGCCGGATGAATAATTAGTGAAGGCACCTTGTAGGCCAAGGAGAGTGAGAGGGAAGTTCAGCATTCCCCAATCTGGTGCCCTGCAGGCATTTTAAACTGCAGTTCCCATCACCACTGACCAGTGGCCATACTTGTTAGGGGCAGACTGATGTGAAACACCTGGAAGGCCCCACCTTGGGAGCACTTGCTTGGCATGCAAAGCATCAAATTTTCATTCCCCAGAATCTCCAGGTAGGGCTGGAAGAGCGTCCTTGCCAGTCAGAGTAGACAACACCAAGCTAGATGGATCTCGCGTCTGACTCAGTTTGGACTCGGCTACATTTCTCATGTTACAATGCTATAACTGCATTATAAACATGTGACACCAGTTGACCCTGTAGAGCACAAAACTTGGTGTAATTTCACAGTTTTTTCCTCTTTTGTTATAACAATTTAATTTATGACTTGTTTATAGCATTTCCCCCTTGTGTGTTGATCCAGCCTATGCCAGCTTTCTACCACCTTATGAAAAATTTGCTTAGTCTTAGCATTTCTGAGCAGAGTTCTAGGTTCAGGCCAGCACAATGACAGGTTTGGACAGGACCGAAGAGAACTGAGTAAATAGTCTTCAGAACAGTGAAAAAAAGATTAATTAGATGAACCACAAGCCACACATTATATAAGAGCTTGGTGCACAGTATATAGTAGTTATGTGAGCTTATATGAGAATAAGTGGTTTGGTAGAAGTTAAAGAAAAAGAAATGATATAGGACTCAGCTACATTAGTCAAAAACAATGTTAATAATAATAATTTATTTGTACCCCACCCATCTAGCTGAGTCTCCCCAGCTACTCTGGGCGGCTCCCAATCAAGTGTTAAATACAAGACAGCATTAAATATTTAAAACTTCCCTAAACAGGGCTTCCTTCAGATGTCTTTTAAAATTAGGATAGCTCTTTATTTCCTTGACATCTGATGGGAGGGCGCCATTACTGAGAAGGCCCTCTGTCTGGTTCCCTGTAACCTCACTTCTCACAATGAGGAAACCACCAGAAGACCCTCAGCGCTGGATCTCAGTGTCCCAGCTGAATGATGGGGGTGGAGACGCTCCTTCAGGTATACATATAGGGCTTTAAAGGTCAGCACCAACACTTTGAATTGTGCTCTGAAACGTACTGAGAGCCAATGTAGATCTCTCAGGACTGGTGTTATATGGTCCTGGTGGCCACGCCCAGTCACCAGTCTAGCTGCCGCATTCTGGATTAATTGCAGTTTCCGGGTAGTCCAAGTGGGAGATACAGTCCGCAGGCAGGTAGGGTCTCAGCCTGCGTATCAGATGGAGCTGGTAGACAGCCGCCCTGGACACAGAATTAACCTGCGCCTCCATGGACAGCTGTGAGTCCAAAATAACTCCCAGGCTGTGCACCTGGTCCTTCAGAGGCACAGTTACTCTATTCAGGACCAGGGAGTCCCCCACACCCGCCGGCCCCCTGTCCCCCCAAAACAGTACTTCTGTCTTGTCAGGATTCAACCTCCGTTTGTTAGCCGCCATCCATCCTCCAACCACCTCTGGCACTCACACAGGACATTCAACACCTTCAATGGTTCTGATTTAAAAGAGAGGTAGAGCTGGGTGTCATCTGCATACTGATGAACACCCAACCCAACCCCCCTGATGATCTCTCCCAGCCGCTTCATATAAATATTAAAAAGCATGGGGGAGAGGACAGAACTCTGGGGCAACCCACAAGTGAGAGCCCAGTTGTCTGAATACTCATCCGCAACACCACTCTCTGGACACGGCCCAGGAGAAAGGAGCAGAACCACTTCATAAAAGTGCCCCCATCTCCCAGCCCCTCTAGCCGTTAAAGGGTGTTAAGCTCAATGGTGTCGAAGGCCGCTGAGAGATCCAGCAGAACTAGGAAACAGCTCTCACCTTTGTCTCTAGCCCCCCGGAGATCATCAACCAGCGCAACCAAGGCAGTTTCAGTCCCATGGTGAGGCCTGAATTCCGTTTGGAAGGGATCCAAATGGTTCGCATCCTCCAGGTGTGCTTGAAGTTTTTCAGCAACCACACACTCAATCACCTTGCCCAAGAATGGTAGATTTGAAACTGGGGAATATTTGGCCATATTGGCTGGGTCTAAATAAGTTTTTTAAAGAAGTGGTTTAATGACCGCCTCTTTCAGTGGGTCTGGGAAGTCTCCACCCCGCAGAGACCATTGCCCAGTCCTTCCCAGCTCACATTTATTAGCCAGGATAGGCAAGGATCAAGGAGACAGGTGGTTGGTTTCATTCATCCAAGCAGCCTGTCCACATCCTTGGAGGTAAAAGATTGGAATTGATCCCTTATAACATGACTAGACAGGACTCTAGCACTCTCCCGCCCCGGCCCTGCTCCTACTGTGGAGTCTACCTCCTTCTGAATCTGAGCGACTTCATCTGCAAAAAACTTTGCAAAAGCATTGCAGGGGATCTTGGGGTCCCTACCAGGCCCCAGTGATGAAGGTGGTTCCAATAGATTGTGAACCACCTGAAAGAGTGTCCTGCTGCTGTTTTCTGCAGCTGCAATACAGGCGGTGAAGAAGGTCCTCTTTGCTGTCGCCATTGCCACTTGGTAGGCTCAACATTGAGCTCTAGCCTGTGTCTGGTCTGATTCAGAATGAGTTTTCCACCACCGGCACTCTAGCCGTCTCAACGATTTTTTCATCGCCCTCAGCTCCAGGGAAAACGTAGGGGGTATCTGGGCTCCATGCAATGGGAGAGGCCGCTTCGGAGCCAGACAGTCAATAGCCCTGGTTAACTCCAGGGAATCAGCTGAAAGGCCATCAACATGGGATAAAACACCACAAACCACTCTCTGGAAGCCAATTGGATCCATTAAGTGGTGGTGGGGGGCCATCCAATTCGGTCCCACCTCCCTGCAGAAGGGAAGGGTCACGGAGAAGTCCCGTTGCCAACATCTGACCATGGCACTTCTTTTGTTTCACTTTTAAAGGTGTCAGATCAACAACATCTGTAGAGGTAAACACCAGGTCTAAGGCATGTCTGTGGCTATGAATTGGACCAAACCTATTCAGGGACAGTCCCATGGAGGCCATGCTTTCCATGAAGTCCCAAGCTGCTCCTTGTAAGTTCATGTCGCCATGTTTCCAGCAGCTTCCTGCTGCCTCTTAAGCTGTGGCGGTGAGTGTAGGCTCCACTTCCTAGGCCTGATGGAATTGGCTGGAGGAGGGAGCGGTCTCCATCACTCACATGTGTTATAAACATGTAACACCAGATGGCGCTGTAGAGCACAAAACATTTCTATGTGATTCTATTTATTTATTTATTTATTTATTTATCTTTGCACCTGTCCTCCAAGGAACTCAAGGTGGTGCACATGGCTCCCCTGTTCTCCATGTTATCCTCACAACATCCCTGAGATATTGGTTAGGAAGAGGGTTGGTGACCAGTAGGATCAGCAGCACAATCTATAGCACCAAAGTGACAGGAGGAAAGATGGCTGTGACTCTTCCCCTGCTGTTCAGACCCCCCCCCCCCACGCCTACATCCCTTCTTTTCCAAAATGACACACTCACAGTACTGAAGTTTGTTTGGGAGAAAAGGGATGCTGAGGATGGTTTGCTGAAGAAGTCACTGTGCAGAAGAAGGGTTCAGCAAGCCCTGCCCGCCTGCCCATTTGATACTTCAAATGGCACCCCTATTCCTTTGCTTTATTGCGGACTTGTCATCATGATGTAATTTATGTAAGCGAGTGGGGGGGGGAGGAACGATCCCCCAGGCAAAACGCAGGAATGTTTCCAGCACCCGTGCTTTTAGACACCTGGCACATACTCAGATATCTTGTAGTGTAAAACGCAGAAGGACTGAGGCAGAAGTGTGTGCTACAAACTATTACTAAGAAGGCGGAACAAAAGAAAGCATGTCTCCTCTCGCTGAGAAAAGTTGGAAGAAAACAACAACAAACGGAAACAGCAAACACCTGCTCCCATGATTACAACAATGTTTGCTTGAATGCATAAACACAGTCTTGTGACTGCACAGTGAGAGGAATAGAATCCAACAGTTTAGGCCTTGTGGTGACATGATTGTTTGTGGGCTCTGGCTTTTTGCTAATAGTGCCAAAACTCTCTTCATTGTTCAAGATTTTATTTATAAATGCATCCAGAAGTGCAGTGGGTCATATCCCACTAACATGTACTTTGAGTATACCCACTGAAATTTGCCATGCCCATTAATTTCAGTGGGTCTACTCTGAGCATGACTAACATTTGTAGAATGAGTTGACATTGTACAGTGAGTACTGAGCATTCAGTGAGGTCAGATGATCAAACTGGAATGGATCTGGGATAAGCCCAATCTCCACAGGTGCTTAAAACTTTATGTATGGTGCTTGCAATATGGCTCTAAAGCAGGGGTCAGCAAACTTTTTCAGCAGGGGGCCGGTCCACTGTCCCTCAGACCTTGTGGGGGCCGGATTATATTTTGGAAAAAAATGTGAACTAATTCCGATGCCCCACAAATAACCCAGATATGCATTTTTTTTAAAAGGACACATTCTACTCATATGAAAACACGAGGCAGGCCCCACAAATAACCCAGAGATGCATTTTAAATAAAAGGACACATTCTATGCATGTAAAAACATGCTGATTCCAGGACCGTCCGCGGGCCGGATTTAGAAGGCAATTGGGCCACATCTGGCCCCCGGGCCTTAGTTTGGGGTCCCTGCTCTAAAGCACGGTTTGGAAATGCTAAAAGGCAATGCTATGATGAGTCACTGATGTTTAGCATGTGGAGAGAATTCTGGGTCACAGTGTCCACAGGTTTGTTGTAGATATAAATTAATAGTTATGAAGTAAATCTGCTGTACTTCCCAGAACTTGTTAGTTGGAAGAATTCTTTCCATTTTTTAATCATTTGGGCTATAGGTTTCATTGGAACTGTTGAACATAAATGATATTTTGTCTACTCTGTTCTCATTTTCCAGCACCTTATCAAGGTAGCGGCTGCAAAAGTCTATGATTCCTGTTATCCAGTTTGGATCACAACAGGTGGATGGGTAAATGAAAGACCACTGGGTGCGCCGACTAGAAGCCTTGCTTAGTGGGTTGTGCTGCCAAATAATTTAGAAGGATGTTGACCCTGTTACCAATATATAAAGTCTGACCCTATATAACCCTGATGGTGGCCTAAAAATAAATAAGATGTGGCAGTGGGAGATTATTAATCTTTGTTAAACTGTATCTTTGTGCTACAAAAATAAAACATTTCTTTTAGTTTGCCAAGCAGCATAAAAAAATGTATGATGAGTGATCACTATGAAATATGATGAGTGTGGGAGAAAGTTTTTGCAACTGCATGAATGAGATTGCATAGTCTTCATAGGATGAATGAAAATATGTACATGTGGCTGGTTGTATGTGAGTGTTTGTGTGTTCTATCACACACTTCACCCAAACATCCAAAAGCTTCCCAAGTGGTCTTTTGCTTTCACTGGTTCATGTCAAAGAAATCTCTGTAGTATATAAACTGAGTATGATTTAGTATTCAGAGATATCCTAGTTAAAGCCAGCAGCAAGCATCAACCAAGCAAAGCTCTCATGCCCAGCCAATGCCCTCAGCCCTGAAGGGGACAGCCCTGCCACCCCATTCAACTGTGGTCACTTCCTTTGAAAATTCTACCTTCTCATCCCCTCTCCTTGGATAGAACTTAATGCAAACACATCAGATCAATACTTTCTGTACTAAAAAATGCAGGCGGACAGTGTCATCCACTCCTAACTCGGACAGCCACTTTCGAAGGATATCATGGTTGATGGTATTGAAAGTAGCTGAGAGGTCAATGAGAATTAACAGAGACATGGTATGGTATGGTTAAAAGAATGGGCAATCTTAAGTGACCCCGATCTTCTGGATCTTGAAGGTTTCAATAACAGGTTCACTTGGCACAGCTACCTTTGGCATGAGAAAGTTAAATCGCACAGGGGCTTCCTATCACATGTGTTTAGGAGGCCACTGTATGAGGTTTGGAGTAGAGTTAAAAGTTTAAGAGAAAGGAGAACCCCAAGGTGGCTGTCGCCAACTGAAATCTTAACAATTAAAAAAACGAATATGGAAACAAACTGGTTATGCTATGAAGACATTCTTGTAGAAACCGAAGAGGGTTGGAAAATCTTAACCTATGATCAACTGAAAGGAATGGGCATAGGTTGGTTACAATACCACCAGATATATGATCTGTTCAAACAAAATAACAAAAAACACGGTTTTGAGAGTAAAAAATCTGAATTTCAATCAGAAATATTGGAAGGCAAAGAAAAACTGTTAACTAAGATGTATGACCTCCTCCTAGATTGGAATACGAAGGATGAATCAACTAAAGAGTGCATGATCAAATGGGCAGTAGATCTAGGTTATAATATTAGTATTGATCAATGGCAAAACCTATGGAAATACCAAATCAAATTTACAGCCTGCACTCTTTTAAAAGAAAACATCATGAAAATGATGTTTAGATGGCATCTTACGCCGGTTAAATTAGCAAAAATCAACAAGTCTAACAATAAAAAATGCTGGAAGTGTAACATCAAAGAAGGAGACTTTTACCACATGTGGTGGCTCTGTGAAAAGGTAAAGACTTATTGGGAGCAAATATATAATGAAATAAAAAGATTGTTACGATATACGTTCCCAAAAAGACCTGAAGAAATGTTATTAGGAATCTTAAGCAGAAGCATAAAGAAAGAAGACCACAAACTCTTAATGTATGCCACCATGGCCGCAAGAGTTATCTTAGCACAAAAGTGGAGAACAATGGAAGTGCCAACGATAGAAAACTGGAGGGAGAAGTTGATAGAATACTCAGAGCTGGCGAGGTTAACGGGGAGAATCAGGGATCAAAAAGAACAAAAGTTTCAAAAAGAATGGGAAAAATTTATAATTTATAGGAAAGACTATTGTAAAATTTAAACAAAGAAAAACCAAGGAGAAAACAAAATGGAAAAAAGGGAAAACTAGTAGATTACCATTATAAAATGCAACAAGAGGGTATGTTACCAGGACGTAAAATTAATTAAATGGAAAAACTAAATGGAAAAAGGTACCTGGTAGAATATATAATGGGACGAAATTAATTGGAAGGGAAATAAAAACAAAAGAGAGAGAGGAGGAAGTCAAGCTGGGGAAAATGAGGTGAAGATGAAAACAAAGAACAGGAAGAAAAATGCAATAACTTGAGACACAAGCCCAGGTTGACAATCTGTATAAAATGATACTTTATTTGAGAAATGTAATGTTGTAAATGGATACCTGTGGTTTCTTTTCCTTTTTTGCATGGTACAGCTTTTTCTTCGTTTTTTTATGTGATTTGCTATTGTACATAGCTGCAACACTAATAAAAAATATATACTAAAAAAAAGAGAATTAACAGAGACACATTCCCCCTATCTCAGAAACTTTTACAGAACCGGACACAAATCTCTCTTGCTGTTTGCTTTTGCAAGCTTCACTTCATTCCACTAGGGTGCTCTGAGAACAAAATTGGACCCTGTTCCCATTTTCAATTAATGAGTTACAGGTAGGTAGCCATGTTGGTCTGACATAGTTGAGACAAAATAAAAAAAATCCTTCCAGCAGCACCTTTAAGACCAACTAAGTTTTTTATTTTGGTATGAGCTTTCGTGTGCATGCACACTCGATTTATGCGTGTTGAGGAACTGAGTTCATTCTAATTATGTCGAGCTTGTTGCATCATTGCATTGCTTGTTATATAACATGTTTTCTTGGATTTGCTGAAAACCTTTTCAGCATTTCCTTCTCAAACTCCTCCTTTGTAACAATGCAATTTTTCTGTACACACTCAGGATGCATAGCCCATTGAGATGCTCCCCTGCCATCGTTGACCTTAGCACTGTACTGTACAAGTGGTGCATGGTTGAGCAAGAGAGATACGCCAACTGAAAAATCATGGTTTCTTTGCGCTTTCGTAGAAAAGATCAACGATAATGGTGCTTTCATAAGAAATAAAGCTCAAGAACTTGATTGGTGTCCTGGTTTTTACTTTTTGAAATAGAGCATCCCCAGAGATGAGCAGAATCTTTTTTAAATGGAAGCAGAAAATATTTCCATCAGTTCGTGGAAACCATGCCTTATCTCCCAGCTGTGTTGCCAGTTGCGTTGCTAGAATGCACCACAACATCATCCAAGTGACTTCAGCAAGCATTTCAATTTCAAATATTCTGATTATTTCTGATTTTAGTTGGGTTTTCATTTCATTAATTTAGGAGTGCTACCCCCACCCCCCCGGCTACACCCATGGTTACATGTCTTGGAATTGCTAATAGATTTAAGCAATGATGGAGCTCTTTGAAGGGAGTGTGGAGAGTCAGTGTTTCAGGAATATAACACCCCTCCCCCACCAGTGCTATTTTTCTAGAAAAAGAGGTGCTGGAACTCACAAGGAACACCTCCCTTGTTCTCTTAAATTGGCAATGGCGCCCACCTGGGAGGTGTCGGAACTCAGTTACAATGAGTTCCAGTTTTTTTAAAAAGGTCCTACTCCCCACTCCCAGAACAAAACTGCTAATTCTCAGTGGCAGTGCCATACTTCTGAAGCTGAGGTGTTGCCTTCAGGGCTTTGAAGCTAGCAATGAATTATAGCTCAGACCTAGCATTAATGATTTGCTCATTGTAATTTCAGAAGTATTACATATGTGGGAAATCCCATGCCAAAGCAGTGCAGGGATACAGGAAAGGGGAGAAAAGACCAGAGCTAATTTGTCATGGCCCAACCCAGCTGCCCATATATGACCTTGGTGTCTGAAGCAGCATCTGTATACTCTGTCTTTCATTTCATGTCATGAACCAATTCTACTTTAATGCTCTTGTTTGTGAACCTTTTTATTAGGTACA
The DNA here is from genome assembly GCF_965207765.1 of Zootoca vivipara. Classification (NCBI taxonomy): domain Eukaryota; kingdom Metazoa; phylum Chordata; class Lepidosauria; order Squamata; family Lacertidae; genus Zootoca; species Zootoca vivipara. Next base: position 31,547,499 of record NC_142595.1, read on the forward strand.
GTGGTATCTCGGGTTACAGACACTTCAGGTTACAGACTCTGCTAACCCAGAAATAGTACCTTGGGTTAAGAACTTTGCTTCAGGATGAGAAATCACGCGGAACGGCAGCAGAGGGAGGCCCCATTAGCTAAAGTGGTACTTCAGGTTAAGAACAGTTTCAGGTTAAGAATGGACCTCCAGAACGAATTAAGTTCTTAACCTGAGGTACCACTGTATAAGGGTTAACAGTAAAGATGCCATTCATAACACATGCACATATCGACTATGGCAAAAGTTTCGAATCCTCTCAGGAATGTGCGTAGTACACATCTAAGTGGTGGACTCACATATGGGTTGGAAGCAATCTTGCTTTACAGGATTCCCATCTATTTTGACCCCTCCCTTCATCATTTCCATCCAGGACTGAGTACAAACCCTACAGGGCCATGTGTGTTTCCTTTCATCTACAAAGGAAAACCCTATACCGGTCCATCTTGTACAGCTGATGGGGAATCCACTGAAAGTCTCTGGTGCTCTCTGACCTGCAACTATGATGAAGACCCAAAATGGACATACTGTGATCCTTCTGGTATGGGGAAAACAGAGTACACTGGAATCAGGAACAGGACGAGCAAGGATAACCACACGCTTCAGCACAGTGGTGGCAGGTGCTGGCGAAGGGAGCAGCCTGCCTTCCTTAAATAGCTAGCTCATCACAAATGCCTCTTACGAGCTGCAGCTGCCTCCAATTGTTCCCTACGTTTCTCAGATCTACACTCTACAGCTGAGAAGGGAGGAGGGGAGGGGGCCCACCCACTCCTCTCTTCACAAGGGTCTGACTCTGACGCCTTCCTCCACCTGTTCTGGTCTTCCCTCTTCCCTATCTGATTCTTCCTCTTCTGAGGAGTGCTGCCACCAGTCCTCTCCAGGTATGAATTCCTCCATTTCCCCAGACTCTTCCATGGTTGCCTCTTCGTCTAGGGGGGCTTGCCACCATTCCTGCTCCTAGACAATGACAGTTCCCTTTCTCAAGGTCTGGGAGGAAGACCTTTCATTGCCTACAGACAGCCACCCAATCTTAAACAACTCTTCACCCACAATAATACAACCACCCGACTTAACATGGACACTGGTACCAGAGCCTGCAATAAACCCAGATGCCAACTTTGCTGCCACATACACCCGGACAACACCATTACTGGCCCCAACAACATCCAACATACCATTTCAGGACTATTTAATTGATCCTCTTCTAACATTGTGTATGCCATCAAATGCCAACAGTGCCCTTCAGCTCTCTATATTGGACAAACAGGCCAAACCCTATGCCAAATGATAAATGGACATAAATCTGACATCAGGAACCCTAATGTGTCAGCGAAGGTTGCCAAATTCTGTGCTAGAGCCATAAAAATTCGGTCCAATCTAATTAGGTAAAGGTAAAGGGACCCCTGACCATTAGGTCCAGTCGTGACCGACTCTGGGGTTGCGCGCTCATCTCGCATTATTGGCCGAGGGAGCCGGCGTATAGCTTCCAGGTCATGTGGCCAGCATGACAAAGCCGCTTCTGGCGAACCAGAGCACCACATGGAAACGCCGTTTACCTTCCCGCTGTAGCGGTTCCTATTTATCTACTTGCATTTTGACGTGCTTTCGAACTGCTAGGTTGGCAGGAGCTGGGACCAAGCAACGGGAGCTCACCCCGTCACAGGGATTCGAACCGCCGACCTTCTGATCAGCAAGCCCTAGGCTCAGTGGTTTAACCACAGCGCCACCTGGGTCCCAATCTAATTAGCAGTGTCCAAATATCCTCAGAACATCTTCAGGACTAGCTAAAGAGGATCCAGTGATATTAACTGCTGCAGTCTACCTCCCTAAGTAGTAATACTCCTTTTAATTAGTTTCATTTTAACCAATTCTTAAAACTTATGCTTATTGTCTTTTTTTTAGATATTCTTGTTTTCTTTTATTGTTTTTATGTATCGCATATTTATGTGTGCTGGTCAAGAACCGTAATAATCAATCAATCAATCAATCTGACATCAGGGATCACAAGACAGAGAAACCAGTAGTAGAACACTTCAATCTCCCAGGACATTCTATACAAGATCTCAATCTCACCCCTTGCTTAACAATCTCACCCCTTGCTTTTTCCTGTAGACCATTTGCAGTCATTAACAGTCGTCAACAGCTATCAGTCAGTCAGTCAATCAATCAATCAATCAATCAATCACCCAATCCCACCACCCTTCTGAGTCATACCCCTCCCCACCCTTTCACTGGGGACTTCTGTTTCAGTGTATCTGAAGAAGTGTGCATGCACACAAAAGCCCTGTGATGAGTAACAAGTAACCAAAGAGTTAACTGTGTACTGTAGCACCTGACCACTGAGGAATATCATGTTACAGAATGTACCAGAAGTGTTTCTGTATGTTGCAGTTGGTTTCGTTTTCTGCCTGGGAGACGGTCGCAAGATGTCTGCGCTCTCACCAGGTTGTTTGTTATTTTCTCTCTAGAATAAACTTAAGTAGTTATTAGAACACTTTGGACTCTGTGTGTTCTTAAGAGGCTTTTTATCCAACGGCTATACAAGTTTTCGCTGTGTGAGAAGAAGAACTCTGCTGTGTGTGTGTTTTACTGCCAGCCCGGTTCTACGGAAGCAGAGAAGCGGAGAGGAAGCGCGCCGGGCGATAATCAGAGGCTCCTAATTGAGTCATAAACAACTCAACGGAGCCCTATACCCGTCACAGGTTATGGGTCATAGAACCTAATCAATCACCAAAGCAATAAAAGGTGATTGCAGCTGTAAAAGCCTTGGAGAAAGCCGGTGTAAAGAGCTAGCTGGGAGAAACCTGTTGTTTTGCAGTCGGCAATCAATAGATGCACTCGCTAGCAGAAAGACCCTGTACCAGAAGGCTGGGATCCGCAGTCTACCCGGAGGAGCAACGTCAGCTATTCTGAGTGAGTACCTAGACACGGAGCCCGGGGGTGGACAAGATGGCGGAGCAGCTACAGGAGTCATTTGTCGTGCCGTTCCAGAGGTTGAATGGCGACAACTATGCAGAGTGGAGAGAAAGGGCCAGAATGTGGTTGCTGGGAAAGGATTTGTGGACTTGTGTGTTAAATCCTCCAACCCCTGTCGCTGATAATTCAGCAGCTGAAGCACAGAGGTTTGCAGCAGAAACCAGGAAAGACAATAAGGCTCTATGTGCCATTGCCATGAGCTGCGATGCTACACAACTGCCCTATGTGCAAAATGCTGAAAATGCCAAGGAAGCCTGGGACAGTTTGGAAAGGGTCCATCAGAGAAAAACAGCTGGAGCTAAGCTGCATGCTATGAGGCATCTCTTTGAGTTGAGACTGAGACCAGGGCAACCCATTAAGGAGCACATTGCCAATGTGATTGATGCATTCCATAAGCTGCAGCGGCATGAGCTTGTGTTCAAAGAGAAGGAAAAAGTTTATATTTTGCTGTCTAGTTTGGGAAACGCCTATGAACATTTGTGTTTAACATTTGAGTCAATGCCTGAATCTGAACTCACGATTGCTTACGTTTCTGGGCGTTTGAGGAACTGAGACGCCAGAAAGAATCGGCTGAGAAGGGGGGCCGTGGGCGCAGAGAAGCCAGTGGGGGTGCAGTAAAAAGCACTGAGGAATCCACTGTGAGTGCGTGCGCAACAAGGCTTTGCTATCGGTGCCAGCAGCCTGGGCACGTAGCGAGATTTTGCCCAGCTCCGGAAGCAGCCAAGGTCACTCAGCCAGGTGCCAGGCAACCCAGCGGACGTGGTCGTGGGACCAGCCAGCAGCGCCAAGGCAGAGGACGTGGGAAAACTCCAGATAAGCCTGTCAGCCGTCTTTCTGCTGCCTTAGCAACGATTCGAAACAAAGGACAGGACAGTTTCACTTTTATTATCGACTCAGGCAGCAGCCATCATCTTGTACCGCCTTCAGGACAGATCCTGAACTGCAGGCCACTTGAAGATGAAAAGAGCCTGCATCTTGCTGATGGTTCTTCTGGAACAATTAAAAGCAAGGGTGTTTTTTATATGCAATGCTTAGGCACTAACCTTGATGTTTATGTTGTACCAGGCATGGAGAATGGTCTTTTAAGTGTGTCTTGCTTATTGCGTGAGGGCTTTGAAATAAGTTTTGCTAATGGTGTTTGCAAAATTGCCAGAGATGGGGCTGAGCTGGTAAGTGTTACTGTTGGGTCTGATGGTCTGTTTGTCCTAGATGGGAGGGGGCAAGCAGGTGGAAGTAACACTGGTGATGCTCAGGCTAAAAGTGCCAATACCCCAAAGAGCACAGAGGGCGCTATCCATAAGGATTGTATTCATGCTTGGCACAGAAAATATTGTCACATGTCTTTTCCTTATGTGAAAAAAGCCCCTGATTTTGTCAAAGGTTGCAGGTTCAAGCCATGTCAAAAACACCTGCAATGCCGCGCATGTGCGAAAGCGAAGACGAAGAGATGCTCTTATCCTAGGTCTGAGAGGAAGAGCACAAAACCATTTCAGTTAGTGCATTTGGATATTTCTGGGCCTATGTCAACGTTAAGTTTAGGTGGTTCAAAATATGTTTTGTGTCTTTTGGATGATTTCAGCCATTTTTCCTGGGTCATAACACTGAAAGAGAAGGGGGAGGCTGCCAAAGTGATAAAAGAGTGGGTAGCCGAAGTAGAACTACAGTTCTCCGTCACTGTCCAGTGTTTTCAGAGTGACAGGGCGGGAGAGTTTTTGAGTGCAGAACTACAAGGGTTTTTCCGCAGCAAGGGAATTAGGCACAGAAAAACCGCTCCTTTTAGTCCACAGGAGAATGGTTTAGCTGAAAGGAAATTTAGAACGCTGTCTGAACTGGTAGAGGCAACGTTGTTTGGTGCAGGACTACCCCAGAAGTTTTGGGGGGAATGCTATAAATTTGTGAATTATTGTTCAAACCGCGCTTTAAATTCAGTTGTGGACAACACACCCTACTACATGTTGTATGGCAAAGTTCCGAAGGTGCACTATTTCAGAACTTTTGGGTGTGAGGCTTGGGTTCTAATTCCAAAGCAGAAGCGCAGAAAGGGAGGATCAAGATCCAGAAAAATGATCTTCTGTGGTTACGAACCAAACTCAAAGGCTTGGAGGTTTGTACCAGCAGAGGGGGACCAAACCCGCGTTCACATTAGCAGGAGTGCTACGTTCTGTGAACAAGAGGGCTGGAGACGCATTCATGCTAACCCCGAAGTTCTTCTTGACTGGTCTTCAGGTTTTGACCAGGAAGAGGAAACTCAGGTAGCTGATGCTGGAGTTCCAGGTGCTGCAGGACCAGATCCAGGTCAGGTAGCTGGTCCAAGTGGTGTAGCTCCTAAGGAAGTGAAGCAAGTAGTCAGAAGCGCACCGACTTCACCCCAGGTCAAGCCTGGGAAGTACAGCAAACGTGGTAGGTCACCCACTTCACCCAAAGCAAGCCCAGAGGGGGCTGCAAAGCGTAGTAAGTCTCTTGACAGTGCTGCTAGTCCGAGAGAGCCACAGTCAGAGACAAGCAGTTCGGATTTAGAGGGGGAAGATGTGGGACCAAGGCGTTCAAAACGCACCACGAAAGGTAAACCACCTGAAAGGTTTTCAGCTGTCAGTGTATGGGCGAACCTAGCAGTGTGTGAGCCTGAAAGCTTTGAAGAGGTGCAACAGTTGTCAGTGGAGGAAGCTAGTAAGTGGAAAGTTGCAATGGAGAAAGAGGTGTGTATAGCCTAACACAGTTGCCAGAAGGCAAGAAAGCAGTCAGTTGTAGGTGGGTCTACAGGCTGAAACCCACAGTGACTGGAGAGCCTCAGTACAAGGCTAGATTAGTGGCTAGAGGTTTTACTCAGAAGAAAGGAATCCACTACACAGATGTCTTTAGTCCGACTTCGAGAGCGGAATCTTTCAGGATGCTTTTAGCGACTGCAGCGCAGAGAGGCCTAGTGGTCAACCACTTTGATGTGGACACCGCTTATTTGAACTCTGACCTCCAGGAGGAGTTGTACATGTTGCCTCCTCCAGGGTTTGAGAGTGACGTGCCAGGTCAGGTGTGGAAGCTGCACAAGTCGATCTACGGTCTGAAGCAATTCGCTAGAAACTGGAATTCGTGTCTTGATTCTGTTTTGAAGAGCCTAGGTTTCAGGAAGAGTCTAGCTGACAGTTGTCTGTATCTCAGAGGTGAAGGAGAACAGCAAGAACTGTTGCTTGTCTATGTTGATGACTTGATCTGTTTAGCAAAGAGCCAGATGCAAGTGCAGAAGTTTGCAAAAGAGCTAGGCAAGAGGTTCAAAAACAAGAATCTAGGTGCAGTGAATGTTTATCTAGGTGTACAGATAGACAGAACTGAGGATGGAAGTTTCTTGCTCAGTCAGAAAGGCAAGATTGAACATTTGCTTGAGAAGTTCAGAATGTCTGACTGTAAAGGGGTCAGAACACCCATGGAGACAAACTTTGTGAAAGAGTCACAAGTGAAGGACAAAGTAGCGTTTGAGAGTCCTGAAGTGTTTCAGTCAGCGCTAGGGAGTCTGTTGTATTTGTCACAATGGAGCAGACCAGATATTGCTTTTGCAGTCAATTTGCTCAGTAGAGAAGCATCGAAACCTAGCGTGCATGCTTGGAATGGCATTAAGAGAGTGCTTAGGTATTTGCAGGAGACCAAAGAGTATTGTTTGGAGATGTCAGCGCAAGGTGAGCCACAACTCACTTGTTTTGCAGATGCTGATTGGGCCAATCAGGAGGACAGGAAGTCAGTGACTGGTTTGGTAGTCAAGTTTGGAAATGCCCTGATTGGTTGGCGGTCGCGCAGGCAAAGCCTAATAGCAATGTCTTCCACGGAAGCCGAATTCTGTGCGTTGTCTGCGACATGCACTGAATTGGAGTACTACAGATGTTTGGTCCAGGAAATCTGGGGTGATTGTAGCCAGCCCATCACTGTTTGGGGCGACAATCAACCATCTTTGAGACTGGCGGAGTCTGGACAGTTCAAAGCCAGAACCAAACACTTAGACATCCGCTTCCGAAACGTATGTCAGAGCATACAGGTAGGCTTGGTGAAGTTGAGGTATTGTCCAAGCCAAGAGAACCTAGCAGATGGGTTCACAAAACCCTTGAGTTTCCAACGGCATGGGGAATTCTGTGAAGGGTTGGTTTTGGGGTAAGTTTGGATACCCGCTATCCCCAGTGTTCAGGTGAGAGGGGGTGTGATGAGTAACAAGTAACCAAAGAGTTAACTGTGTACTGTAGCACCTGACCACTGAGGAATATCATGTTACAGAATGTACCAGAAGTGTTTCTGTATGTTGCAGTTGGTTTCGTTTTCTGCCTGGGAGACGGTCGCAAGATGTCTGCGCTCTCACCAGGTTGTTTGTTATTTTCTCTCTAGAATAAACTTAAGTAGTTATTAGAACACTTTGGACTCTGTGTGTTCTTAAGAGGCTTTTTATCCAACGGCTATACAAGTTTTCGCTGTGTGAGAAGAAGAACTCTGCTGTGTGTGTGTTTTACTGCCAGCCCGGTTCTACGGAAGCAGAGAAGCGGAGAGGAAGCGCGCCGGGCGATAATCAGAGGCTCCTAATTGAGTCATAAACAACTCAACGGAGCCCTATACCCGTCACAAGCCCATACCTATGACAAACTTAGTTGGTCTCTAAGGTGCTGCTGGGAGGAATTTTTATTTATTTATTTATTATCTGGACGCAGGTGGCACTGTGGTAAATATATAGTAGCAGCGGCGGAGCTTCATGCTCCGACACCCGGGGCGGAGGCAGGACTGGTGCCCGTTCTGGGGGCGTGGTGACCTCCTGGAGGGGCGGGGCATGCATTCCGTGGCCGTGTCACGCCTCCCGGAGGGGCGTGCCACACGTTCCAGGGGCGGGGCACACGTTCCGGGGGCGGGGTGGACAGCCGCAATGTCGCCCCTGGGATCCCGACACCCGGGGCTTAGGGGGCCCCCCCGCCCCCACTTGCTCCACCCCTGTATAGTAGATAAATAGGTACCACTCCGGTGGGAAGGTAAACAGCATTTCCGTACACTGCTCTGGTTTGCCAGAAGTGGCTTATTCATGCTGGCCACATGACCCAGAAGCTGTCTGCGGACAAACGCCGACTCCCTCAGACAGTAAAGTGAGATGAGCACCACAACCCCAGAGTCGTCCCTGACTGGACCTAATGGTCAGGGGTACCTTTACCTATTGAGCCCCTTAAGCCCTCTTCATGGCTCATCACCAAGGTGATCACCTCACCAGGAGGTTGGCTTTAACTTTATTAAGATTCAGATGTAGGGAGACCTTGGCACAGGCTTTGGGCGTTTATCCTTCCCAGCCCCCAGCCAGGGGTCTGGGAATTTTCCGGGTTATCTAGAATTTGTGGGGGTTGGGCTAGCTCTGGAGAACATATGTTCAAGCAGATAGTCTGCCCCCCCTTTTCACCGCCACTGGAGGGGAAAGGCAATGACGGCCCCTGGGCAAATGGTTAATGCCTCCTCTCTAGACCCCTTTAACGGGAATCCTGGTATTGCCGCGGCAATAGGGGTGGGGGGTCACCTCCCCCATGCCCCCTATTTTGGTAAATGTCTAAAGGATTCCGCCAAAGGCCTGCAACCGCCAAAGTTGTCACAAATTGCTACGGGAAAGGAGAAACCTGCCAATGCAGAGAAAGTCCTTTCCGGTCCTTCAACAGCGGCCTTGTCGTAGCAGCGCCTGCATGCGTGTTCGCCTGCGGAAGAAAAGAGGTTAACCTACAATGTAAGCATTAATTTTTTGGGAGTGGAGGGTGGAAAAGCTCTGGAGCTGTCGACTGCTTCCCAGATATGTCTCGCCTTTTGCTGTGGTCACTGGATGGTTACCTCCTCCTACCTGGCCAATCCCACCTTGGCAACACCTCCCCCAGCTTGATTGGCTGGCTGGCTGTGTGGGCAGAGACCACAGGTATACAGCCCGGGAAGGTGGTGCCAGCCTCCGAACTTCTGGGGGCTCCCTGAGGCTCCCAGGGTGCTACGCGCGACCTCACAAAATGCACACCCCCTTTATATGGGGAACAGTCATGCTATTCGCTGCTCTGGTTCGCTAGAAGTGGCTTGTTCATGCTGGCCACATGACCCAGAAGCTGTCTGTGGACAAACGCCGATTAGAAAAGTGAGATGAGCACCGCAACCCCAGAGTCGTCCGTGACTGGACGTAATGGTCAGGGGTACCTTTACCTTTTGAGCCCCTTAAGCCCTCTTCATGGCTCATCACCAAGGTGATCACCTCACCAGGAGGTTAAGACATGCTGGCATTAGAAGGGCCTGGTACACACAAATTCATAACTCTAGTCTGAGAATTTGTATGTTTCACTCAAGTGTGACTATGAGGTGCCAGGTTCCTATAGCTGAACACTATGGCACGCATATACTAGCATGATTTTATATATGTGGAAAATGCATATAAGGATTAATTGACACTGCTGCTTGTGTTGCGCATAGAATGTGCAGAACCTATCCGTTTTCTGCTTGTCCTGTTCACTGTCAGGGACTGCCCATGCTTGAGAGACAAATTGGAACAAATGGGGATCTGGTGAAACACAAAATTGCTGTTTACTCCAATTAAGCATTAAAAATAGATTTTCCCTGGGGGAAAGAGCAGGACAAAAGAAATTTGGATAAGTCCTAAGGGCAGTGTGCATATGCACTCTACATTTTGTGTGGTCTGGCCATCTAATTTTAAAGCTTGTGCAGTGCAGAAAATGTGCCATATGGAAAGCTGAAGGGAACGTGTCTTGATAGAGGAGCATGAGCCTTAAATGCTTAAAGTGCCAAGTTCACCCCTTACATGCTTAACATGCCATGCTCTACTCAAGAGTAGTCAATACTGAGCTGGTTCCAGGATTGTCATATGTTTTCTTTTTCTAGGACATGTCTTCTTTTTCATCGGTGGAGTCATAACAGTGATCCATAGTTAAAAGTAGAAGTTGACAAATGTGTCCTCTTTTTTGCTATTAAAAATATGGCAACCCCTAGAACTTGAACCAATGGTCTGAATCAGTAATAGTGTTGCCATACTTCCGCAATTTCCCAGACATATCTGGAATACTGCAGTCGGAAGCAGTGTCCGGACAGAAATTGGTAAAAATGTCTGGAAAAATCTGGATGTATGCCAACCCATGCCAGCAGTGTTGTTTGGGGTGATTTCCCTTTTAAAATAGCTTCAAAGGTTCATTCCCCCAAAATAAATTTGCCAAGAAAGCTCAACAAGTTCTTCAATATTTGAAATATGGCAATCCTATATATGGGGCCTCATATGAAGTGAATTTTTATTTATATATTTTTAAAATGCAAGTGGTTGCCACAATGCTTAAAACTGAATTTAAGACTGGGAAAAGTAGAAGTTTAGAGATCCAGTATTGATAGCATGAATCAAATGTACATCATATATCTGGATTACTGCAGATGAAGGATCCTAACATGAAACTAAAACAGCCCAGCAATGACTACATTGGTACCTCTGGTTATGAATTTTATTTGTTCCGGAGGTCCGTTCTTAACCTGAAACTGTTCTTAACCTGAGGTACCACTTTAGCTAATGGGGCCTCCTGCTGCTGTCGTGCTGCCGGCGCACAACTTCTATTCTCATCCTGAGGTAAAGTTCTTCACCCGGGGTACTACTTCCAGGTTAGCGGGGTTTGTAACCTGAAGTGTTTGTAACCTGAGGTACCACTGTACCCACATATTAGAGGGAGAAACACTGAGAGCCCATGAGAAAAGTAATTAGGAGGCAAGGTACTGCAAGACATTCGTACTTTTCCCACTGGCTATTATAAATTTGGCTATTCTAAACCTTTGATGATCTTCCAAAAATTTATCCCAAAGACCTATAATTAAACCCCAATATACCATCTACCCATGCATACCACAAAAGAAAGGAGGGAGCAAAGTCCAAGTTTCTTCTGAATGTTAGCTCTTATTAGAAACGGGATCTTGGCAGACCTCTTCTCATAAAAACATTTTCTCTTTTTCTTCCTGCCTCTCCTCCCCTCCTTCATCCAGGACTAATGGTCGACCTTAGAGAGCCATGTGTCTTCCTTTCATATACGAAGGCAAAATTTACTCATCTTGCACAACAGATGGGCCATCCAATGGAAAGCCCTGCGGCTCTCTGACCAGCAAGCATAATATAATAATAATAATAATAATAATAATAATAATAATAATAATAATAATAAAACTCATTAACCCGCATAGGGATTTAGTGAGAGTTGCGAACAGGCCTATCAGAAATGACGGTGTGTGTGTGGGGTGGGCTTAAGCTAATTGGGAGAACCTGATTGGAGGGGCTGGCTGTCTCTGGGGAGAATGGCATGTATCCAATTTTGATTGACAAGGGGATCTTTTAAGTAGTCAGCGTCCCTGGGGTTCAGCTCCATTCCTGCTAGTGAATTTGATCTGGCAAGGAGCTGATCGTTGGCTGGCTTTCCGGAGCTTTTAAAATGGTTGTACCTAATTTATTTATTACCCTTACTTATTGTGTTTTGCTTCCTGTAGTTATCAGTTTACTTTAATTCGTTTAGTCCTTCCTTCTCCCCCCCATTCCCCCCTTTTATTGATCGTTAATACCCCCCCCCCCGATTTTTCCCCTCCTCCCCTTTTTTATTCTTCCTCCCCCCTCCACCCTCTCCTTGTCTTGATTTTAACGAATTTGGGGTTTTTAGCTCAGCCTTGACGCTGCAGCCCGATCTCGGCTGCTGGGGCTGGCCGTTTCTGTTTCTGCTTTTTGTTTTTTCGCCTCCCCCCCCCCGCATCGTGTTGAGCCTTGGGGGGGTTTCTGGCAGGGCTGAGGGGATCGCTGGTCTTCGGCTTGCCCCCGGGGGGGGTAGTGGGGGGGCTTGGATCGCCGTTCCCTCCAGCGGCCGCTGCCCAGCTGATCGGCGGGCTCGCCGCGCAGCCTGGGACGCGGCGCTTGCTGCGCGCGGAGGCTGCTGTTGGCCTCCGGACGGGCTGTGCGCGCCCCTGGGCTTCCCAGCCCGTTTGAAGCTAAATTTCACGTGGGCATGTGGGGTCGGAGCTCCCGCGGCCCCCTGTTTGTGTGCCTACCGCCCCCCAGGCCTCCCTTATCCCTCCTGCGGCTCGCTGTCGCCCTCCGTACCGCCGTGGGATACTTTTCTCTGGTAGTGGGGGGAGGCGCGCCATTTTATTTTATTTTTTTTAAGCCTTCAGGCCCGTTTTCGGGCCTGCCGCGGGCGGGTGGGTAGCCTGCTGGGGGGATAGGAAGGCCCCCCCCATTTCAGGCCCAGTGGGCCTTCTGGCACGGGTCTTCACCCCTTGCGACCCCTGGCCTGTTAATGTTTCAGGCCTTTTTTGCCCCTCTTTCTTTTTGCTGCGTCAGTGGCTGCCTGCATTGCAGGTTGCCTTTCCTTCCATAGGCCTCAATTGTGCTGACTTCGTTGAGGCTCCACCTGGTGGTGGTTTTAGCCTACCGCACCTGAAAGGTTTTTAATTTTACTTTCGGAATCTTGTGCCATTTGCAAGGGGCCTTGAGGTAGGCCGGAGGGTTCCTGAGTCATTCTCAGGAGCGGCGGCCATTTTCTTTGCCTTTTTCTGGGCAGACGCCATTTTGTTTTCCTGTTTGCTTTGCCTTGCCATTTTATTTCTTCAATTGTTGTCTGACTGTTTGCATTTATTACTATTGATTAATTTTGGTTAGTCTACTCACTTGCAGGAATACGTATCGCCATGGCTGAAGGACGGGGGGGGCATGCAGCCTCCCTCTGGGCCGCCTTCAAAGAGGATCATCAAGGGCCCTTCCCAGGCTCTTCGCTCCTCTTCCTCGGAGTCAGCGGCTGGTCGAGTGCGGGCCTTTTTAGCCAGCCTTGCTGCAGATCCAGAGGCCTTGGCCAGTTTTGGCTCTGGCCTGGATGAGCTGATGCAACGTTCGGCGGTGGCTTCCACCTCGTCGGAAACTGCCTCTACTTCTGCTACAGGCCCTGCTTCAGCCCCCATCACTGTGGTGGCTCAGGTTCATGCCCCGGCCCAGATGGATGCCACTCCTCCCCAGTCTGCGGCAATGTCGCCTGCGGTTGTTCAGGAGTCCCCTTCAGAGCTGTCTTCCTTAGAGGAGGATGACATTGTTGCCCCTTCTGGGAGGGTAGCTGATTTAACTCAGGTGGCTCCTTTGGTGATCCACCCTTCTGCTACACCTGTGGTGCGGCAGAAGGTTAAGCCGGCGCGCAAGCCTGCCAAGAAGCGGGCCAAGTCGCAGGGCGCCACTGGGGTGGGGGGGGTGGGGTTACCCAGACAATGTCGACGCCTGCTCCCGCTTCTGTATCTGTTGTCTCTTCCCAGACCGCGGTCGCTGTGCTGGGTCAGGCCCAGTCTTCATCATCCTCGGAGAACGCTTTACCTCTGCCGGCTAAGACCTCGCTCGGCGGAAAGCGTCGCCGGTCCAAAAAGTCCAAGAGACGGGCCAAGCATCGCAAAGATGACTCTTCTACGACCTCAACAACAGGTTCGTCGTCTTCTGATACTGAATCAGATTCCCCTCTTGGCCTTTATTGGGGGTTTGGAGAACAGGCTGGGGGCTTCCCGGTTTGGATTTGGAAGAGACGCGCCAATTCACACCGCGCACGATATGGCGCGGTGCAGGACTGTCTGAATGGCCAGTTACTCCCTGAGGTTACGGTATCCACAAATCGGGCTAAAGACATTATCCCAGGGAGTCACCTGTCCTCGAGGCTGCGTTCTCGCATTCTCGATGGATGATTCATGGATATGTTTGAGTTGGCCCCCCCAGAAGAGGAGGTGCCAACAAAAGAAAAACAGGCGCCTGTCCCCAAAAAGAAAAGTCAACCCCGCAAGGTAGAGAGGACTTTCGAGCGTTGGCTTGATTGTTTTCAGGTTTTTGCGGGTGTCGTCTCGGCGGCTTACCCTCGACGAGCGGTGCACCTCTTTGTGTACCAATCCATAGTTCGCTGTGCGTATTCTATGGCCGGGGAAGCCGCGGCCATCGCTTACGACGAGCGGTTCCATCGCAGGGCCGCAAGAATCTCTTCGGCCCGGTGGGACCGAAAAGACCTGGATGTTTGGATGACGTACGTGGCCCCGCTCGTCGAGAAAAAGCCGGCGGAGGTCCCGAAGCCAAAAGCAGCCATACAAAAGCAGGTTCCCAGGCTGCTGTGCTGGGATTTCAACAAAGGGTCGTGTCAGAGGCAGGCTTGCCGGTTTGCTCACCAGTGTGAGCGATGTGGGGGCAACCACCCTGTGACGTCTTGTTTTGGGGGCCGTCGCCCCTTTCGAGGTGGCAGGGGAGGTTCCAGGTCTGCCACAAGGGGGGCTCATCTGGCCCTCCCCGCCCCCCCGCCCCTCCCGCTGCCGCAGCCCCCAGGTAATTCCTTTTCTATGGCCTTCTCACCTATCAAAGTTCCTGTTTTGTTAAAATGGTTAAGCTTGTATCCCAATGCAGGGGCGGCATCTTACTTGCGGGACGGTTTCTCTTTTGGATTTCGGATTCCAGTGACTTCGCGGCCTGTTGCCCGGAATCCAGCGAATCAGAAGTCGGTGAGGAAGATGCCGGCCGTGGCAAGGAGAAAAATTGACAAGGAAATTTCCTTAAATCGCATAGCGGGCCCCTTTGAGGCCCCTCCTTTCCCCGACCTGCATCTTTCTCCCTTAGGAATCGTTCCCAAGAAAGCTCCTGGGGAATTCCGTTTAATTCATAATTTGTCCCACCCTAAAGGGACCTCTGTAAATGATATGATTCCCCCGGAGCTTTGTTCTGTAAAGTATGCCTCCCTGGATCATGCTGTCGAAATAGTTCGGAAGTTTGGCCAGGGGGCCCTGCTTGCGAAATACGATATTGAATCAGCTTTTCGGTTACTTCCTATTCATCCAGCAGATTTCTGGCTTTTGGGCTTTCAATTTGAAGGCGCATTTTATTTTGATAAGGCTATGCCAATGGGCTGCTCTGTAGCTTGTGCTGCCTTCGAAAGTTTTAGCACCTTTTTGGAGTGGGCCCTTCGTTTTAAGACTGGTTCTGAGGGTGTGTGTCATTATCTTGATGATTTTCTGGTCGCGGGGGCGTCTGATACGGGCGAATGCGCCGCCTTGTTGCAGGCATTCGCCGCCCTTACGCGGGAATTGGGCGTCCCCTTGGCTCCAGGTAAGACGGAGGGTCCTGCAACCAGGTTGACCTACTTAGGTATCCAATTGGATACCGTGGCTCAGACTTCTTCGCTGCCATTAGAGAAAATCTCAAAATTGATAGGCATCATTGAAGAGGTCTTGTTAAAGGAGAAGGTGACCCTTCGTCAATTGCAGTCCTTGATTGGCCATCTTAATTTTGCGTGCAGGGTGGTGGCGCCTGGGCGCCCCTTTTGCGCACGCCTGAATAAACGCACGGTGGGCCTCCGTTCTCCCCATCATCATGTGCGCTTGCACCAAGGTGAAAAAGCCGATCTGCGCATGTGGCTTGAGTTTTTGAACAATTTCAATGGGGTGTCCTTGTGGCAGGATGTGTTGATCCTGCACAACGACTTTCAAGTTAATTCAGATGCTGCGGGTTCGTTAGGTTTCGGCTTATTTTGGAATGGCAGGTGGTGCGCTCAGCGCTGGCCGCCTGCTTGGCAGGGGACGGCCATCACGCGGGATTTAACTTTCCTTGAGTTCTTTCCTATAGTTGTAGCAGTTCACCTGTGGGTCGATGACTTCAGAGACCATCGCGTTTGCTTTTGGTCTGACAATCATGCGGTTGTCGACGTCCTCACCAAACAGTCTTCACGGTCCCCTAGGGTATCTGCCCTCCTGAGGGCCTTCATTTTGCAATGTTTAAAATTTAATATAGCCTTCTCAGCGCGCTTCATTCCGGGACTGTCTAATGATATCGCTGATGCTTTGTCCCGTTTCCAGATGGAGCGATTCTGGTCCCTGGTTCCGGACGCACAGACGCAGCCGGAGTATTTCCCGGATCGGCTATGGAACCTTGGGAGCTCCTAGTGTTGCAGGGAGTAGCTGCGTCTGTATCTCCCTCTACGTTACGCGCCTACAAGAAGGCCTGGACTGATTTTTTGGCCTTTAGATGTCAGTCCTCTGCAGTGGTTGGGTCGGCCCATCCCACCACGGCGCAGGTGTTGCAGTATCTGGCGCACCTGTTTCAATTGGGCAGGGCGGCCAAGACAATAAAACTTCAGGCCGCTGCCATTTCCTTTTTCAGCAAATCATTTTTTAATAAAGACCCATGTGCTAAATTTATTATCCGTAAGGCCATGGAAGGTTGGGGCCGCCTTTGCCCCCCTCGCGGCCTCAAGAGGCTTCCCATCTCTTTTGACCTTTTGACCAGCATGCACCAGCAATTGCGGGCTGTGTGCTGGTCAAAGTATGAAGCAAGGCTTTTCTCTGCAGCTTTTGCAGTGGCCTTTTTCGGGGCCCTGCGGGTTGGCGAGGTTGTTTATGAGGAGGCGCGAACAGGGATGTCTAAGGGTTTACTTTTGCAGGATGTGCGTATCTCGTCATCCGAATTGCAGCTTACGATTAGGAGCTCAAAAACTGATCAGTCTGGCAGGGGTGCCGTCATGCGCCTTCCTGCCACCGGTAAGAAGGGCCCTTGTCCTGTCAAGGATGTGGCTAGGTACTTAGCTGACAGGCCCGCAGGGGATGGTCCGTTCTTGAAGCATCTGGACGGGTTGCCTATGACTAGGCAGCAATTTGCTAGGGTTATGAGGAAGGCAATTGCAGCTTGCGGTTGTACGGCTGCAGATTACGCTCCTCATTCCTTTAGGATTGGGGCAGCCACTACGGCTGCACACTGGGGTTTATCTGCAGACAGGATTAAAAATTTGTGTCGCTGGAAGTCTGAGGCTTACAAACTGTATGTGCGACAGCGTCGCTGATTTAATTGTTTTGTTTTTACTGTTTTCATCCAGGACCTGCACCTGTCCGCGTGTGGTTGGTTGGACATTCTATTGTTTACTGGGCCGGCGTCAGGGCCACTGAAACTGACTTCGGGCGTCATCTTGGTCTTCCCCAGCACGTGCAGGTTTCCTGGATGGGCCATCGTGGAATGCGCTGGGGGGGGGGGGTTGTTGCCTTTGTTGCGGGACAGGGTCTCCAGGGAGGGTCCCCCTCACATTGTGGTTATTCATTTGGGGGAAAATGATTTTCATGAGCGTGATTGCCTGTCCCTTCGCACGGCCATGCAGACTGATTTGGTGGAATTGCAGACTTGCCTGGGGTGCACCTTTTCTGGTCTCAATTGCTACAGCGCAGAGTTTGGCGTGGCAGCACTGGCCCGGCCAGTCACGCTGCATTCGAACGCATGAGGAAACGTATCAATAGTGCGGTATCTAAAAAGATTGTAGAATTAGGAGGGTCGCTTATTTTGCACCCGGCGATTAAATCTACCGCCACTTCCCTATACCGCGATGATGGCGTCCACTTGTCCCCGGCTGGGAGTGATTTTTGGTTGGGGGCTGTAGCTTGGGGTTTAAAAAGTTGGTTAGGTTTATGAGTGTTGGCGGGAGCCTACGGCTTTGTGGCAGGTTAGGCTTTGGTTGATGAGTTTGGGAGGGGCATCGCATGGAGGTGCATGCCCCTCAATGGTTGCTCTTATAGAAGTATTCCGTTAAAGGAATCCTGGGGCTCCGGGGCTCTAGTCTTTACACCCCCACACGGTGCGGGGCTGGGGCCTATACAGAGCACGAGCCTTGGGGAACATTTCTGGAGGGGGAGATTGCCTGATGCTCAGTTATCTCCTCCACCATGCAGTGTTTACTTGACTTTCCTATTGCAGGAAGTCAGAGCTGGTCCTGTCCCACCGTGGGGCAGAAGATTAACCAAAGCCTAAGGCCAACACTCAAAATTAATTGTAATTTTAAATAAAGTTGTGGCCAAAATTATGCCAAAACCAAAACCTAAAATAACGTGTCCGTCTGAGTTATTGGTTGGGAATTTCTGGGGGGTCTTGGCTCGCAATAATAAGTTCTTATTTATACCCTGCCCATCTGGCTGGGCCCCCCCAGCCACTCTGGGCGGCTTCCAACAGAAAAATAAAACACAGAATCTATTTAAAAAAATTCCTTCAGTAGCACCTTAAAGACCAACTAAGTTTTTATTTTGGTATGAGCTTTCGTGCGCATGCACACTTCATACCAAAATAAAAACTTAGTTGGTCTTTAAGGTGCTACTGAAGGAATTTTTTAATTTTGCTTCGACTCAGACCAACACGGCTACATACCTGTAAACGGAATCTATTAAACATTAAAAGCCTCCCTGAACAGGGCTGCCTTCAGATATAATACATAGAGACCAGGCGGGATTTATAAAAGGTAGATACGCAAAGGACAACATAAGGACCATTGTAAATATCCTGGAATGCCTCGAGAATCGAAGAGACAAGCGAGCAGCTCTTCTCTCTATCGATGCTGAGAAGGCCTTCGACAGGGTCTCCTGGCCCTTTATGATAAAAACATTGGAAAATTTAAATTTAGGGGAGGAATTGGTGAATGCAATCAAAGCAATTTATAATATCCAAGAAGCAAAAATTCTAATAAATGGGAAAATATCAAGCAAAATAGATATTACGAGAGGCACCAGACAGGGGTGCCCTCTATCTCCCACCCTTTTCATAATCACGTTAGAAATTTTATTTAAAAATATTAGGGAAGAAGAAAATATTAAAGGAATATTAATCGGCAATAAAAAATTCAAAATTAAAGCATTCGCTGATGATATAATAATAATGACAGAGGACCCTGTCGAAGGCATTCCGGTCGCAATCGAAAAGATAAAAGAGTATGGACATCTAGCTGGTTTGAAAATTAACTATGAGAAGACCAACATGCTAGTTAAAAATTTAGAAATGGATGAGAGAACAGCCCTCCAGGAGAATACAGGCTTGAAAATTGTCAAAAAAATCAAGTACCTGGGCATTCAAACCACTATAAAGGGGATTGACCTAATACAAGAAAATTATAAGACAATCTGGAAAAAAATTAAAAAAGATTTAGAAACGTGGGATAAATTAAAATTATCAATATTGGGGAGAATTTCTTTAGTGAAAATGTGCGTACTCTCGAGGATGAACCACCTATTTCAAAACCTTCCGCTACTAGGGCAAGAAAAAATCTTTAAAGAATGGAAAAAAGATCTTACCAAATTCATATGGAATGGGAAGCGCCCCAGAGTTAAATATAAGGTTATGATAGATCAGAGACAAAGGGGAGGATTTGGGATGCCAGATCTTGAAGCGTATCATGACGCGGCAGCGCTCTGGTGGATAAAGGAATGGATGGCTTTGAAAGACACTGACCTATTAGATCTAGAGGGATATGGGATGGCATTTGGGTGGCACCATTACCTGATGAAGGAGAAAATAGAAAAAAGGAGCACTTTTTTGTTAAATATTATTCGGAAATCTTTATATGCAGTTTGGCAAAAATATAAAAGATATTTTGAGCCTAAAATACCCTGGTGGATCTCCCCTCTAGAGATAGTTGCGGTTAAAAGGAAAAATATGGAAGCAAATTGGCCAACATATAAACATCTATTAGAAAATAAAAATGGAATTTGGCAATTAAAAGAATATATGGCAGTAAAAGGATATTTTAATACATGGCTAGAATATTTTCAAGTGAATCAGAGATTTCAAATCGATAAAAAATTGGCTTTGATAAAGAAGTATCTAAATTAGAGGAGATTCTGTTGGTAAATAAAGATAAATATATAAAAAATTTGTATCAAATTATATTACAATGGAAAACCGAAGAAGAATTAACAAAAGATTATATGATTAAATGGAGCCAGGATTTAGGCAAGCCCATCTCAATGAAAGAATGGGAAAATTTGTGGAGGAGAGATTCAAATTTTACGCCAAACTATGATATAAAAGAAAATATAATGAAAATGCAAAACAGATGGCACTTAACACCAGCTAAATTGGCTAAAATTTACCCAGAATCGAGTAACATCTGTTGGAGATGTAACCAGGAAATTGGAACCCACATACATATGTGGTGGAGTTGTAAACAAATTAAGGTCTTCTGGGAAATAATCTACAAGGAATTAAAGAAAATCCTGAGATATCCAATTAAGAAGTGCCCCAAACTGCTCCTGTTAGGAATGGTGCCCGAAGATGTCAAACCCAGAGATAGATGCTGTATAAGTTATGCTGCAACTGCCGCAAGAGTGTTAATTGCAAAAAACTGGAAAACTGCTTCTGTCCCAACAAAAGAAGATTGGCAAAAGAAACTCTATAATTATTATATTCTAGCCACAAAATATGAAGAAGTTAAAGGAATGAAAGAGGATGATTCAAAAAATAATTGGAAAGCATTTATAGATTATATGCAAACTAAGGTAGATAATTTAAGCCTTACCTCCAATGTTTAAAGGTTCTATCTTTTTCTTTCTCTCTTTAGAAATATAATGGGTTAATTGTAGCAGGATAAGAGAGATTGAGCTAGGAAATTTGATAGATGAGAAAATGATATGAATTTATTGTAAATATTGAAATAAGGTATGTATATTAAGAATAAAAAGGAAGATAAAGGGGATTAGTTCAGGCCAGGTTGTGAAGTCGCTAAAAAAAAAAAAAAAAAAAGACCAACTAAGTTTTTATTTTGGTATGAGCTTTCGTGCGCATGCACACTTCATACCAAAATAAAAACTTAGTTGGTCTTTAAGGTGCTACTGAAGGAATTTTTTAATTTTGCTTCGACTCAGACCAACACGGCTACATACCTGTAAACGGAATCTATTAAACATTAAAAGCCTCCCTGAACAGGGCTGCCTTCAGATGTCTTCTAAAAGTCTAGTAGTTGTTTTCCTCTTTGACATCTGTTGGGAGGGCGTTCCACAGGGCAGGCGCCACAACCAAGAAGGCCCTCTGCCTAGTTCCCTGCAACTTGGCTTCTCGCAACGAGGGAATTGCCAGAAGGCCCTCGGTGCTGGACCTCAGTGTCCGGGCAGAATGATGGAGGTGGAGACGCTCCTTCAGGTATACTGGACCGAGGCCATTTAGGGCTTTAAAGGTCAACACCAACACTTTGAATTGTGCTTGGAAACGTACTGGGAGCCAATGTAGATCTTTCAAGACTGGTGTTATGTGGTCTCGAAGGCCGCTCCCAGTCACCAGTCTAGCTGATGCATTCTGGATTAGTTGTAGTTTCCGAGTCACCTTCAAAGGTAGCCCCACGTAGAGCGCATTGCAGTAGTCCAAGCGGGAGATAACTAGAGCATGCAGCACTCTGGCTAGACAGTCTGCAGGCAGGTAGGGTCTCAGCCTGCGTACCAGATGGAGCTGATAGACAACTGCCCTGGACACAGAATTGACCTCCGCCTCCATGGACAGCTGTGAGTGCAAAATGACTCCCAGGCTGCGCACCTGGTCCTTTAGGGGCACAGTTATCCCATTCAGAACCAGTGAATCCTCCACACCTGCCCGCCTCCTGTCCCTCACAAACAGTACTTCTGTCTTGTCAGGATTCAACCTCAATCTGTTAGCCGCCATCCTTCCTCCAACCGCCACCAGGCACTCACACAGGACCTTCACTGCTTTCACTGGTTCTGATTTGAAAGAGAGGTAGAGCTGGGTATCATCCGCATACTGATGAACACCCAGCCCAAACCCTCTAATGATCTCTCCCAGCAGCTGCATGTAGATGTTAAAAAGATGTGAACACGGCCCAGGAGGAAGGAGCGGAACCACTGTATAACAGTGCCCCCAGCTCCCAACCCCTCTAGACAGTCCAGAAAATCTTGTTCAGTATAGGCTTATGCTCTTCAGTAATCTACTTGAGGTTTGAAAGCCTGTAGGAAATGTCATGTGGACTAAAACAACACAACAGTTCATCAGAAGCGCTTCCTTTCCTTTTTCGGGCTTTGTTCAACCATTGACTGGGAGTGGCCGCCGGGACCACACAACATCGGTCCTGAGAGATCTACATTGGCTCCCAGTATGTTTCCGAGCACAATTCAAAGTGTTGGTGTTGAAAGGGTCGGGAGTCCATTCAGGCGACCTAGGAAGCTCCCTAGGGCGCTAGAATGGAGGGGGCGCTGGCCAGCCATATGGGTGGGGTATAAATAATAAATTGTTGTATTATTATTATTATTATTATTATTATTATTATTATTAAATGACTATGTGATTCTCTCTGTCCTTCTGCCAAATATATGCATCAGCTATGCTTTGTTTGCTGTGCAAGATGTGATAATATGCAAACGATCAGCTTAAGGCAAAGCAGGGATATGGATCAGTGGGAGAGTTTGTCAGGGTGGGATATACCATGGTAAGCAGGAACAGATATTCAGACCACAAAAGGGGGAATGTTAAATCCATTGTATGGAGTACAAAGCAATGAAGTATACGTCTGCAAGGCTGCAATGCAACAATTAAAAAAGAAAATTCCTACAAAACTTCAGTCACAACATGGGATATAATTCCTGTTTTAAGGTGTTCACTGCAGTCTAAATGACACATTCAGCCATCTTCAGATGAAGTGAGGCCGGACCTTTTTGATCAGGGCAGGGCACTAATGGAATAAGCAGATCATCATACAGTCTGTTATATCCATAGGTCTGCAAAGCTCAACTCTGACTGAAACCACTGGATGTTCTCACTCATTTTCCTTCTGGTTTCCCCCCTCCTTTTTCTGCAACCTCTTTCTCTTCTTATGCTAGTCAAATTCAAATATCTTTATTGCCATCCATAGACCCACAAAACAGTTTCAAAACAAGATACAGTTAAGAGAACCAAACAGCAGGCGAAAGATACATACGTCTTATGCTAGTGTCCGTCATTCCCTTGAGCTTGCAAAAATTGCATGATTTCTTTAGATCATGCCAGATCTGCTACATATGACAGCATAATACCTGCATAAAATGTCTTTGTTTTTTCACTGTGGGGTCGCATAAATCATTAAGCTAAACACAGATTCAGAGTGAAAGTGTTGCTCATGTCAGGCCAGTTTGGAAGGCAATTATTCCATAATGGGGTTGAAGCAATTTTGAAAAGCATCCTATTGAAAGATGCAAAATGGGGATAAGAAGTTTCCTGTTTCTGAGATGGAGACAAATATAACCTGTTTCTAAAGAATTGTTTATAAAGATGCCCAGTGCTAACTTTTGGCAAGATCAGCCCATGGTACTAAAAACTGAGCTACCAGGAGAAGCAAAGATTGTGCATCATTAAACTATATGGAAAAAATAGTGATGAGGAAAAGCACTACCAAACAGTACTTTGCTGCTGTGGTCGAAAGCAGTTTGTTGGCTTTTTAAAATAAGCATGTGCATAGCCCCACTGCAATGATAAATCATTGTGGATCCCTCTCCAAACAGTTTGCAATTACAGTGGTACCTTGAGTTACAAACGCCTCAGGTTACAAACGTTTCAGGTTACAAACTCTGCTAACCTGGAATAATTACCTTGAGTTGAAAACTTTGCCCCAGGATGAGAAGGGAAATCGTGTGCCGGTGGCGCAGCAGCAGCAGCAAGAGGCCCCATTAGTGAAAGAACGCCTCTCATTAAGAACAATTTCAGGAAAGAATTAATTTCGTAACTAGATGTACCACTGTATGTGCAACAACCATCTATTGTCTGATTGTCCCACCATCCCCCGCCCAAAGTGGCTATTACATACCCACCAACTTTTCTCCGATGAAAATAGGGACATCCTATTCAATAATAATAATAATAATAATAATAATAATATTTATACCCTGCCCATCAGACTGGGTTGTCCCAGCCACTCTTGGTGGATTCCAACATATATAAAAACATAACTTCTTGCTCTGGGAGTCGCATAATTTCTCCATTGAAAACAGGGATGTCCTACCATAACCTTCAACATATATATATATATATATATATATATATATATATATATATATGATGAAAATAGTAGTGTCCAAAAGAAAATAGGGACATTCTGGGATCAAACCAGAAACCAGGACGGTTTCTGTAAATTTGGGACTGTCTGTGGAAAATAGGGACACTTGAAGAGACGGTATATCATGTGAGTGCTGTAAAATTGGGATAACCAAGTTTACACAACACAAACATAGAACAACTTAGAGACTGCTCTGTTGCTGTTAAATTATCAAGAGAAATGACACCTGCTTCAGCAGATACAGAACATCATTGCACCAGGCCAAGCTAGGAGCCTTACATGGCACTACATGCTATGACGATTGCTATCTAAAGATTGAAAGAAGAAGTTAGAGGTTGTGTGATAAGCTAGGTTCACCTTCTCTTATAATCAGAATCTTCTCCCAATCTTCACTAAATCAGCTCCCTATCACAGAGATGGGGACAGTTTGTAATCCAAGGGCCACATTCCCTTCTGGTTAAACTTTGGGGGCCACATGCCCATTGGCGGGCAGGGCCAGAGGCAAAAGCACAAACAGCAATTATAATTTTTTTCTTTCATAAAGTAGGCTAGGTTCTACAAATATTCAAGCACCCCTTTCTTCCCTTCACTCTGGCAAGCAAGAGATATTATCAGAGTTCAAAGACACATTCCAGCCTGTGACAGATCTACACTGGTTGTTTATAATGTTTTAAATGTGTTAATAAAATGTGACACCAGAAGACAGTGTAGAGCAGTGAGCCTTCAACAATAGAAAATTGCATTGAGAATGATATAACGTTATATTTAATAACATTTTTACAGATCAATGGAGATCCACCCCAGGCAAAACCACTCAAGGAGCGTTCATGCCTGGGCAGGGTGTATGACCTAACGAACATCTTGAGGGCCAGATAGAGAGACCAGGGTGGAATTTGTGTGTTCGGACCCAGAGACCTCCCCGCTAAATAAATTCACACTTGACTCAAATTTTGGTTTGGTTTTTGGCAGCATTTAGGCCACAACTTAATTGATTACAGAAAGTGAGTGGTTGCATAGGCTCTGGTTCAACTAGCTCCCTGCAGCCTTGCAGGTAGCGCTGATCCCGGGCACTAAATAGGTCAGCCAAGGGTGAACACCTGGATAGGCGGAAAGCAGAGGACAGGCTATGTCCACCACCCAGAAATTTTGATTTAGGACATATTGCTCATAATAACCCATTCAGTGAATACATCCTGTTTTATGGCTGGTATATAGATGAATAGATATTTATATTTTCGGAGGATATTTTTAAACCATTCAACTGTTGGATCAATAGTGCGAGTCCACACTTGACCTTTGAAGGTACATCGGGTCCATTGTTTACCTTTCCTTGATCTAGAAATCTTTGTGGATGATTAAAAGTGCGGCCCTATAAGAAAAGCACAGATAGAAACTCCTTCTTACATTACAGATCTAACCATTTCAAACATCTCCATGAAAACCTTCCCTTAGATCAGTTTCTAAGATTAAAATGCAATTCATTGGACCCACATGACTTTAAAGCCCATTGAAAAAATACTTTCTACATCCTTATTACCAAGAGGTTATCCAAACACAGTCATAACAACTGCCATTAAAAAAACTCATAAGAGAGAGTTCGACCCTTCTTGCTTGTTTCACATGTTAATACAAGATCTTTGCTTCCCTAGAATATAACCATATGACTTTCGAAATTGAGAAAATCATTAGGCGTCATTGGAATATTCTTAAGGATATCCCGGGGTGTGATAACACGCCCCTCTTTGCCAAACGATGCACAATGACCACTCCCCACATTGAATGGGGGGCGATTTTTGCGTGCTCACGTGCAGCCCCCTGGACCACAGAGCTACTCCCTGGTAGTTCGGAACTACCACTCCCTTCCCAGGTTGGATACCTGGGGTCTCCGCCTACCCCAGCCAGTCATCCAATCCCGCCTGGGGAGGTGTTGCCATGAGATTGGCCAGGTTAGGGGAGGGACTGCCCAGCTCACAGAATAGAATTTGAATCTTACTTGTGAAGCAGAAGTCAGCTCCAGAGCTTCTCCCACCCTCCACACCCTCATTTAAGTCTTTTTTTTGGTAGGTTTACCTTTCTTTTTCACAGGTACGCAGGTCAGGGTCGCTGTTGAGGGGCCGGAAAGGAATTTCCCAGCATTGGCAGGATTCTCCTTTCCCGTAGCAATACCCCACAACTTTGGCGGTGTCAGGCCTTAGGCGGAATCCTTTTGGCTATCTTCCTGAAGGGGGGGCATGAGGCGCTGACCTCACTCCCTTGGCATCGTCAAGATCAGTGTTCCCCCGTTAAAGGGGTCTTGGGGGGGAGGCATTGGCCATACACCGAGAGGTTGTCATTGCTCTCCTCCTCCAGCGGCAGCGAACAGGAACGAGCTCTCTCTGCTTGAACATATGTTCTCCAGAGCCACCCAATCCCCACATGTTCTGGATAATCCTGGTGTCTCCCAGATCTGGGGCCAGGGAAGGAGAAACGCCCAATGCCTGAGCCAAGGTCTCCCTACATCTGAATCTTAATAAAGTTGTGGCCAATTTTAATCCCATAACAAATTGTCTTGAGTCATTATTCCACTTGGGGATCAACGGGGGTTTGGGCGGACTCCGCCTGTCCACAAAAGTCATTTAAAGATATATTGGTGCATAGACTTCCGGATTCAGCTCCAGCGCCGTCCGGTGGGATTTGCCTCGAGCTCCGAGGCAGCCCGCCTTTGCGAGGGGGGGGGGGAAGCAGCGGGAGCAACGCTGCGCCCCATAGAACCCAGGGTCGAGCATCCCTTGGGCAAATGCTCAGTGGAGTCCCAATTTTCGACTCCCCAGCTCGCCGGCAGGCTCTAATAAGAGCGCCAGTGCAGGAAGGGTTGAAGTCGTGGGGGCTATATTGAGCGCCATCGTTATCCTCGCGGAGGGAAGCGGAGAGCGCTGGATTTTTCCTAAAGAAAGATTGAAAAGATCGGGAACCGTGAGTAAAAGGATTCAAAATTATAATTGGACTTTAAATTTAGAACAGGGGTGAGATCGAAAAAACGGAAGCCGATCCCCCCCCCCACTGATGAAAGAGGAAGCAGTAAGAGGAGAAGTACCCTATGCCGGTGAAAGGTGGTTCGTAATTTGAACAATTCCAAGGATTGATAGAAAATTCTCCCCCAGAGGCAGGGCAAAGGGGGAGAACTGTATTAAAACTGGAAAATCCCTGCAAATAGAGGGTATTAAAGAGGGAAGAGCCTCTTCCTCTCCCGAAAGCGGCAACCCGGACAGAACAGCAAGCAGACCGAGAGGATGTAAAGGAAATGGTGGAATTGACTTATAGAGACTTTTAGGTGAATAAAAGACTGAACTGAGGAAAATAGAGACTGGACTGTTTAAACAGGAGATTTGTTGCAGCCTAGTGTAATAATTATAAAAACTAACGTAACAACATTTGGAATGGATATATTACATCCAGTTTGCAGCATTCGGAACAGTTGCAACTTGTAACCACTTCCTGTTTTTCAATCTCTGCTCTGCCCTTGAAAACTTGGGAAAATGTCAACAACAGACTATGCACCTGGCTTCCAGAGGGAAATAAAGATCGGAATGGACAAAACTCAGCAGCAGATGGAAATAACGAATCAAGATGCACAGAAACAGAATATGAGTAAAGGAACTTTGATAGAGGACGATAGGACAGATGAATTTAATTACAGCATAATTGAAGAAGAGGATGATTTGGATATACAAGAGGAGAAAGACCAAATTTCGACTTGGAACACCCCCCCTTTTGAGGGGGAGATACAAGAGCTGTCTGAGGGGCAGAGAATTCTAAAAAAAAATTGGATCACCCCCCTCTTCGAGGGGGAGGAACAAGAGCTGCTTGAGTGGCAGAAAGCACACAAGAAACGCAATGTGCAAGCAAGATGGGATCATCGGGGGGAGGACAGAGACATTGGGGTGGCAAAATATGTTAAAAAGGGGGAGGGATGAAGGAGGAAGGAATATACTCTGCATTAGGATGGATAAGAAGGTTTGAAACTGGATTGTTGACTCTGGACATTGCTGGAATGGAAGGGAATAGCCGTGAACGAGGGAGGAGGAGGAAAAATTGAGAATAAATGATAAATTAAAGATTGGGAAAGTAAAAAGGAATTAAAATATAAGGAAGTCCTTGGAAGGAAATTGTGGCAAGGGAGGGAAAATGTGGCAAGGGGGGGAAAATGTTTTAAGTTAGCTAAAATTAGGATGTAATAGTAATTGGGCACATTAGAATATTAGTCTGGGCAAGAGGATTTGGGATGGTTGGGTGTTCCCCCCCCCTTGTTGGTCTCCCTCGGGCTGGGAGCTTCTGGTGGCAGGGGGGCTTCGGGGCTGGGGGGGGCAGATGGAGGGGAGGGACCCAACTGGAAAAAGAATCATCCCCTTGCCTCCTTTTGCCCTCTGGGACTCTTCGTGGCAAGGGGAGTCCTGGGGGTTGGGGGAGGGAGGGTGTGAGAAATGGGAATAAAAGAGAAGTTAATAAAGATTTTGGACAGTATATGAATATATGATTGGAAGGTTGGAAATAGAATGAGGAAAATGATAAGAAAACTGTTAAATGAGATTTAAAATGAAAATCAGATAGGGGGGAGATCGGGGAAGTCTACATATAAGCAATGTTTATGGAAAATGACTAGTTATTAATTATTATTATTTTCTTTTTCTTTTTTTCTGTATTTTTTTCTTTTTCTAGTTTTTCTTTTTTATTCTTTTGGAGGGGGGATTAAGTGTGGATAGATGGTGGGATGGATACTCACTTGCATCTCTCCCGCCAACCTGGAGTCTCTTGGTGGCAGAGGGGGGTTCCAGGAGTGGGAGGGAGGGGTGGGTAGAAATTCAATCATAAAATGAACCACTGTCGACTGCCCGCTTTTCGGGGGATCCTCTTGTGGGAGGAGAGGGCCCGTGGAGGGTGGACAGAAGTAGGTGGAAAATTGGTTATGTATTTTTATGTATGTACTCTTTATTATGTAAAATCAATAAAATATAATTTTTTAAAAATAAAAAATAAAGATATATTGGTGCATAAGGATTTAAAATCCACATTCACACAACGTACATTGTCCAGTCCTCCACGTGGTTTTTTAAAAAAGATGTGGGCATTTTCCATGAATTTGTATTAATTTTACATACATAACCCCTGAGCATGTTTTAATTTAAGCTGGGCTTCAAGGGTCACTTTAAGAAAGAAACTTTGTATCTGTGGATTGCCAACACCTGTAATTGAAATCAATACTGTCTTTGTCCATATAACATCACATTGTAACAGTTGATGTTCATCGCAGCTACTACTATGACACAGAACTACTATCTTGTTACATCACTTTTGGTATATACAGTTGTTTATGGTATTTATATTATTCTTTTTGTAAAAAAGTGTGTGACATAACAACATTGCATTTATTTGCCTTAGATAAAGCGCAGAACAGTGAAACAGGGTTTATATTGCGGAAATCCTTGTCTTCGGAATAGGATTCTGTGGAACTGGAACTACTTGTTATTGCTGGGGCTTTGTGAACTGATTTAGGTGGAACAGAAACGTACCAATGTCTAGACCTGATCCATGAACTGATTACAGTATGAACTGATCCACTGGGCCTTCTGCTTGTTTCATTGTATTTCTGTTGAAATTGATATGATACAAAGAACTAAAGGAAAAGGTAAAGGGACTCCTGACCATTAGGCCTAGTTGTGACCGACTCTGGGGTTGCGGTGCTCATCTCGCTTTATTGGCCAAGGGAGCCAGCGTACAGCTTCCAGGTCATGTGGCCAGCATGACTAAGCCGTTTCTGGCAAACCAGAGCAGCGCACGGAAACGCCGTTTTCCTTCCCGCCGGAGCGGTACCTATTTATCTACTTGCACTTTGACGTTCTTTCGAACTGCTTGGTTGACTGAGCAATGGGAGCTCACCCCGTTGTGGGGATTTGAACCACCGACCTTCTGATTGGCAAGCCCTAGGCTCTGTGGTTTAACCCACAGTGCCACCCACATCCTACACATGATACAGTGAATTACTATACTTTATTTTGCAAGAGTGCAGCTAGTTATGACTTGTGTTTTTATTGAGTACTAGCTGACCTGGCCATGTGTTGCGGTGGTTCTTTCCTGTGACCCCCCCGTCCCGATCCATGACGTATCCTGCCCCTCCTCCCTCCACCCCGGCTCATCCCTGTGTTTCAGTAGGATACCCTTTCCTCTGTTGTCCCTGGGGAGTGCTGGCCCCTCCCCCATGTATCTCCATACCTTGGCCCCCACCCTTGGAGAAGGAACTGTTAGGTTCTGGGTTCTATTTCCCAGCATGCACTTTTGTCTGAGCCCTCTGTTGTCTCTGGGGAGTGTTGGCCCCTACCCCCGGTATCTTCCTACATTGGCCCCCACCCTTGGAGAAGGAACTGTCAGTTTCTGGGTTCCAATTCCCAGTATTTACTTTTGTCTGAGCCCTCTGTTGTCCACTTTCCCCTGTGCATGCATTGTGAACATTTCTATATATTTAGATCAAGGATCGGGGGTGATGATGTGCCCTGGGACCCAGAAAACTACTTTAAAAATCCGACCGGGAGGGGTCAAATAGTGAAGCCCCACAGCCCTGAAGCAACAGACAGGCCGAGACAGAAGGAGGGGGGCCATATGGGCCACTTGGTGCAGGCCTCTGAATCTAAAGGGGGCCTCAGTCAGCATATTCACAATCAGTAAAATGAAAAAAGTAACAAAAGGGTTTAAAACAGGGCCACATTATCTACCTGGCCCGGGCCTCTGTCTGGCCCTGCAAGGGCCTGGCAACAGAAGGCGCTTTCTGAAGCACCCGAGTTGTTCAGTGCCATAAAAAAAACCCCAGGAAGTGGCATGGTGAAGGTAGTGGATTGTAAATCGAAGGGGGGGGGATTGGCCACTGCAAATATCTGAGGACTTAAACTGGGGAGAGAAAGTGCATGGTTGTTTTTTTTTAAAAAGACGCAGAGGGTTGCATTCAGTCGTAGTATATGTGAAATGGAGGGTAATAGCCCCCCTTCAGATCCCCCTGAGCCTCAGAGTCCCCCTGTTTTACAGGATCTCATGGCGGAGGCGGGGTTTGTGGGTGTGGCACATTGTTGTGGCTAACCCCTGTGACTGCTCCCACGTGTTTGTTTCCCCCCCCCTCTCCGTGACCGGCGTATCTCATGACGTTTTGAAGGATGGTATTTATTTTTGTCTTGTGGTTATTTGGTGGGGGATTTTTTTTGGCGGGTAGTGGTGCTAAATTGTAAAGTAAAAACCCCCTGCCGTGCCCCCAAGTGCATTGCTATGGGTTATCCCCCCCCCGGGCCTAATGGGGACCTGGCAGGGGCCAACATAAAACAAAGGCCGTGATGCGGCCTGTGATCCATGCACTTGTCCTCCCCCCGGGCCTAGTGGGGGCCTGGCAGGGGGCTACATAAAACAAAGACTGTGCTGCGACCTGCAATCCGGGCACTCACACTCTTAACCCCCCCCCCGGGCCTAGTGGGGGCCTAGCAGCCTGGCAGGGGCCTAGGGGTCTGATAATGGCCGCCTTGGTGGTTTCAGTTGCTTGGTTGATGATGCCATTTGGTTTGTGGGTGTGGCTTAGATTTCACAGGAAGGGAGGGGGTGGAGGAGGGTATAACGCCACTTGAGGGCACTGTTTTACTTTGTGGAAAACCAGGTTTATACCTGGCCAGGTGCAAAATTTGAGGGATTTTTTCCCCAACAACGCTCAGGGAGTGGCCTGGATCATTGTCTCAAAATTTCAGGACGATCAGTCAAGCGGTTACGGAGAAAAGTGCGGCCGACAATTTCAAGATATTTACATTTTCATATATATATAGATAACTTTATGTAACCCTAGGTTTGTTGTTGTTTTGCTAGTGTTTGTACCATGGCTGACTTTTCTAAGAAGTTTGGATATAGTATCCCAAGAAAGACAAATTATTAAGTATGTTTACTTTCTTCCACAGTGAAGATGACCAATTGTTAAAAAAAGAAGACATGTTGTTACTTACTTCGTCAAAACAAAAAGTACATTTAGAAATGCACACAGCAGCGTTAACTGAATATGTGAAAAACAACTTAATCCCTAGAGGACTTAGGATCCCTAAAGCATCTTCTCTATTTAAGAATAATAGGAGATTTGTTGGAAAATGGGTATCGATTTTGAATAAATGTTCTAATGATCTAATGCTTTTGATCATTGAACAATCTGCCATTGATTTGGAAAAGGTCCACAAAGATTTAATGGAGTTAAAAGAAAGGACAAAAACTAAATACAATAAGGAGGATTTTGACAAACTCACAAGCTGGATCAGGACATTAATAAATTTTCCAATGAATTAGCCAATTTTAAGAAAAAGAAGTTGAGCAGAGATCGCAATGATTATTCCACAGGTAAAGTTTATTTAAGGCTGAATTCTTCAGGACTAGTTCACAGGCAGTCTAACAGATCAGATATATCTTCACTTTCTACCACTCCTCCTGATTATGAGCACTCTAGCCTATCTAGTGCTAATGGTTCGGATGAAGACAGAGAATTTAGGCTTAGATCTGGTCAGACGTACCAGTCTTTTTCCACATGGTGCACCAGACGCCCCTACCAGACCAAATAATCCCTGAACACCAAGATACCACTTTAGTTGTTCATTTCTCTGACAGGACATGAATACCAGAGGAATAGATTTATTTAAAGTAATTGGTCAGATCAAATGAAGAGATTTTTTTGGCAACACTCCTTGGACACCGGAACCTTTTAAACGAAAATCTACTTTCATTCAGGTTTCTCACAACCACCTTATTAGAACATTTCAACATTTAGTGAAATTAATATTAGAGAGAAGTAGTTAAGGAGTAGTAGGCAGTACAATTTGAGTAAGCAGGATTTTAAAATCCTGAACTAACTTATTGCTGATTAAAATCTAATTATAATACTAGCGGACAAAGGAGGAGCCATTGTACTAATGAATAAGATTCAATGTACCAGTCTTTTTCCACGCAGTGCACCAGACTCCCTACCAGAGGAAATACTCCCTGAACACAAAGATCCACTTTAGTGGTTACTTTATCTGACAGGACATTAATACCAGAGGAACCTCCAGTATTAAGTTTAGGTCTAGGTTTTGTTCCCACTCCCAAGACTATATCAAGGAAGCAGAGAAACAACTAAGTAATCCCAATTTCTACTTTCCTATACCTAGTGATCCTACCACATCAGTGAAAACCAAATTACAGGTCATTCTGAATGAAGCCATGTCCTTAGGCTATATAAATGAAAGTTTAGCGGATTTTTTATGTCCCAATCACACTAGGGTGCCAATATTCTACACACTTCCAAAACTACACCAAATGTGCTCCCACCACTGGGTAGACCTATTGTCTCCGCGTCAGGATCACTGTTGGAAAATTGTGCACAATATATTGACACATTTCTACACCTCTTCACTAAAGAAACCCCGTCTTACATCAAGGATACAAAACATATCATAACCTGTCAGGGGGACTCCTTACAATGAGCCTCCCCCCATCATCCTGACCAGTATGTCTCCAAGCAACAGCGTCAGCAGTGGGTCAGGAGGAGAGAAGGAGGAGTGGAGCGGAATGGAGGAAGGTCTCCGGGAGGCTACAGAGCCCCTGGACACGCTCGGGAGAACAGGAAGCGGGACAGGGGCTCTGACAGGCAGGAGAGCCTATGCACCACTCCAACCACCAAGAAGGGGAATCTCTCAGTCCGACGCCCGAATATAGGCGTGCACCCACACGCAGGGTTAAGGGGCAGCGGTTCGGGGTGTCAAGGCTTTTATGCTGGTCATGAGGGAGAAAGAAGAATTGCAGGGTTCTGACAGTGACGAGGCAGTCATGCTTTCTGGTACTGTATCTTTGCACTGTAAATCGTATGCACAATAAAACTCTTAAAGACAAGAAGGACTGGAGCGATTTTACTCGAGAGTAGCTGCAAGCCCCTGTGACGTAACCCTTATTGAAAATTTGCATGTTACTCCACATAATATTATTGCTAAATGGGATGTGTCGTCCCTATATACTAATGTACCTCTGGATACTGTAAAATCTCAAATCCAAGAACTGCTAATGGATCATAATCAGTCTTCACCACCAATACATTATTTAATGGAGATTCTTATTTAGTTTTATCTAATATTTTTTTCAGGTTCGGATCAAAGTACTTCATTAAAAGAAACGCTGTAGCCATGGGCTCTACGTAAATGTGCTCCCAGTGTGGCCAACATCTTTATGAGAAATTGTGATTTAGAACATATTGCTCATAATAACCCATTCAGTGAATACATCCTGTTTTATGGCCGGTATATAGATGAACTGATATTTATATATTTGGAGGATATTTTTGAACAATTCAATCGTTGGATCAATCGTTGGATAGCGCGAGTCCACACTTGACCTTTGAAAGTACATCAAGTCAAAATTGTTTACCTTTCCTTGATCTAGAAATCAATGAAAGGAAGGGAATTAACTACTGGGAAAATCACGGGGGAAAGGGGGAATAAAGGAAAGAGATCACCAGGACGATTCATCAAAGGTAAATCGCTCTCTCTCTCTCAGTTGCCCAGAGAACATGCTGCTGCTGTTTCGAATGCATGCACCAAAAGAGGAAGCTCTGGGTCACGTGTATGGGTATATATAGGTCCCCCGATCTGTTTGGACTGCACCCCATTGGTCATATTGAACCCATCATCAAGGGACCTACCGATCGGGTGTTGTGGCTAACCAATCTTACCTACCCACAACACAGGCGGTCGGTCTCCAGGTCTCACCACAACACGTACCCCCTTTGAGGGTGGACCCGATCTAGACAGCTGTTTCACATGCATTGATGATAACCTATAAGAATAATTCTCGATTTCAGGTGAGATGTAATCCTTTTCTAAGGAAGCTTCCTGATGTACTCATTGCAAGATAAGATCCACTTCCCTTTGTTCTTGGCATTGTGTACAAAGAGGAAACAAAAATAATGAGGCACACTGAGCTGTTGTTGGGAAATATAAATATATGCCATTTCTTGTGGCTGAGCAAACATCAGACACCTGTAGTTGGAGGAAGGAAGGGCAAAGTGGGACTTCTAAAAAGAGTACTTCCCCGTCAGAGTTCCTTAGAGAAGAGATGGGCTCCATCATGGCATTCCTCTTGCTCACCTGTGGTCTCTTACCATTGATGACTGAAGCTAAGGGTATGAAATATTCCATTGATTGTTTCTGATTCATCTTAACGAGCCTGGTGAATCATTGATCTCTGCTTTCAAAGGATCTCTTACAGCTAAGCCTTCACTTGCATAAACTTCTGTTTAGCTATGGTCCTGTCTAAGTGGGGAAAAGATGACTTACAGTCTGTCCACCCATCAGTAAGCCCCACTGAGTTAATGGGCTTACCAGTGCTGTTTTTTTTCTAGAAAAAGAGGTGCTGGAACTCAACATGAACAGCTCCCTTGTTCTATTATAATAGCAATGGCAGCTACCTGAGAGGTGCTGGAAGTGAGTTCTGGAGAGTTCCGGCTGATAAAACAACCCTGGGCCTTACTCCCAGGTAAGTGTGCACAGGATTGCAGCCTTCATAGAGGTTCTATAGCCCTTAAACGAAACCTCAGGCGTGTATAACTAAGGGTAGACTGAAATTCTTTCCCCTTAAAACCGCCACATCCTTCCCTTTCCAAAATGGGGCATGGTTTTCTGCTGCTTTTAGACGACATCTGAAGGCAGCGTGTTTAGGGAAGTTTTTAATGTTTGATGTTTTAGTATGTGATGTGAAACCCAGCCAGATGGCTGACGTATAAATAATAATGATAATAATAATAATAATAATAATAATAATAATAATAATAATAATAATAATAGGATCACCAGGTCCGGGCTTTCCAGGTCCACATCTGATCTGACTGCTTGTTTTTGGACCTGGCATCCCTGAAAACCCACTCTTTACCGCTGAATTGGAACAAATGGCAATCCATGGAAAACCCAAATTGCCACTCGATCTGATTCAATGGTAAAGATTGGGTTTTCCTGGGAAACTGGTGGGCAAAATAAATAAAAAAATAAGCACTCAGACATGGACTGAGAAAGCATGGCTGCTGGTCCCAAGTGCCTCTACTACAGCCTAGGTTGGTTGGGATGCTCCAGTGACTACATATGGTACCAGTCTGTGGCACACTGGGGAGGGGGGAATGCCAGCCCACCGCAGGAGACAGCTTGAGAAGCAGTGCCTTGCTCTGTATCCACTGCTCGCTCACTGCTAGTTTTTGAATCCACATTCACATGGTATTAGCCACGATCCATATTGATGCTGTAGTTTCTGCTGTTTGGTGTGTGATTTTCTTAAATCAGCTTCAATTCGACTAGAAAACTGAATGCTGAGTAAGTGGAAATTGAGACAGCTGTTTCACATGCATTGATGATAACTACACCCTTTCCAGTTAATGAATTGCAGTTCTTATTCTTACACCTTTGTCTCCTGTTTCCATTTCAGTTGGTGATCATTGTGTCTGCCCATTTATTTACAACGGTAAATCCTATTCCTCTTGCACCAAGGCTGAATCTGATGGGATGTGGTGTGCCACAGAAGTTGACCCTTACACGAAAAAAATGATTAAAGGTTCATGGAAATTTTGTTATACTAAAGGTGACCTGTATTTTCTTCCTATGTCACACGTATGCATAGCCATTTTATTGTAATAAAGTAAACAGATCCTCCTCATGAACTTTAAAGCTAAATGTGGGTTCTCCATAGGCATCTGATTGGAGATGGTGGAAACAAAATGTTGGATTACATGGGCCTTTGGTCTGATGCAGCAGAACTGTTTTTGTGCTCTTAAAGAGGTTAGGGACTACCTATAGATTTCCTTATGCCCGAACTATTACAAATCTCCTTCCAAGGATCAGATAAAAGTTGCTTCAAGCAACAAGATCTCTGAAGAAATGAAACACATCACCAGTATGTTAATTTGAAAAAAATGGTTCAAACTATTTACCTAAGAGGCACTTTTGTACAAATATTACCTACTAATAATTGATAAAGATTGCATAGACTAGGCAGCACTAAACTTCGGCCCTCCAGATGTTTTGGACTACAATTCCCATCTCCTCCGACCACTGGTCCTGTTATCTAGGGATCATGGGAATTGTAGGCCAAAACATCCGGAGGGCCGCAGTTTGGGGATGCCTGGCATAGACCATAAAACAGGCATCCCCAAACTGCGGCCCTCCAGATGTTTTGGCCTACAATTCCCATGATCCCTAGCTAACAGGACCAGTGGTCGGAGGAGATGGGAATTGTAGTCCAAAACATCTGGAGGGCCGAAGTTTGGGGATGCCTGCCATAAAAGTCACATGTCATCTTTTCTAATATTACTGAT
Source organism: Zootoca vivipara (assembly GCF_965207765.1). NCBI lineage: Eukaryota > Metazoa > Chordata > Lepidosauria > Squamata > Lacertidae > Zootoca > Zootoca vivipara. The sequence goes on from NC_142595.1 coordinate 31,584,687, forward strand.
ATTACATTGGCATAAATGCCAGCTATCCTCATGTCTTGTTTTATATCTAGTATAACTGAATTAATTCACTTAATCTTTCTTTATAGTCAGGGCCGCCTCAAGCCGGTCAGGCGCCCTGTCGCCGTGGCGCGGAGATCGCTCCAGCGCCCCCGCCCTGGTGGGTGGGTGCAGCGTGGTTTCCATGCGGCTTTGTCGCGTAGCGCCCCCTGCCTCTCTGGCGCCCTGGCGCCCCGCGCCACCGGGACTACCCCTAGAGCCTGGCCTGTTTATAGTTTCTTGTTTCTTTAACATTATTGTCAATTGAGCACTTGCTTTCACAGGCTCCTGAACAATTCTTTTGTCCTTGGTTTGTAGCTATCTTTCTAAGCCTTTGTAAAGGAGATCCCTGGCAAGGTTTATATATATGTGACTTGTTCACCATTTTGTTTTATTTTTTTGTATTTTGCGATCACCGCTAGTATGTTTCAATGTATATAATCTCACTCTGTTTGGGTCTAGAGCACGAAGGTAATGATGGTGAACGGCCCTGTGTGTTTCCCTTTGTGTACAAAGGAGAAACCTTCAATACCTGCATCATAAAAGGTTCGGGAGCATACTGGTGTGCGACAACAGGGAACTATGACAAAGATGGGAAATGGAGCCTCTGTGCTGATACCAGTGAGTATGATGCAGGGGGCTGGAATAACAGGAGTGGTTGGCCGGATGAATAATTAGTCAAGGCACCTTGTAGGCCAAGGAGAGTGAGAGGGAACTTCAGTATTTCCCAATCTGTTGTCCTCCAGACATTTTAAACTGCAGTTTCCATCACCACTGACCAGTGGCCTTACTTGTTGGGGTCAGACTGATATGAAACACCTGGAAGGCCCCACCTTGGGAGCACTTCCTTTGCATGCAAAACATCAAAATTTCATTCCCCAGAATCTCCAGGTAGGGCTGGAAGAGCGTCCTTGCCAGTCAGAGTAGACAACACCAAGCTAGATGGATCTCGCGTCTGACTCAGTTTGGACTCAGCTACATTGCTCATGTTACAATGCTATAACTGCATTATAAACATGTGACACCAGTTGGCTCTGTAGAGCACAAAACGTTGTGCAATTTCACATAGGTTTTTCTCTTTTGTTACAACAATTTAATTTATGACTTATTTAAAGTGTTTCCCCCCCCTGTGTGTTGATCCAGCCTATGTCAGATTTCTACGTTCTTATGAAAAATTTGCTTAGTCTTAGCATTCCTGAGCACAGTTCCAGGTTCAGGCCAACACATCTGAGATGACAGGTTTGGATAGGACCATAGAGTAGTCTTCAGAACAGTGAAAAAAGGATTAGGTAGATGAACCACAAGTCACACATTATATAAGAGCTTGGTACACAGTATATAATAGCTTTGTGAGCTTATATGACAATAAGTGGTTTGGTAGAAGTTATAGAAAAACAAATGATATAGGACTCAGCTACATTAGTCAAAAACAGTATAATAATAATATTAATATATTTGTACCCCACCCATCTAGCTGAGTCTCCCCAGCTACTCTGAGCGGCTCCCAATCGAGTGTTAAAAACAATACAGTATTAAATGTTAAAAGCTTTCCTAAACAGGGCTTCCTTCAGATGTCTTTTAAAATTAGTATAGCTGTTTATTTCCTTGACATCTGATGGGAGGGCGTTCCACAGGCAGGCGCCATTACTGAGAAGGCCCTCTGTCTGGTTCCCTGTAACCTCACTTCTCACAATGAGGAAACTGCCAGAAGGCCCTCAGCACCCTGAATTGTGCTCAGAAACGTACTGAGAGCCAATGTAGATCTCTCAGGACTGGTGTTATATGGTCCTAGTGGCCACTCCCAGTCACCAGTCTAGCTGCCGCATTCTGGATTAATTGCCGTTTCCGGGTCACTTTCAAAGGTAGCCCACGTAGAGTGCATGGCAGTAGTCCAAGTGGGAGATACAGTCCGCAGGCAGGTAGGGTCTCAGCCTGTGTATCAGATGGATCTGGTAGACAGCCGCCCTGGACACAGAATTAACCTGCGCCTCCATGGACAGCTGTGAGTCCAAAATGACTCGCAGGCTCTGCACCTGGTCCTTCAGAGGCACATTTACTCTATTCAGGACCAGGGAGTCCCCCACACCCACCGGCCCCCTGTCCCCCCAAAACAGGACTTCTGTCTTGTCAGGATTCAACCTCCGTTTGTTAGCCGCCATCCATCCTCCAACCGCCTCCAGTCACTCACACAGGACATTCACTACCTTCACTGGTTCTGATTTGAAAGCGAGGTAGAGCTGGGTGTCATCTGCATACTGATGAACACCCAACCCAAACCCCCTGATGATCTCTCCCAGTGGCTTCATGTACCGTGTTTCCCACATTTTAAGATGTAGTCATAAAGTAAGGCATAGCAGGGTTTTTAAACATTTGCAAAATATACCCCGAAAATAAGCCATACTTCCGCGCCAGACTGCCAAGTGCCCCAGCCAGCCAGCGGGACCCAGCACGCCGGCCGCGGAAGGAAGAGGAGGAGGCCTGCTGGGTCGGCGTCTGGAACTGGCTACTGCTGCCATGCCGTGCCGTGCCGTGCCGTGCCTTGCGGAGCGAGACCGCAAGCACCCCAGCCAGCCAGCCAGCCTGCCAGCAGGACCCAGCATGCCAGCCACGGCAGGAGGAGGAGGAGGAGGCTTGCCGGGTTGGTGCCTAGCAGCGCTGTGCTGCTGCTGGCTTCCGGAGGCTCGGGCGCTGCTGGGCGCTGACCCGGCTGGCTGCCTCCGGTCCTTGTGCTTGTGCCTCTTACGGTACTCAGCAACTCACTGCCATTTTCCTTTCCCTTCATTTCCCTTCTGTCTTGTTCTACTACACACTTTTGGTCTGTTTTCCACTCGTCTTTCCACCTCCTCTTCCCTCGCGCTCTTCTCCTCCCCAGGCTGCTGTCTTCTGGAGGCTTGGGCACTCCGCACGGCGCTGCTGGGCGCCTACCCGGCAGGCTGCCTCCGGTCCTTTTGTTTGTGCCTATTACTCAGCAGCTCATTGCCATTTTCCTTCCTCTTCCCTTTTGTTGTTCTTCCGCCTCCTGTCTTTCCCTTCGTTTCCCTTCTGTCTTGCTCTCCTCCACACTTTCAGTCTGTTTTCTGCTCGTCTTTCCACCTCCTCTTCCCCCTCGCAGGTTCTCTCTGCGTTCCCTCGCCTTCCTGCCCCCCCCCACACCGCGTTTTCTCACCTCCAAATACTCCTCCCTACCTCCTCATTCCCTCTTGTCCTTCCTTGGTGCTTTCCCGTTTCACTCTTTTTACCACTCTTTATTATCTGTTAGTGTCTATAATGAAAGAGAAAAAGAGCAAGAGGATTTTCTTTCTCTTTGTTCCCCTTTGCTCTTCCCGTACACGTCGCAAGGTTTCTCAGCCCAACTTTCATAAATTGACACAAGGTGAGCCTCCTTATTTCTGAATTCCTTGTAACTATAAAATGTTTACATAAAATCAGCTGTCCCCCCGATACTCTTCTCTTTCACTATTTCTCCTTTGGGGTAGCTGTTTTCTGCATCAGTTTAACTATTGAGAAACTTGGTGCCACTTCTGAGGCGTCTCACTGTTCTGCTTTCCTCTTTGCCACAAAAGTACGCTAGCCCCCTTTTCTCGATATAAATAGTTGTTGTAGATATAAATTAATAGAAGTAAATCTATTGTGCTTCCCAGAACTTGTTAGTTGGAAGCATTCTTTCCATTTTTTAATCATTTGGGCTATAGGTTTCATTGGAACCATATAACATAAATGATATTTTGTCTACTCTGTTATCATTTTCCAGGAAGTCCTCCAAGTGTCGGCTGTAAATATCAATGATTCCTGTTATCCAGTTTGGATCACAACAGGTGGATGGGTAAATGAAAGATCATTGGGTGCGCCGACTAGAAGCCTTGCTTAGTGGGTTGTGCTGCAAATAATTTAGAAGAATGTTGACCCTGTTACCAATATATAATGTCTGACCCTATATAACCCTGATGGTGGCCTAAAAATAAATAAGATGTGGCAGTGGGAGATTATTAATCTTTGTCAAACTGTATCTTTGTGCTACAACAATAAAGCATTTCTTTTAGTTTGCTGGGCAGCATAAAAAAGTATGATGAGTCATCACTATGAAATATGATGAGTGCGGGAGAAAGTTTTTGCAACTGCATGAATGAGATTGTATAGTCTTCACAGGATCAATGAAAATATGTACATGTGGCTGGTTGTATCTGAAAGTTTGTGTGTTCTATCACACACTTCACCCAAACATCCAAAAGCTTCCCAAGTGGACTTTCGCTTTCACTGGTTCATGTCAAAGAAATATCTGTAGTAGATAAAGTGAGTATGATTCAGTATTCAGAGATATCCTAGTTAAAAGCCAGCAGCAAGCATCAACCAAGCAAAGCTCTCCTGCCCAGCCAATGCCCTCAGCCCTGAAGGGGGTAGCCCTGCCACCCCATTCAACTGTGGCCACTTCCTTTGAAAATTCTACCTTTTCAGCCCCTCTCCTTGGATAGAACTTAATGCAAACACATCAGATCAATACTTTCTGTACTAAAAAATGCAGGCGGACAGTGTCACCCACTCCTAACTCGGACAGCCACTTTTGAAGGATATCATGGTTGATGGTATTGAAAGTAGCTGAGAGGTCAATGAGAATTAAGAGAGACACATTTCCCCTATCTCTCACCTGACAGAGGTCATCACAGAGGGCGACCAAAGCAGTTTCTGTGCCCAAATCAGGCCTAAACCTTGATTGAAATAGGTTCATTTGATAAAAACCTCAACATTTACGTCTTTCAATATGAGAAATGTTGGTGGCACAAAATTGCATATGCATAGTATGTATAGTAGTTTGTCATTTGCACATATTTGTGACTAACCATCATGAATAGAAAGAACATTTCATAGAACTTGTGGCATATTGAGTTTATTGTCAACTGGGAACCGTGCTAGTCCTGGCTCCCAGGTTAGGACTCATATGTTTATTGCATTCCTGCTTTATATTTGTATATATGAGCGTAAAACATTTTAAATGTGCATCTACAGAATGTAATATGTGACACAGCCCTTAGATTAATAAGAAGGATTAGTTTGTTGTTGATCAACAGGATTACCTGGAACTGTTGCATGAATCAATAAGAGAAGCCGGCATTCCCAGGGGCAGGAAATAGTTCATTTTGCAAAAATAAATAAATATTTTTGCAAAATGGGGAATTCCGAACTTAGAACTTTATTATGAAACATTCTAATTAATTTTTTTTAATGGATATTGGATACAAAGAGGGGATTAAATGGATAAGGCTGGAACATGAAATAAACAAAAGGAATAGGAAGGGAAGGAATATTTAATAGAGACATCAACACGGCTTGGAAAAACACAATACAGTGGTACCTCGGTTTATGAACACAATTGGTTCTAGAAGTCTGTTCATAAACTGAAGTTACAGGTAGGTAGCCGTGTTGGTCTGGATCGAAGTAAAATAAAAAAAATTCCTTTAGTAGCACCTTAAAGACCAACTAAGTTTTTATTTTGGTATGAGCTTTCGTGTGCATGCACGAAACTGAATGTGTTCAGTTTATGCATGCATAAACTGAAGTGTTCATAAACTGAAGTGAACTTTCCCATTGAAAGTAATGGAAAGTGGATTAATCTGTTCCAGACGGGTCCGCGGCGTTCATAAGCTGAAAATTCATAAACCGAGGTGTTCATAAACCGAGGTTGCACTGGCCCAAGGAAGACTGGGTAAGGAATTTGGAAAAAATGGAACATAAAATGGATGCCAATATATTCAAGGTGGATGCCGTTAAAATATATGCAGAAGGGCCAAAGGGAACTTGAATGGTGGAAAAAATTAGAAGACCAGGGATTCTATAAATTAAAAGATATGTTTGATGATGATGGGAATTTAATTACAAAAAAAGCTCTTTTAGAATAATTTGGAAAACAATATTGGCTGAAAGAAGAAGGATTCTATGATTTAATAAAAACAGGAAGAGGAGAGGAGACAATGAAGACAGAAATGAAAATAAATATGGTGCTGAACAAAAGACAAATAATGGAGAAAGGGAAGGCAGGGCTGATATATAAACTGATGATAAGAGACAAAGACAGATTGACAAGGATAATCCAGATCAAATGGGAGCAGGAAGGTATGATTCATTCAAACACGGTACAAGAAATGATGAAGAATATAAACAATATCAAAATAGAAAAGTATAAGGAATTAAGGAGAAAATTTATACTAAAATGGTATAGAACCCCGGCACAAATGGTGTACATAGTGAAAGGATTTAGCCCCAGATGCCTGCATTGCGGTCGCGAAAAAGGATTCTATTCACACATGTGGTGGGAATGTAGAGTCGTCCCTCGGGTTACAAACACCTCGGGTTACGACCAATTCAGGTTATGAACTGTGCAAACCAGGTCTGTGCATGCGCAAAGCGCAAAAATTGTGAAAATCGCGCTTTGCGCATGCACAAAATGGCGCTTCGGGTTACAGCCATTTTGGGTTACGAACTGCGTTCCGGAATGCATCGTGTTCTTAACCCGATGTTCCACTGTAATCTGGTTAACAGAAATAGTACCTCGGGTTAAGAACTTTGCTTCAGGATGAGAAATTTTATTTTATTTGCCGGATGGATACTGATAATATTAGCTGTATTGAGTTCTGTTCTGAACCAAGGATGAAAATGCAACCAGGGATAATTATATTTCATTTTCTGCTTCCAACAGAATTTTCAAATCTTATGTCTATGAATCACATGGGTATTAACCTCTTCTTTAAAAAAAGATTATCACCTATAAGGTCTTATCACCCTAGAAACAAGACACATCATGCACAAGGCATCATGCACAATGTAAACCAGCAGCTTTTCCTTATCTTCCTTGAATTTGGAGTTTCAACTTCTACCCTTCTACCAATGTTTCTTAATGTCGATTTTCTCCACGGAATGGCTTAGATATTCCTTGAACATTTTCCAATCTTTATCTATTTTCTGATCGGATATCCCTTTAGCTTTTCCCGGTTTTTTTTTTTTTTGGCCAAATTTTTATATATAAACAATTTCATTTGCTATTCGACCTTATAGCAGATATGTGAAGGGTTCAAAAATGATTAAAAAGAAAGGGGAAAAACAGAAAGAGGTATACAAGAGATTGAGGAAATACAAAGCACAATGCAGAAAAGGCGGGAAGTCAACACGGTTGGTGGGGTGGTTGAAGGGTGAAGGGGGGAATTGGGGTTTTTCTCTTTTTGTTTGTAAAAGTTTGTTTGTAAAAGTTTTTAATATGTGGTGTTGGTTTGTATTGTTTGTTGTGTTGATTTTTGATTCTTGAAATAAATTTAAATTTTCTATTAAAAATGTTTCTTAATGTCTATCTATTTACTTTTGTGTTTTTCACATCTCCAGAATATGGAGGGAACGGCAATGGCCAGCCCTGTGTCTTCCCCTTCACTTACAAGAGCTGGACATTCTATACTTGCAGCAATGAAGATGATCCACTTGGGAGGTTCTGGTGTGCCACTACAGGGGACTATGATAAGGACCATAAGTGGAGCTATTGTGCCGACACCCGTACGGAATTCTTTTTTTAAAAAAAAAATATTGAAAAGTTTTTTAAAAAATAGAAAAGAAAAAAGAAAAATACAAAGAGTCCAATTTTATCCCCAAATATACAGCTTCCAAATTGTTACAAAAATAAAACTTTTGAAATTCATTATTCATCTCTAAAACATCAAAAATTTCAACTTCTCTTATATAGACATTTAAATCTTGTTTATCTATTAAATTTCCCCATTAGCCTCTAATTTCTCCTCAAAAATGCTTCCTTTAATTATCAAATCTCATTTTCTTTCCCTCATTTGCCTCTATGTCTAACCCCCCCCTCCCTGGTTTCAGTTTCCCCAGATGCCTAGACTAGCTCCTTAAAATTTCCGATTTCAAACCTATATAATCCATCCATAAATTAATCAAAAAACATTTTCATCCAATCCCTGTTCCGACCCATTTCAATCCAATACATTTTACCCCAACCCCCTTTTCTTCCTCGCATGCCTCTTTATTTTCACTTCCCCAGCCTTCCTGCGATTCCCTCCCTCTGATGTTTTGTCTGCTGCCAGAGCCACGTTCCTTCTCTCTCACAGGGGGAGTGTGACTCTCAGCCTCCTCGTCCTGGATGGAGGAGATAATGGAGCTCTATGAAGGGAGTGTGGAGAGTTAGTGTGTCAGGAATATAACCCCCCCCCCACCAGTGCTATTTTTCTAGAAAAAGAGGTGCTGGAACTCACAAGGAACACCTCCCTTGTTCTCTTAAATTGGCAATGGTGCCAATAGGTGCCAAGGAGGTGCAGGTTAATTCTGTGTCCAGGGCAGCTGTCCACCAGCTCCATCTGGTACACAGGCTCAGAACCTACCTGCCGGTGGACTGTCTCGCCAGAGTGGTGCATGCTCTGGTTATATCCCGCTTGGATTACTGCAATGCGCTCTAAGTGGGGCTACCTTTGAAGGTGACCCAGAAACTGCAACTAATCCGGAATGCAGCAGCTAGACTGGTGACTGGGAGCGGCCGTCGAGACCACATAACACCAGTCTTGAAAGATCTACATTGGCTCCCAGTACGTTTCCAAGCACAATTCAAAGTGTTGGTGCTGACATTTAAAGCCCTAAATGGCCTCAGTCCAGTATACCTGAAGGAGCGTCTCCACCTCCATCATTCTGCCCGGACACTGAGGTCCAGCACCGAGGGGCTTCTGGCGATTCCCTCGTTGCGAGAAGCAAAGTTGCAGGGAACTAGGCAGAGGGCCTTCTCGGTGGTGGCGCCTGCCCTGTGGAACGCCCTCCCAACAGATGTCAAAGAGGAAAACAACTACTAGACATTTAGAAGACATCTGAAGGAAGCCCTGTTCAGGGAGGCTTTTAATGTTTAATAGATTATTGTGTTTTATTTTTCTGTTGGAAGCTGCCCAGAGTGGCTGGGGATACCCAGCCAGATGGGTGGGGTATAAATAATAAATTGTTATTATTATTATTATTATTATTATTATTATTATTATTATTTGATTCGATGAGTAGATGTAAAAAGAATCTTGGACGAAAGCTTATATTGTGTAGAAAGGGTGCTGTTTAGACAGGTGGAGAAGAGCAAACCCAAAACTCTTAAGCTGACTGAAAAGTAATACCTCTAATATACAGGTGAGAAAGAATGTGAAATTGTAAACTCAGTCCAGCCATGATAGAGAATTTGTTCTGTTTATAAAATGGAAATTGGTATTGATATTAGATAGATCTGCTGATCGACTGCAAATAACCTGAACATTTATCGGTAGATCTTGATATGTGTTCTGACCTAGCTTTGAATTAAAAGAGAGGAGACAGCAAAGGATTCAGTTCTTCTGAGCCGCATCTTTTCTGACCCCTCCCTTCATTCTTTCCATCCAGGACTGAGTACAAGACCTACAGGGCCTTGTGTCTTTCCTTTCATCTACAAAGGAAAATCCTATATGTCTTGCACAACTGATGGGGAGTCCGAAGGAAAACTTTGGTGCTCTCTGACCAGCAACTATGATGAAGATCAAAAATGGACATACTGTGATCTTTCAGGTAGGGAGACAATAGAGGGAAGAAAAGATTAATCAAGCTTTTTGGGTGGTGTCACAGTGGCCTGGGTGGGCTACTTCAGAGAAACGACTCCACACAGCTCTGCATTTTATTCTTTTATTGGTGCTGTGTATTTACAGTGCTAAAAGCAGTGCTATTTACAGAGATTGACACATCTTATCCGTCTTCTTCAGTACCTCCGAATGGAGGTTGGCGCGTTCTCCGCCAGCATAAAAGCTTGGGGAGACCCAGCCTCTTCCCACGACGTTTCTTGCGCAATTCCGGAGTCGGTGGGATTGGCCTTCCCCCCTTGCTCCCCCCTTCCTGTCCCACCTTGGGCAGTGGCTCTGCTACCTTGCCTGAGCCTCGGACACCACTTCCTGCTTCTCCACTTGACTCGGAACTCTCCCTGCTTTCCCCAGCGCTCAGAGATGGGCTGGATCTCAAGATGGGAGGGACCTCCCAATATCCCCTGTCCCTCACAGGTGGGATTTCCACTTGTTGTTGGGAACAGTTAAGAATTGGAAGAACAAGAGGATGGGTCAGATTGATCCAGTATGATGGATGAAAATTATCTCTTATTTTCTGGCCCCAGTTTTCAGAATGCCAGATTGTTTCGTAGAAGTATTCCAGGATAATTAACAGGTTAATCAGCCTCAAATTGGTATCCCCTTGACACAGGAGTCATGAAGTTGCCACAGAACCTTGAAATCACTTTGAGGAAATGCAGTTTGATAAGCAATGCTGGGAGATCTCAGCACTTATACTTCCATCTTATATTTCTTTACTTTTTGTCATAGTTGCAAGGATAGTGTTGCACACCACCCAAATCTCTGAGTTGTGCAAGCTTCCTGGGATTCCAAGTGCCTACCCAGGGTTCACATTTCATTTTGTAAATGGGAAAGTGGTGTCTTTATGATATATGGTTTATTTACATATATATGCAACTTGAGCCTACCTGGAGTGATTTGCAGCAGTAACACCCCCAAAAGGGTCCTGTTTGTCCCATAGAGACATGAAACATTGCTCTCTGACCTTTCTCCAGCTTGCTGCTTTACTTCTAGGTCATATCTTTTCCAGCACTCTACTCTGAACTCCTGATTTATCTGTTGAGGGGGAGGCCTTCTATTTGCCATCTCATATTGAGCCCCTTATTGGAACGCAGGTGGCGCTGCGGTAAATATTTGGTAGATAAATAGGTACCGCTCTGGTGGGAAGGTAAACGGCATTTGCGCGGTCAGGCGGAGTCCCCCAAAACCCCAGGCAGCCCCCGAGCGGAATAACGACACCAGACAACGTTCTATGGGATTAAAATTGGCCACAACTTTATTAAGATTCAGAAGTAGGGAGACCTTGGCACAGGCTTTGGACGTTTATCCAGGGGACTGGGTAATTTCCGGGTTATCTAGCATATGTGGGGGTTGGGCTAGCTCTGGAGACCATATGTACAAGCAGATAGTCCGCCCCCCCCCTTTTCACCGCCACTGGAGGGGGAAGGCAATGATGGCCCCTGGGCAAATCGTCAATGCCTCAGCCCAGACCCCTTTAACGGGAATCCTGGTACCCTGTTTCTCATATTTTAAGACATACCCATAAAATAAGCCATAGCAGGATTTTTAAGCATTCAAGGAATATAAGCCATACCCCGAAAATAAGACATAGTGATAGGCGCAGCAGCAATGCCGGCTGCGGCAGGAGGAGGAGGAAAAAAATAAGACATCCCTTGAAAATAAGCCATAGTGTGTTTTTTTGAGGAAAAAATAAATATAAGACATGTCTTATAATATGAGAAACACGGTATTGCCGTCGCAATGGGGGCGGGGGGGGGTCACATTCGCCATGCCCCCTATTTTGGTAAATGTCTAAAGGATTCCGCCAAAGGCCTGCAACTGCCAAAGTTGTGACGAATTGCTACGGGAAAGGAGAAACCTGCCAATGCAGGGAAAGTCCTTTCTGGCCCTTCAACAGCGGCCTTGTCGTAGCAGCGCCTGCATGCGTGTTCACCTGCAGAAGAAAAGAGGTTAACCTGCAATGTAAGCATTCATTTTTTGCGAGTGGAGGGTGGGAAACCTCTGGAGCCGTTGACTGCTTCCCAGGTATGTCTCGCCTTCTGCTGTGGGCACTGGATGGTTACCTCCTCTTACCTGGCCAATCCCACCCTGGCAAGACCTCCCCCGGCTGGATTGCACGGCTGGCTGTGTGGGCAGAGACCACAGGTATACAGCCCGGGAAGGTGGGCCAGCCTCTAAACTGCTGGGGGCTGCCTGAGGCTCCCAGGGTGCTACGCGCTACCATGCAAAATGCGCACCCCCTTTATATGGGGAACAGTCATTCTATTCGCTGCTCTGGTTCACCAGAAACAGCTTATTCATGCTGGCCACATGACCCAGAAGCTGTCTGTGGACAAACGCCAACTCCCTGGGATTAGAAAAGTGAGATGAGCACCGCAACCCCAGAGTCGTCCGTGACTGGACCTAATGGTCAGGGGTACCTTTACCTATTGAGCCCCTTAAGCCCTCTTCATGGCTCATCACCAAGGTTAGCTTGGCTTGAGTAGCTTTTTAAAGACATGCTGGGTCTAGGCATTAGAAGGGCCTGGTACACACAAATCCATAACTATAGTCTGAGAATTTGTATGTTTCACTCAAGTGTGACTATGAGGTGCCAGGTTCCTAGAGCTGAACACTATGGAATGAATATACTAGCATGGTTTTATATATGTGGAAATGCATATAAGCTTTAATTGACACTGCTGCTTGTGTTGCCCATAGAATGTGCAGAACCTATCAGTTTTCTGCTTATCCTGTTCACTCTTAGGGAATGCCCATGCTTGAGAGACAAATTGGAACAAATGGGAATCTGGTGAAACACAAAATTGCTGTTTGCTCCAATTAAGCGTTAAAAATAGATTTCCCCTGGGGGAAAGAGCAGGACAAGAGGAAATGTGGATAAGTCCTAAGGGCAGTGTGCATATGCACTTTACATTTTGTGTGGTCTGGCCATCTAATTTTAAAACTTGTGCAGTGCAGAAAATGTGCCATATGGAAAGCTGAAGGGAACGTGTCTTGATGGAGGAGCATGTGCCTAAAATGCTTAAAGTGCCAAGTTCAGTCCTTATATGCTTAACATGCCATGCTGTACTCCCATTTAGAGCCATGGCTACTCAATAGTAGTCAATACTTAGCTGGTTCCAGGATTGTCATATGTTTTCTTTTTCTAGGACATGTCTTCTTTTTCATGGGTAGTGTGAGGGACAGGGGATATCGCGAAGTCCCTCCCCTCCTGAGTTCCAGCCCATCCCCGAGCGCAGGGGAAAGCAGGGAGAGTTCCGTCTCAAGTGGGGAAGCAGGAAGTGGGTTCCGAGGCTCAGACAGGGTAGCGGAGCCAGCATCCCAGGTGGGACAGGAAGGGGAAAGCAAGGGGGGGAGACCTGTCCCCCCAACTCCGGAATTGCGCAGAAAACGTAGGGGGAAGAGGATGGGTCTCCCCAAGTTGCTGTGTTGGAGAAAAACGCGCCAAACGCCATTTGGAGGTTCTGATTCAAGCGGATAAGATGTGTCTCTGTAAATAGCACTGCCTTTAGCACTGTAAATACGCAGCACCAATAAAAAGATAAAATGCAGAGCGGTGTAGAGTCGTTACTCTGAAGTAGCCCACTCCGGCCACTGTGCCAGGTAGGGTCATCACAATGATACATACCGGTAGTTAAAAGTAGAAGTTGACAAATGTGTCCTACTTTTTGCTCTTCAAAATATGGCAACCCCTATAACTTGAACCAATGGTTTGAATCAGTTATCGTGTTGCCATACTTCCGCAATTTCCCAAACATGTCTGGAATACTGCAGTCGGGAGCAGTGTCTGGACAGAAATTGGTAAAAATGTCTGGGAAAATCTGGATGTATGCCAACCCATGTCAGCAGTGTCGTTTGGGGTGATTTCCCTTTTAAAATAGCTTCAAAGGTTCACCCCCCCCCCCAAAATAAATTTGCCAAGAAAGCTGAACAACTTCTTCAATATTTGAAACATGGCAATCCTATGTATGGGGCCTCATATGAAGTGAATTTTTATTTATATATTTTTAAAATGCAAGTGGTTGCCACAATGCTTAAAACTGAATTTAAGACTGGAAAAAGTAGAAGTTTGGAGATCCAGTATTGATAGCATGAATCAAATGTACATCACATATCTGGATTACTGCAGATGAAGGATCCTAACATGAAACTAAAACAGCCCAGCAATGACTACATTGGTACCTCTGGTTATGAATTTTATTTGTTCCGGAGGTCCGTTCTTAACCTGAAACAGTTCTTAACCTGAGGTACGACTTTAGCTAATGGGGCCTCCTGCTGCTGTCGTGCTGCCGGCGCACAACTTCTGTTCTCATCCTGAGGTAAAGTACTTTTCCCACTGGCTATTATAAATTTGGCTATTCTAAACCTTTGATGATCTTCCAAAAATTTATCCCAAAGACCTATAATTAAACCCCAATATACCATCTACCCATGCATACCACAAAGGAAAGGAGGGAGCAAAGTCCAAGTTTCTTCTGAATGTTAGCTCTTATTAGAAACGGGATCTTGGCAGACCTCTTCTCATAAAAACATTTTCTCTTTTTCTTCCTGCCTCTCCTCCTCTCCTTCATCCAGGACTAATGGTCGACCTTAGAGAGCCATGTGTCTTCCTTTCATATACGAAGGCAAAATTTACTCATCTTGCACAACAGATGGGTCATCCAATGGAAAGCCCTGGTGCTCTCTGACCAGCAACCATGACGAAAACCCCCATTGGAGAGACTGTGATTTCTCAGGTAAGGGGAAAAAGAGAGAGGAAGAAAACAGAGTCCTTTGAAGGACTGGTAGACTGAAGTCCTGAGAGGGATAGATCAGGGGTCGGCAAAGTTTTTGTGGCTTGGGCCGGTTCACGGTCCTGCAGACGCTGTGGTTGGCCAGAGTGTGTGCGCGCATGCATACACATGCATGTGCAAACGCTATTTCTGGTGCTCCTTCCAGTGCACAGGAGGCCTGTGCAGCTTCCCATTGGCTGCAGGAGACTCGGCCATATGCGCGGAATATAAATAATAAGTTGTTATTATTATTATTATTATTATTATTATTATTATTATTATTATTATAAAAAAGGCTATGTGATGCTTTCTGTCTGTTCTGCCAGATATATGCATCAGGTATGCTTTGTTTGCTGCGCAAGATGTGATAATGTGCAAACGATCAGCTTAAGGCAAAGCAGGGATATGGATCAGTGGGAGAGTTTGTCAGGGTGTGATATACCCTGACAAACTGGTAAGCAGTTTGTCAGGTAAGCAGGAACAGATATTTGTCAGGTAAGCAGGAACAGATATTCAGACCACAAAAGGGGAAATGTTAAAGTCCATTTTATGGAGTACAAAGCACGGAAGTATACGTCTGCAAGGCTGCAATGCAACAATTCAAAAAGAAAATTCCTACAAAACTTCAGTCACACAACATGAGATATAATTCCTATTGAAGGTGTTCACTGCAGTCTAAATGACACATTCAGCCGTCTTCAGATGAAGTGAGGCCTGGACTTTTTTGGTCAGTGCAGGGCACTAATGGAATAAGCAGATCATCATACAGTCTGCTATATCCATAATTCTGCAAAGCTCAACTCTGACTGACACTACTCGATGTTCTCACTAATTTCCTTCTGGTTTCCCCCCTCCTTTTTCTGCAACCTCTTTTTCTTCTTATGCTAGTCAAATTCAAATATCTTTATTGCCGTCCATAGACCCACAAAACAGTTTCAAAACAAGATACAGTTAAAACAACCAAACAGCAGGCGAAAGATACATCCGCCTTATGCTAGTGTCTTTCATTCCCTTGAGCTTGCAAAAATTGCATGATTTCGTTAGATTTCTTTAGATCATGCCAGATCTGCTACTTACACAGCATGATACCTGCATAAAATGTCTTTGTTTTTTCACTATGGGGCCGCATAAAGCATAAAGCTAAACACAGATTCAGAGTAAAAGTGTTGCTCATGTCAGGCCAGTTTGGAAGGCAATTATTCCACAATGGGTTTGAAGCAATTGTGAAAAGCATCCTGTTGAAAGATGCAAAATGGGGATAAGAAGTTTCCTGTTTCTTAGATGGAGACAAATATAACCTGTTTCTAAAGAATGGTTTATAAAGATGCCCAGTGCTAACTTTTGGCAAGATCAGCCCATGGTACTAAAAACTGAGCTACCAGGAGAAGCAAAGATTGTGCATCATTAAACTATATGGGGAAAAAAGTGATGAGGAAAAGCACTACCAAACAGTACTTTGCTGCTGTGGTCAATAGCAGTTTGTTGGCTTTTAAAATTAGCATGTGCATAGCCCCACTGCAATGATAAATCACTGTGGATCCCTCTCCAAACAGTTTGCAATTGCAGTGGTACCTTGAGTTACAAACGCCTCAGGTTACTAACATTTCAGGTTACGAACTCTGCTAACCTGGAAGAGTTACCTTGAGTTGAGAACTTTGCCCCAGGATGAGAACGGAAATCGTGTACCTGCGGCGCAGCAGCAGCAGCAGCAGCAGCAAGAGGCCCCATTAGCGAAAGCACGCCTCTCGTTAAGAACAGTTTCAGGAACGAATTAAGTTCGTAACTAGATGTACCACTGTATATGCAACAACAATCAATTCTCTGGTTGTCCCACCCCCCCCCCCCCAATAGTGGCTATTACATACCCATTAACATTTCTCTGATGACATCCTATTTAATAATAATAATTTATATCCTGCCCATCTGGCTGGGTTCTCCCAGCCACCCTTGGTGGCTTCCAACATATATAAAAACATAAACAGTAAACATTAAGAAACTTCAGATTTCTTCTAAATGTTGTATAGTTACTTATCTTTGCATGATTCTACCCTTACACCATTTGTCCAAAGAAAATAGGGATGTCCTACCATAACCTTCAACATATATTTTTTTTTATGAAAATAGTGGTGTCCAAAGGAAAACAGGGTCATTCTGGGATCAAACCAGAAACCAGGACAGTTTCTGTAAATTTGGGGCTGTCCGTGGAACATTGGGACACTTGGAGAGGCGGTGTATTATGTGAGTGCTGTAAAATTTGGATAACCAATTTTACACAACACAAACATAGAACAACTTTGAGACTGCTCTGTTGCTGTTGTATTATCAAGAGAAATGACACCTGCTTCGGCAGATGCAGAACATCATTGCACCAGGCCAAGCTAGGAGCCTTACATGGCAGAACATGCTATGATGATTGCTATCTAAAGACTTGAAAGAAGAAGTTAGAGGTTGTGCAAACTCAGTATGATAAGCTAGGTTCACCTTCTTTTATAATCAGAATCTTCTCCCAATCTTCACTAAATCAGCTCCCTATCACAGAGATGGGGACAGTTTGTAATGCAAAGGCCACATTCCCTTCTGGTTAAACTTTGGGGGCCACATGCCCTTGGTGGGCAAGGCCAGAGGCAAAAGCACAAACAGCAATTATTGAAATTTTCTACTTTTATAAAGTAGGTTAGGTTCTACAAATATTCAAGCACCCCTTTCTTCCCTTCACTCTGGCAAGCAAGAGATATTATCAGAGTTTAAAGACACATTCCAGCCTGTGACAGATCTATACTGGTTGTTTATAATGTATATAATGTGTTAATAAAATGTGACACCAGAAGACACTGTAGAGCAGTGAGCCTTCAACAATAGAAAATTGCATTGAGAATGATATAACGTTATATTTAATAACATTTTAACAGATCAATGGAGATCCAGCCCAGGCCAAACCACTCAAGGAGCGTTCACGCCTGGGCAGGGTGTATGACCTAAGGAACATCTTGAGGGCCAGATAGAGAGACCAGGGTGGAATTTGCGTGTTCAGGCCCAGAGACCTCCCCGCTAAATAAATGCAAACTTGACTCAAATTTTAGTTTGGTTTTGGGCAGAATTTAGGCCACAACTTAATTGATTGCAGAAAGTGAGTGGTTGCATAGGCTCTGGTTCACCTAGCTCCCTGCAACCTTGAAGGTAGCACTGACCCCGGGCACTAAATAGGTTAGCCAAGGGTGAACACCTCGATAGGCGGAAAGCCGGGAACAGGCTATGTCCACCCCTGAGAAATTTTGATTTAAAACATATTGCTCATAATAACCCATTCAGTGAATACATCCTGTTTTATGGCCGGTATATAGATGAATAGATATTTATATTTTCGGAGGATATTTTTAAACCATTCAACTGTTGGATCAATAGTGCGAGTCCACACTTGACCTTTGAAGGTACATTGGGTCCATTGTTTACCTTTCCTTGATCTAGAAATCTTTGTGGATGATTAAAAGTGTGGCCCTATAAGAAAAGCACAGATAGAAACTCCTTCTTACATTACAGATCTAACCATTTCAAACATCTCCATGATAACCTTCCCTTAGGTCAGTTTCTAAGATTAAAATGCAATTCATCGGACCCACATGACTTTAAAGCCCATTCAAAAATACTTTCTACATCCTTATTACCAAGAGGTTATGCAAACTCAGTCATAAAAACTGCCATTAAAAAAAAACCTCATAAGAGAGAGGTCGACCCTTCTTACATCTGTTTCACATATTAATACAAGATCTTCGCGTATTTACGCTTCCCTAGAATATAACCATATGACTTTCAAAATTGAGAAAATCATTAGGCGTCATTGGAATATTCTTAAGGATATCCCGGGGTGTGATAACACGCCCCTCTTTGCCAAACGATGCACAATGACCACTCCCCATATTAAACGGGGGGCGATTTTTGCGTGCTCGCGTGCAGCCCCCTGGACCACAGAGCTACTCCCTGGTAGTTCGGAACTACCACTCCCTTCCCAGGCTGGATACCTGGGGTCTCCGCCTACCCCAGCCAATCATCCAATCCCGCCTGGGGAGGTGTTGCCATGGGATTGGCTAGGTTAGGGGAGGGACTGCCCAGCTCACAGAATAGAATTTGAATCTTACTTGTGAAGCAGAAGTCAGCTCCAGAGCTTCTCCCACACTCCACACCCTCATTTAAGTATTTTTTTGAAGGTTTACCTTTCTTTTTCACAGGTACGCAGGCGCTGCTATGTCAGGGTCGCTGTTGAAGGGCTGGAAAGGAATTTCCCAGCATTGGCAGGATTCTCCTTTCCCGTAGCAATACCCCACAACTTTGGTGGTGTCAGGCCTTGGGCGGAATCCTTTTGGCTATCTTCCTAAAGGGGGGGCTGAGGTGGTGACCTCACTCCCTTGGCAGCGTCAAGATCAGGGTTCCCCCATTAAAGGGGTCTTGGGGGGAGGTATTGGCCATACACCGAGAGGTTGTCATAGCTCTCCGCCTCCAGCGGCAGCGAACAGAGACGAGCTCTCTCTGCTTGAACATATGTTCTCCAGAGCCAGCCCAATCCCCACATATTGTGGATAATCCTGGTGTCTCCCAGATCTGGGGACAGGGAAGGAGAATTGCCCAATGCGTGAGACAAGGTCTCCCTACATCTGAAACTTAATAAAGTTGTGGCCAATTTTAATCCCATAACAAATTGTCTTGAGTCATTATTCCACTCAGGGATCAACAGGGGTTTGGGGGGAATCCGCCTGTCCATGCAAAGTCATTTAAATATGTATTGGTTCATAAAGATTTAAAATCCACACTCACACAACGTACATTGTACAGCCCTTCACGTGGTTTTTTTTAGATGTGGGCATTGTATTAATGTTACATACATAACCCCTCAGCATGTTTTAATTTGGGTTTTAACTTTCTCCTGGGCTACAAGGGTCACTTTAAGAAAGAAATTTTGTATCTGTAGATTGCCAACACATGTAATTGAAATCAATACTGTCTTTGTCCATATAACCTCACATTGTAACAGTTGATGTTTATCGCAGCTACTACTATGACACAGAACTACTATCCTGTTACATCACTTCTGGTATATACAGTTGTTTATGGTATTTATATTATTCTTTTTGTAAAAAAGTGTGTGACATTACAACATTGCATTTATTTGCATCAGATGAAGTGCAGGATTCTGTGGACCTGGAACTACTTGTTATTGCTGGGGCTTTGTGAACTGATTCAGGTGGAACAGACACGTACCAATGTCTAGACCTGAGTATGAACTGATCCACTGGGCCTTCTGCTTGTTTCATTGTATTTTATGAACTCATTTCTGTTGAAATTGATATGATACAGTGAACCAAAGGAAAAGGTAAAGGGACCTCTGACCATTAGGCCTAGTTGTGACCGACTCTGGGGTTGTGGCGCTCATCTCGCTTTATTGGCCAAGGGAGCCGGCGTACAGCTTCCAGGTCATGTGGTCGGCATGACTAAGCCGCTTCTGGCGAACCAGAGCAGCTCACGGAAACGCCATTTGCCTTCCCGCCAGAGCAGTACCTATTTATCTACTTGCACTTTGACGTTCTTTCCAAATGATAGGTTGACTGAGCAATGGGAGCTCACCCAGTTGCGGAGATAAGAACCCCCGACCTTCTGATTGGCAAGCCCTAAGCTTTGTGATTTAACCCACAGTGCCACCCGCATCCCAAACATAATACAGTGAATTAGTATACTTTATTTTGCAAGTGTGCAGCCAGTTATGTGTTTTTATTGAGTATAACTCTACACAACCCTAGGTTTGTTGTTGTTTTACTAATGTTTGTACCATGGCTGAGTTTTCTAAGGAGTTTGGATATAGTATACTGAGAAAGACAAATTATTAAGCATGTTTACTTTCTTCCACAGTGAAGATGACCAGTTGTTAAAAAAAGAAGACATGTTGTTACTTACTTTGTCAAACAAAAAAGTACATTTAGAAATGCACACAGCAGCGTTAACTGAACATGTAAAAAACAACTTAATCCCTAGAGGATTTAGGATCCCTAAGGCACCTCCTCTATTTAAGAACAATAGGAGATTAGTTTAAAAATGGGTATCGATTTTGAATAAATGTTCTAATGATCTAATGCTTTTGATCATAGAACAATCTGCCATTGATTTGGAAAAGGTCAACAAAGATTTAATGGAGTTAAAACAAAGGACAAAAACTAAATACCATAAGGAGGATTTTGACAAACTCACTCACAAGCTGGATCAGGACGTTAATAAATTTTCCAATGAATCAGCCAATTTTAAGAAAAAGAAGTTGAGCAGAGATCGCAATGATTATTTCACAGGTAAAGTTCATTTAAGGCTGAATTCTTCAGGACTAGTTCCCAGGCAGTCTAACAGATCAGATATATCTTCACTTTCTACCACTCCTACTGATTATGAACACTCTAGCCTATCTAGTGCCAATGGTTCGGATGAAGACAGAGAACTTAGACTTAGATCTGGTCAGATGTACCAGTCTTTTTCCGCGCAGTGCACCAGACTCCCTACCAGAGGAAATAATCCCTGAACACAAAGATCCACTTTAGTGGTTACTTTATCTGACAGGACAGTAATACCAGAGGAACCTCCAGTATTAAATTTAGGTCTAGGTTTTGTTCCCACTCCCAAGACAATATCAAGGAAGAAGAGAAACAGCTAAGTAATCCCAATTTCTACTTACCTATACCTAGTGATCCTGCCACATCAGTGAAAACCAAACTACAGGTCATTCTGAATGACATTGTGTCCTTAGGCTATATAAATGAAAGTTTATCGGATGTTTTATGTCCCGATCACACTAGGGTGCCAATATTCTACACACGTCCAAAAATACACAAAAATGTGCTCCCACCACCGGGTAGACCTATTGTGTCCGTGTCAGGATCATTGTTGGAAAATTGTGCACAATATAGTGACACATTTCTACACCCCTTCACTAAAGAAACCCCGTCTTACATTAAGGATACAAAACATATCATAACCTCTCAGGGGGACTCCTTACAGGGAGCCTCCCCCGGTCATCCTGACCAGTACGTCTCCAAGTGACAGCAGCAGCAGTGAGTCAGGAGGAGAGAAGGAGGAGTGGAGTGGAATGGAGGAAGGGCTCCAGGAGGCTACAGAGCCCCTGGACACGCTCGGGAGAACAGGAAGTGGGACAGGGGCTCTGACAGGCAGGAGAGCCTATGCACCACTCCAACCACCAAGAAGGGGAACCTCTCCGTCCGGCGCCCAAATTTAGGTGTGCACCCACACGCAGGGTTACGGGGCGGCGTTTCGGGGGGTGCCAAGGCTTTTATGCTGGTCACGAGGGAGAAAGAAGCATTGCAGGGTTCTGACAGTGACAAGGCAGTCATGCTTTCTGGTACTGTATCTTTGCACTGTAAATAGTATGCACAATAAAACACTTAAAGACAAGAAGGACTGGAGCGTCTTTACTCGAGAGTAGCTGCAAGCCCCTGTGACATAACCCTTATTGAAAATTTGCATGTTACTCCACATAGTATTATTGCTAATGGAATGTGTCGTCCCTATATACTAATGTACCTCTGGATACTGTAAAATCTCAAATCCAAGAACTGCTAATGGATCATAATCAGTCTTCACCACCAGCACATTTTTAATGGAGATTCTTATTTAGTTTTATCTAATAATTTTTTCTGGTTTGGTTCAAAGTACTTCATTAAAAAAAAAAAAAGAGGTGTAGCCACGGGCTCTACGTAAATGTGCTCCCAGTCTGCCCAACATCTTTATGAGAAATTTTGATTTAGAACATATTGCTCATAATAACCCATTCAGTGAATACATCCTGTTTTATGGCCGGTATATAGATGAATTGATATTTATATTTTCGGAGGGTATTTTTGAACCGTTCAACCGTTGGATCAATAGTGCGGTATGTTTTGTAAAAAAAGTGTGTGACATCACAACAGTGCATTTATTTGCATCAGATGAAGCGCAGGACAGCGAAGCAAGGTTTATATTCCGGAAATCCTTGTCTTCGAATATGATTCTGTGGAACTGGAACTACATGTTATTGCTGGGACTTTATGAACGGATGCAGATGGAACAGACACATACCAATGACTAGACCTGATCCATGAAGCGAGTGCAGTATGAATTGATCTACTGAATTGATTCATTGTATTTTATGACTCATTTATGTTGAAATTCATATGATACAGTGAATTACTATCTTTTTTTGCAAGAGTGCAGCCGGTTACGACTCGTGTGTTTATTCAGAAAATCCAAGCCACAAATATGAAGCAGCAACCATGTCAGGGTACCTGTTAAGCCATGGCCTTAAGGCGGACAATTAAATGGGAGTACGAGCTAGGCTCAATAAGACCATAATTAACATCGCGGGCTGCTTGAGGTGAGGCTGCCTTCTGTTCCTGCTGGGAACCTCTCCTTGCCCCAGCAAGGGGGAATAAAGGAAAGAGATCACCAGGACGATCCATCAAAGGTAAATCGCTCTCTCTCTCAGTTGCCCAGAGGATACGCTGTTGCTGTTTCGAATGCATGCACCAAAAGAGGAAGCTCTGGGTCACGTGTATGGGTATATATAGGTCCCTCAATCCGTTTGGACTGCGCCCCATTGAAAATGGGGTCTAAGCCCTTTCTCTGCTGTACTAATTTCAGTATCCAGAGATATAGGCTAAAAAGAGTAATTTTCTAAATCTGTGTAAGGTTCTGTGTAAATAATGTTATAAAAATGTATGATTTGCATATTACAGGCTTTTAACCTGCCCCCCCCCCACTCCCCAGATCATGATGGTAGCAAAGGCATAGTAGGAATCTGTCTGTTGAGACATCTTTTCCTGGAGCATAGAGGGAATAATTCTCGATTTCAGGTCAGATGTAATCCTTTTCTAAGGAAGCTTCCTGATTTACTCATTGCAAGATAAGATCCACTTCCCTTTGTTCTTGGCATTGTGTACAAAGAGGAAACAAAAAACAATGAGGCACACTGAACTGCTGTTGGGAAATATAAACATATGCCATTTCTTGTGGCTGAGCAAACATCAGTCACCTGTAGTTGGAGGAAGGAAGGGCAAAGTGGGGCTTATAAAAAGAGTACTTCCCCGTCAGAGTTCCTTAGAGAAGAGATGGGCTCCATCATGGCATTCCTCTTGCTCACCTGTGGTCTCTTACTATTGTTGCCTGAAGCTGTGGGTAAGAAATATTCCATTGATTGTTTCTGATTCATCTTAACGAGGCTAGTGGATCATTGATCTCTGCTTTCAAAGGATCTCTTACAGCTAGCTATCACTTGCATCAACTTCTGTTTAGCTATGATCCTGTCTTAGTGGGGAAAAGATGACTTACAGTCTGTCCACCCATCATTAAGCCCAACTGAGTTAATGGGCTTGCCAGTGCTGTTTTTTCTAGAAAAAGAGGTGCTGGAGCTCAACATGAACAGCTCCCTTGTTCTATTATAATGGCAATGGCACCTACCTGAGAGGTGCTGGAAGTGAGTTCTGGAGAGTTCCGGCTGAAAAAACAACCCTGGGCCTTACTCCCAGGTAAGTGTGCACAGGATTGCAGCCTTCATAGAGGTTCCATAGCCCTTAAACGAAACCTCAGACATGTATAACTAAGGGTAGACTGAAATTCTTTCCCCTTAAAACCGCCACATCCTTCCCTTTCCAAAATGGGGCATGGTTTTCTGCTGCTTTTAGAAGACATCTGAAGGCAGCGCGTTTAGGGAAGTTTTTAATGTTTGATGTTTTAGTATGTGATGGGAGCTGGGGAAACCCAGCCCGATGGGTGAGGTATGAATAATAATAATTAATAATAATAATAATAATTGGCTCACCCATGCTTACCTTTCCCCACATTTCTAGGCACAGGTCCGGGCTTTCCAGGTCCACATCTGACCTGACTGCTTTTTTTTGGACCTGACATCCCTGAAAACCCACTCTTGGAACAAATGGCAATCCATGGAAAACCCAAATTGCCATTCGATCTGATTCAGTGGTAAAGATTGGGTTTTAATGGGAAACCGGTGGGCAAAATAAATAAAAAAATAAGCACACGGAGATGGACTGAGAAAGCATGGCTTCTGGTCCCAAGTGCCGCTACCACAGCCCAGGTTGGGTGGGATGCTCCAGTGACTACATATGGTACCAGTCTGTGGCACACTGGGGAGGGGGGAATGCCAGCCCACCGCAGGAGACAGCTTGAGAAGTAGTGCCTTGCTCTGTATCCACTGCTCACTCACTGCTAGTTTTTGAAGCCACATTCACATGGTATTAGCCATGATCCATATTGATGCTGTAGTTTCTGCTCTTTGGATTTTCTTAAATCAGCTTCAATTCGTCTACAAAACTGAATGCTGAGTAAGTGGAAATTGAGACAGCTGTTGCACATGCATCGATGATGACTACACCCTTTCCAGTTAATGAATTGCAGTTCTTATTCTTACACCTTTGTCCCCTGTTTCCATTTCAGTTGGTGGTGCCTGTGTCTGCCCATTTATTTACAACGGTAAATCCTATTCCTCTTGCACCAGGGATGATGCTCGTGCGATGTGGTGTGCCACAGAAGTTGACCCTGACACGAAAGAAATGATCAAATCTAAATGGCAATATTGTACGAATAAAGGTGACCTGTATTTTCTTCTATTTCTGGTTTCCTATGTCACATATATGCATAGCCATTTTACTGTAATAATGTAAACAGATCTTTCTCTTGAACTTTAAAGCTAGATGTGGGTCTTCCATAGGCATCTGATTGGACATCGTGGAAACAAAATGTAGGATTACATGGGCCTTTGGTTTGATGCAGCAGAACTCTTTATGTGCTCTTTAAGAGGTTAGGGACTACCATCAGTAGCTTGTATAGATTTCCTTATGCCCGAACTATTACAAATCTCCGTCCAAGGATCAGATAAAAGTTGCTTCAAGCAACAAGATCTCTGAAGAAATGAAACACATCACCACTATGTTAATTTGAAGAAATGGTTCAAACTATTTTCCTAAGAGGCACTTTTGTACAAATATTTCCTCCTAATAATTGATAAAGATTGCATAGACCGGGCAGCGCTAAACTTCGGCCCTCCAGATGTTTTGGACTACAATTCCCATCTTCCCCGACCACTGGTCCTGTTAGCTAGGGATCATGGGAGTTGTAGGCCAAAACATCTGGAGGGCCGCAGTTTGGGGATGCCTGGCATAGACCATAAAAGTCACATGTCATATTTTCTAATAGTACTGATATTAAATTGGCATAAATGCCAGCTATCCCCATGTCTTGTTTTATATCTAATATAACTAAATTCATTCACTTAATATTTCTTTATAGTTTCTTGTTTCTTTAACATTATTGTCAATTGAGCAATTGCCACTTGCTCTCACAGGCTCCTGACCAATTCATTTGTCCTTGGTTTGTAGCTATCTTTCTAAGCCTTTGTAAAGGAGATCCATGGCAAGGTTCATATATGTGTGACTTGTTCACCATTTTGTTTTATTTATTTTGTATTTTATGATCACCACTACTATGTTTCAATGCATATAATCTCACTCTGTTTGGGTCTAGAGTATGGAGGTAATGATATTGGACGACCCTGTGTGTTCCCCTTTGTGTATGAAGGCCAAACCTTCAACACCTGCATAAATAAAGATTCGGGGGATTACTGGTGTGCAACAACAAGGAACTATGACAAGGACGGGAAATGGAGCTTGTGTGCTGATACCAGTGAGTATGATGCAGGGGGCTGGAATAACAGGAGTGGTTGGCCAGATGAATAATTAGTGAATGCACCTTGTAGGCCAAGGAGAGTGAGAGGGAAGTTCAGCATTCCCCAATCTGGTGCCCTCCAGACATTTTAAACTGCAGTTCCCATCACCACTGACCAGTGGCCATACTTGTTGGGGGAAGACTGATGTGAAACACCTGGAAGGCCCCAAGTTGGGAGCACTTGCTTTGCATGCAAAACATCAAAATTTCATTCCCCATAATCTCCAGGTAGGGCTGGAAGAGCGTCCTTGCCAGTCAGAATAGACAACCCCAAGCTAGATGGATCTAGCGTCTTACTCAGTTTGGACTGAGTCATTCCTGAGTCATTCCTGAGCACAGTTCCAGGTTCAGGCCAGCACATCTGAGATGACAGGTTTGGATAGGACCATAGAGAACTGAGTAAATAGTCTTCAGAACAGTGAAAAAAGGATTAAATGAACCACAAGTCACACATTATATAATAGCTTGGTGTGCAGTATATAATAGCTTTTTGAGCTTATACGAGAATAAGTGGTTTGGTAGAGGTTATAGAAAAAGAAATGATATAGGACTCAGCTACATTAGTCAAAAACAGCGTAATAATAATAGTAATAATAATAATAATAATAATAATAATAATAATAATAATAATAATAAATTTGTACCCCACCCATCTAGCTGAGTCTCCCCAGTGACTCTGAGCGGCTCCCAATACAGCATTAAATATTAAAAACTTCCCTAAACAGGGCCGCCTTCAGATGTCTTTTAAAATTAGGATAGCTGTTTATTTCCTTGACATCTGATGGGAGGGCGTTCCACAGGGCCATTAGTGAGAAGCCCCTCTTTCTGGTTCCCTGTAACCTCACTTCTCGCAATGAGGGAACCACCAGAAGGCCTCCCTCAGCGCTGGATCTGAGTGTCCCGGCTGAACGATGGGGGTGGAGATGCTCCTTCAGGTAAACAGGACTGAGGCCATTTAGGGCTTTAAAGGTCAGCACCAACACTTTGAATAGTGCTCAGAAACGTACTGGGAGCCAGTGTAGATCTCTCAAGACCGGTGTTATGTGGTCCCAGCGGCCGCTCCCAGTCACCAGTCTAGCTGCCGCATTCTGGATTACTTGCAGTTTCTGGGTCACCTTCAAAGCGAGCCCCACGTAGAGTGCATTGCAGTAATCCAAGCGGGAGATAACCAGAGCATGCACCACTCTGGCGAGAGTCCGCCAGCAGGTAGGGTCTCAGCCTGTGTACCAGATGGAGCTGATGGACAGAATTAACCTGTGTGTCCATGGACAGCTGTGAGTCCAAAATGACTCCCAGGCTGGGCACCTGGCCCTTCAGGGCACAGTTACCCCATTCAGGACCAGGGAGTCCTCCACACCTGCTCGCCTCCTGTCTCCCACAAACGGTACTTCTGTCTTGTAAGGGTTCAACTTCAATCGGTTAGCTGTCGTCCATCCTCCAACCACCCTCAGGCACTCACACAGGACATTCACCGCCTTCACTGGTTCTGATTAAAAGCAAGGTAGAGCTGGGTGTCATCTGCATACTGATGAACACCCAGCCCAACCCCCCTGATGATCTCTCCCAGCGGCTTCATATAGATATTAAAAAGCATGGGGGAGAGGACAGAACTCTGAGGCAACCCACAAGTGAGAGCCCAGGGGTCTGAACACTCATCCCCCAACACCACTTTCTGGACATGGCACAGGAGAAAGGAGCAGAACCCCCATCTCCAAGCCCCTCTAGCCAGTCCAGAATAATGTTATGGTCTTGCAGTGTAAAACACAGAAGGACTGAGGCAGAAGTCTGTGCTACAAACTACGTTTATTACTAAGAAGACGCAACAAAAGAAAGCATGTCTCCTCTTGCTGAGAGAAGTCCGAAGAAAACAAAAACAACAACAATTGGAAACAGAATACAGCAAACACCCACTCCCATGATTACAAGATTCTTTGCTTGAATGCATAAGCACAGTCTTGTGACTGCACAGTGAGAGGAATAGAAACCAACAATTTAGGCCTTGTGGTGACATGACTGTTTGTGGGCTAAGGCTTTTGCTAATAGTGCCAAGACTTTCTTCATTGTTCAAGATTTTATTCATAAATGCATCCAGAAGTGCAGTGGGTCATATCCCACTAGCATGTACTTTGAGTATACCCACTGAAATTAGCCATGCCCATTAACTTGTAGAAATGAGTTGACATTGTACAGTGAGTACTGAGCATTCAGTAGATGTCAGATGATCAAATTGGGATGGATCTGGGAAAAGCCCAATCTCCACAGGTGCTTAAAACTTTATGTATGGTGCTTGCAATATGGCTCTATAGCAAGGCTTAGAAATGCTAAAAGGCAATGCTATGGAGAGAGAATTCTGGGTCACAGTGTCCACAGGTTTGTTGTAGATATAAATTAATAGTTGTAGATATAAATAGTTGTTGTAGATATAAATTAATAGAAGTAAATCTATTGTACTTCCCAGAACTTGTTAGTTGGAAGAATTCTTTCCATTTTTTAATCATTTGGGCTATAGGTTTCATTGGAACCGTTTAATATACCGGTACATTATATTTTGTCTAATCTGTTCTCGTTTTCCAGGAAGTCCTCCAAGTGCCGGCTGTAAACGTCAATGATTCCTGTTATCCAGTTTGGATCACAACAGGTGGATGGGTAAATGAAAGACCACTGGGTGCGCCGACTAGAAGCCTTGCTTAGTGGGTTGTGCTGCCAAATAATTTAGAAGAATGATGACCCTGTTACCGATATATAAAGTCTGACCCTATATAACCCTGATGGTGGCCTAAAAATAAATTAGATATGGCAGTGGGAGATTATTAATCTTTGTCAAACTGTATCTTTGTGCTACAAAAATAAAACATTTCTTTTAGTTTGCCAGTATGATGAGTGATCACTATGAAATATGATGGCACAGGATTTGGGCGTTTATCCTTCCCAGCCCCCAGCCAGGGGTCTGGGTATTTTCCGGGTTATCTAGAATATGTGGGGGTTGGGCTAGCTCTGGAGAACATATGTTCAAGCAGATAGTCTGCCCCCCCTTTTCACCGCCACTGGAGGGGGAAGGCAATGACGGCCCCTGGGCAAATGGTTAATGCCTCCTCCCTAGACCTCTTTAATGGGAATCCTGGTATTGCCGCCGCAATAGGGGTGGGGGGGTCACCTCCCCCATGCCCCCTATTTTGGTAAATGTCTAAAGGATTCCGCCAAAGGCCTGCAACCGCCAAAGTTGTCACAAATTGCTAGGGGAAAGGAGAAACCTGCCAATGCAGAGAAAGTCCTTTCCGGCCCTTCAACAGCGGCCTTGTCGTAGCAGCGCCTGCATGCGTGTTCGCCTGCGGAAGAAAAGAGGTTAACCTACAATGTAAGCATTAATTTTTTGGGAGTGGAGGGTGGAAAAGCTCTGGAGCCGTCAACTGCTTCCCAGATATGTCTCGCCTTCTGCTGTGGGCACTGGATGGTTACCTCCTCCTACCTGGCCAATCCCACCTTGGCAACACCTCCCCCGGCTTGATTGGATGGCTGGCTGTGTGGGCAGAGACCACAGGTATACAGCCTGGGAAGGTGGTGCCAGCCTCCGAACTTCTGGGGGCTCCCTGAGGCTCCCAGGGTGCTACGCGCGACCTCACAAAATGCGCACCCCCTTTATATGGGGAGCGGTCATTCTATTCGCTGCTCTGGTTCGCTAGAAGTGGCTTGTTCATGCTGGCCACATGACCCAGAAGCTGTCTGTGGACAAACGCCGATTAGAAAAGTGAGATGAGCACCACAACCCCAGAGTCATCCGTGACTGGACGTAATGGTCAGGGGTACCCTTACCTTTTGAGCCCCTTAAGCCCTCTTCATGGCTCATCACCAAGGTGATCACCTCACCAGGAGGTTAGCTTGGCTTGAGTAGCTTTTAAGACATGCTGGCATTAGAAGGGCCTGGTACACACAAATTCATAACTCTAGTCTGAGAATTTGTATGTTTCTTTTCTTTTTTTATAAATAATTTTTTATTAAAAAGTTTTTAACATAAAAACATAACAATTTTATCTCAACAAAACATAAACCACAAAAAAGACAAAAACACAACAATACAAGTAAAAAACACAACATCATCTTACATCATCATTTTAACTCATTGTCCCTTTTGCTTCCCCAACTCCCTTCTATCTGATTTTCATTCTAAATTCATCCATAACAGTTTCTATTTCATTACTTTTAATTTTCATCATCCTATATTTTTCTTAATTCTTCTTAATCCCATCATTTTATTTATAGCTCAGTTTTCCTACTTTATAGTCTCCACTTTTCTCCCTATTTCCTTAACTTCTGTGTTTCCCTAGATATTCAGACTTTCAACTCTCAAAAATAATTCCCTAAATATAATTTGAATTTTCTCCAATCTTCCTCTATTCTTTCATCTGCTTGATCTCGGAGTCTTCCTGTCAATTCTGCCAGTTCCATAAAGTCCAACATTTTCATTTGCCATTCCTGTAAAGAGGGCAATTCCTCTTTTTTCCAATATTTTGCAATTAAAATCCTCGCAGCTGTGGTGGCATACATAAACAAGTTTACATCTTTTTGGGGGATTTCTTCCCCCACTATTCCAAGTAAAAAGGCCTCTGGTTTTTTCAAAAATGTATTTTTGTATATCTTTTTCATTTCGTTATAAATCATTTCCCAGAAGCCTTTTATCTTCGGACATGTCCACCACATATGGTAGAATGAGCCTACTTCCTCTTTACATTTCCAACATTTATTATCACCTTTATGATACATTTTCGCTAATTTTACCGGGGTCAAATACCATCTATACATCATTTTCATTAAATTCTCTTTCAATACAGTACACGCCGTAAATTCCATACCCTTTTCCCACAGTTTTTCCCAATCTGACATCATAACATTATGGCCCAAATCTTTGGCCCAATCGATCATAACCGATTTTGTTTGCTCGTCTTTCAGGTGCCACTCTAACAGTAAATTATACATTCTGGACAAATTCTTGCTATTTGCCTCTAATAATTCTGTTTCTATTTTTGATTTTTCTGTTTGAAATCCTATTTTTTTATCCATTTTAAATGCTTCATTTATCTGTACATACTGGAACCAATCACTTAACTTGTCCTTCAATTGCTCATAAGGCTTTAACTTAAATTGATTTTCCACCTCAATCAAAATGTCTTTGTACTTCAGCCTATTCTCATCCATATTTGTCCTTTTGGGTTTCTTCGCCTCAAGCGGCGAAATCCACCTAGGAGTTTTCCTTTCCAACAAGTCTTTATATCTAATCCAAACATTAAACAGTGATTTTCTAATTATATGGTTTTTGAAACCTTTGTGTACCTTTACCTTATCATACCATAAATATGCATGCCAACCAAATGCATTATCAGATCTAACACATCGTCATTGTCTAATAAGAACCATTCCTTCAACCAGCAGAAAGCTGCTGCTTCGAAATAAATCTTTAAGTCTGGCATTGAGAATCCTCCCCTTTCTTTTACATCTGTCAGCAATTTATATTTAATTCTGGGCTTCTTCCCCTGCCAGACGAATTTAGACAATGTTTTTTGCCACTCCTGAAAACATTTCAACTTGTCTACAATCGGAAGGGCCTGAAATAAAAACAACATTCTTGGCAATTCATTCATTTTAACAGTTGCTATTCGACCCATTAAGGACAATTTCAACCTTGACCATATCTCTAAGTCTCTTTTAATTTCATTCCATAACTTCTCATAGTTATCTTTGAACAAATTCAGATTTCTTGCAGTCATATTTACTCCCAGGTATTTCACCTTTTTCACACATTTCAATCCTGTACAGTCCTCTACCATTTGTCTTTCTTGCGTCGTCAGATTTTTTTTCCAAAACCTTAGTTTTTCCTTTATTTAGCTTGAAACCTGCAACCTTGCCAAACTCTTGTATTATCTGCAGTGCTCTTACTGCACTATGCTCAGGGTCCTGGACTGTTAATACTAAGTCGTCTGCAAAGGCCTTTAACTTGTATTGCTTTGTACCTACTGTAATACCTTTAACGCCTTCATCACTCCTTATCATATTTAGTAGGACCTCTAAAACAGAAATGAATAAGAGGGGGGAGAGTGGGCACCCTTGCCTTGTTCCTTTTTCAATTCTTATCTCTTCTGACACCACATTATTTACAATAATTTTTGCTTTTTGCTCAGAATAAATACCGTTAATGCCATTAACAAAATTCTGGCCAACCTCCATTTTGGCTAAGTTCTGTTTCATAAAGGTCCAAGAAATATTGTCAAAGGCTTTTTCCGCGTCAACAAAAATTAACATTGCTTTAGTGTTTATTTTCATTTCCAATCTCTCCAGAATGTCTATTATATTTCTTATATTGTCCTTCATATGTCTCCCAGGCAAGAATCCTGCCTGGTCCTTATGTATAAATTCTTTCAGCACCCTTTTCAATCTTGTTGCCAAAATGCTGGCATATATTTTGTAGTCCACATTCAATAGTGAGATTGGTCTGTAGTTCTTTACCTGAGTCCTATCCACATCTGGTTTAGGAATCAGAGAGATAAATGCATCTTTCCATGTCTCTGGTGCCCTGCCCCCCCCTAAAATCTCATTTGCGACCTCCATTAATGGCTGTATCAACCAGTTTTTTAATGTTTTATAATATTTGGAGGTCAATCCATCCGGTCCTGGAGCCTTATCATTTTTCAACTCTTGAATTGCTGCTTCAACCTCTTGTCTAGAAATCAATTCATTCAGTAGGTTCTTTTGTTGAACTGGGATCTTCTGTAATCCATTTTCATTTATAAATTTCTCTATATTATCTTTATCTTCTTTATCTCTTTTATAGAGTTGTTTATAATATTTTGTGAAGCATTTCCTCATCTCTGCAGGGTTCTCTATATCTCTTCCTTCCTCTATAATCTTTATAATTGTGCTCTCTTTTTGCCTTTTCTTCAATTGCCAGGCTAACAATTTCCCACATTTGTTGGCCGACTCAAATGACCTTTGTTTCATTCTTTTAATTTTCCATTCAATTTCTTCATTTATTAGTTGGGAATACTGTACTTGCAAGGCTTTTATCTCTTTTTGGATTTCCTGACTTTTGGGATTTGATCTCAGTTTTTTTTCTTTCTCTTTCAATTTTACCAAGATGTTTTCCTTTTTCTCATTCCTTTCCTTTTTCCAAATTGCATTCTGTTGAATCAGGAATCTTCTCATTACAGCTTTACTAGCATCCCAAACTACTCGTATATCCGATCCTTTATTTAGGTTCAATTCAAAATAATCCTTCAATGTCTTCTGGGCCTTATTATTTATTTGCTCATTTCTCAACAGAGCATCATTCATTCTCCACCTAAACGAACCCTGCAGATATTGCTTTAATTCCATTAATACAGCGTTGTGGTCTGAGTAAGTTCTGGGGCATATCTCACTTTTCATCACTCTTGGACACAAATCCTTTGTAATCCATATATGATCCAATCTACTTCCAGACTTTTGCAAATCTGAGAAAAAGGTGAACTCTTTCTCCAATGGATTTCTCAACCTCCATACATCTACCAGATCTAAATTGTCCACCAGGTCAAAAAATGTCTTTGGTAGCCTTCCATCGTTAGATAACTTTTGTCTTTGAGTTCTGTCCATCATAGTTGATACCACTCCATTAAAGTCCCCCATCATAACAATTTTATAATCCAGATAGTCCAACAACGCAGTATGTATATTTTTAAAGAAGTCTGATTTAGCTTCATTTGGTGCATAGATTCCCAGTATCAAAACCTTCTCGCCTTGCATTGATATTTCCACCGCTACATATCTTCCTACTTCATCTTTAAACAACAATTTAGGATTGTATTTTTCTTTTACATAAATGACTATACCTCTCTTCTTGACTCTATCAGAAGATATAAATTCTTGGCCCAATGGTTTATTTTGCAGAATTTTCCTGTGAGTTCTAATTATATGAGTTTCTTGTAGACAAATTATATCCAAATTCTGCTTTTTCACCACATGGTATATCTTCCTTCTTTTGTAACACGAATTTAGCCCATTTACATTCCATGAGAGAACTTTTAACGCCATCTTGTCTTACTCCGTTCCTGGCTCCACTTCCCCCGGCTCTGCTCCTGGTCCCGACCCAGCTCCTGCAAAAATATCCAAATCGAATGCTCCTGGTCCAGCACCAGCTCCCAAACCTTGGCCTCCTCCAATTGGTGTCTTGAAATCCTCCGTGTACCTTTCCATGAATCTTCTTTTATCCTCCACCAATCTGATCTTATGTTCCTTTTGTTTATATTTGAATACAAGGCTCTCAGGAAATTTCCACTTAAAAAAGATATTCTTCCTTGTCAGAATCGTTGTCAGGTCTGTATATTTATTTCTCTTAGCCAAAAAGAATTTAGGAGTCTCTTTGAACAAAATTATTGAATGTTGAAGAACTTCAAATTTCTTTTTATAATGGTAACCTAATATCTTATCTCTTTGTTCCTTTGTTTGGAAAACCACAATACAGTCATTCAGAAATTTGGGATCTTTTTTATTTCTTGGACCTATCCTATAGGCCCTCAAAATTGTAGCTTTTGTCTCCTCTTGATCTAGATCCCACCAGCCGGCAAATTCTTGTGCAATTAAGTCTCTTAGGTTACCTTTTTCTTTCTCCAATTCCGGCAAACCCCGAATTCTTAATTGATTTTCTTTGTCCTTCAATTCTAAGAAGGCCAACCTTATTTGTGTCTCTTCCTGTAATTTTTCTAAGTCTGTTAATTTGGTTGTTTCAATATCAGACACTCTTGCTTGGAGTCCTGAGACCTCTGTTTTCACTTCCTGAAGATCTTTTTTCAATACTCCAAATTCTTCTTTAAATTCCTGGAGGCACTTTGTGGTGGCTTTCACCTCTGTGGTCAAGCTTTGCAAGCTCTGCTTATTTTCCTTCATAAATTCCAAAATCTGCTCTTGAAAGGCCTGATCCCTAGATTCCCGCCGCAATTGCATTTTTTTCTCCGTGCCAGACATTTCCTTGTTTAGGATTTATCCTTTATGACCTCAAAATGAATTGTAATCCACTCAGCAGCTAATGTGCCAGAAATCATACCAAAATTCTCAGATAAATTGTAATCCACACAGCAGCTAATGTGCTCTTAGTCCCAAGATCAATTGTATTCCCAAGAGAAATTATAATCCACTCAGCCGCTAATGCATCAGAATTTTTACCAGAATCTGAAACATTTTGTAATCCACACAGCAGCTAAAGTGCTGGACAAATAGGCTTTCCAGAATCTAAAATATTTTGTAATCCACACAGCAGCCAAAGTGCTGGACAAGTAGGCTTTCCAGAATCTAACATATTTTGTAATCCACACAGCAGCCAAAGTGCTGGAAATTGCTTTCACTTTTTGCCAGCCGACTTTTCGAAACCAAAATTATTTTGTAATCCACACAGCCTCTAAAGGGCTATAAGGTACTTTCATTTTTCACCAGCCGGCTTTTCAAAGTCAGAAATATTTTATAATCCACACAGCAGCTGGTGTGCTGGAGAACACATTCACTTTTCTCTGGCAGGCTTTCAAGGTCACATAACAAGTTCCTAACCCAAACAACCGGGTAGGCGCTGGGAACCACTTTCCCTTCTCACAGGCGGGGGTATATTCCCCCCCTTTTCTTTAAATAAGAGGGAAATAGCCAGAAATCCATAAAAAGTCCAAAAGAGTCTGTTACAGCCCTCTTTCTTTTCCAACAAATTTAAGGTAAAGAATGTAGCAGGTCCTTACGATCCAGATACACAGTCTCAGTCCCAACAATTGAAGTTAACTCCAAGTAGTTACGAATGTTACACTTCCTTAAGGCTTTGTTACATGTCCATAGCCTCCCACAGTCTGACAGGTCCTCCGCTCAAGCAAATGAACGATTTTTAACGTCCTTTTCTCATTCACAGAATTCTTTTCACTTCCAATTAAATAGTCTCACCCCCCCAACACCTTTAAGGGGGAGTTTGACAGCCTTTCTAAGGGAAACATCACTTTTAAAGAAGTTTTCGCGGCTTCGGTAACTTCTTCTGCTACCACTTCTATCAGCAGATAGGGGCTGGCTTCCGTTTTTTTGAAAACCCCTATTCCGTGTCCAAATTAATCCTAATTAATCAAATTAGATATCCACAGTACTCACGGTACCTTCTTTGATTAGTTTCTTTTTAGAAGAATCGCCCGCTGTTGCCATTCGGTCTTGCGGCTTCACGCTGTCAAGGGAAGAGCTAGGTCCGCTTGCGCTGCAGCTCACACCCCCTCGCTCTCGGGGGCTCGAAATTGAGCCTTTGCCGGGGAGGGGGGAGCCCGCAAACTGCGCTGCTGAACCACCACGTTCCCAAAAAGCCCCTTTTGGGATTTCTAAGGGCACCCGCTGCGCCGGGGCGATGTGCCCAGTCCTTGACGCGCCAGTTTTCGCTCCGCTGAGCAAAACCTCGACCGATATGGCCGCGCGAGCGACCGGAAGTGAGAATTTGTATGTTTCACTCAAGTGTTACTATGAGGTGCCAGGTTCCTATAGCTGAACACTATGGCTCGCATATACTAGCATGATTTTATATATGTGGAAAATGCATATAAGGATTAATCGACACTGCTGCTTGTGTTGCGCATAGAATGTGCAGAACCTATCAGTTTTCTGCTTGTCTTGTTCACTCTCAGGGAATGCCCATGCTTGAGAGAAAAATTGGAACAAATGGGAATCTGGTGGAACACAAAATTGCTGTTTACTCCAATTAAGCATTAAAAATAGATTTTCCCTGGGGGAAAGAGCAGGACAAGAGGAAATGTGGATAAGTCCTAAGGGAAGTGTGCATATGCACTCTACATTTGGTGTGGTCTGGCCATCTAATTTTAAAGCTTGTGCAGTGCAGAAAATGTGCCATATGGAAAGCTGAAGGGAACGTGTCTTGATGGAGGAGCATGTGCCTTAAATGCTTAAAGTGCCAAGTTCAGTGCTTATATGCTTAACATGCCATGCTCTACTCAAGAGTAGTCAATACTGAGCTGGTTCCAGGATTGTCATATGTTTTCTTTTTCTAGGACATGTCTTCTTTTTCATCGGTAGAGTCATAACAGTGATCCATAGTTAAAAGTAGAAGTTGACAAATGTGTCCTCTTTTTTGCTATTAAAAATATGGCAACCCCTAGAACTTGAACCAATGGTCTGAATCAGTAATAGTGTTGCCATACTTCCGCAATTTCCCAGACATGTCTGGAATACTGCAGTCGGAAGCAGTGTCCGGACAGAAATTGGTACAAATGTCCGGGAAAATCTGGATGTATGCCAACCCATGCCAGCAGTGTTGTTTGGGGTGATTTCCCTTTTAAAATAGCTTCAAAGGTTCATCCCCCCAAAATAAATTTGCCAAGAAAGCTCAACAACTTCTTCAATATTTGAAATATGGCAATCCTATATATGGGGCCTCATATGAAGTGAATTTTTATTTATATATTTTTAAAATGCAAGTGGTTGCCACAATGCTTAAAACTGAATTCAAGACTGGAAAAAGTAGAAGTTTGGAGATCCAGTATTGATAGCATGAATCAAAAGTACATCATATATCTGGATTACTGCAGATGAAGGATCCTAACACGAAACTAAAACAGCCCAGCAATGACTACAGTGGTACCTCTGGTTATGAATTTAATTTGTTCCAGAGGACCGTTCTTAACCTGAAACAGTTCTTAACTTGAGACACCACTTTAGCTAATGGGGCCTCCTGCTGCTGTCGTGCTGCCGGCGCACAACTTCTGTTCTCATCCTGAGGTAAATTTCTTCACCCGGGGTACTACTTCCAGGTTAGCGGGGTATGTAACCTGAAGTGTTTGTAACCTGAGGTACCACTGTACCCACATATTAGAGGGAGAAACACTGAGAGCCCATGAGAAAAGTAATTAGGAGGCAAGGTACTGCAAGACATTTGTACTTTTCCCACTGGCTATTATAAATTTGGCTTTGATGATCTTCCAAAAATCCAAAAGACCTATAATTAAACCCCAATATACCATCTACCCATGCATACCACAAAAGAAAGGAAGGAGTTTCTTCTGAATGTTAGCTCTTATTAGAAACGGGATCTTGGCAGACCTCTTCTCATAAAAACATTTTCTCTTTTTCTTCCTACCTCTCCTCCTCTCCTTCATCCAGGACTAATGGTCGACCTTAGAGAGCCATATGTCTTCCTTTCATATATGAAGGCAAAATTTACTCATCTTGCACAACAGATGGGCCATCCAATGGAAAGCCCTGGGGCTCTCTGACCAGCAACCATAATATAATAATAATAATAATAATAATAATAATAATAATAATAATAATAATAATTTCTTATTT
Source organism: Zootoca vivipara (assembly GCF_965207765.1). Classification (NCBI taxonomy): domain Eukaryota; kingdom Metazoa; phylum Chordata; class Lepidosauria; order Squamata; family Lacertidae; genus Zootoca; species Zootoca vivipara. Next base: position 31,623,205 of record NC_142595.1, read on the forward strand.
ATACCCTGCCCATCTGGCTGGCACCCCCAGCCACTCTGGGCGGCTTCCAACAGAAAAATAAAACACAGAATCTATTTAAAAAAATCCTTCAGTAGCACCATAAAGACCAACTAAGTTTTTATTTTGGTATGAGCTTTCGTGCGCATGCACACTTCATACCAAAATAAAAACTTAGTTGGTCTTTAAAGTGCTACTGAAGGAATTTTTTAATTTTGCTTCGACTCAGACCAACACGGCTACATACCTGTAAACGGAATCTATTAAACATTAAAAGGCTCCCTGAACAGGGCTGCCTTCAGATGTCTTCTAAAAGTCTTGTAGTTGTTTTCCTCTTTGACATCTGTTGGGAGGGCGTTCCACAGGGCAGGCGCCACAACCAAGCAGGCCCTCTGCCTAGTTCTGGGGTCTACGGGGGAGGCATTAACCATTTGCCCAGGGGCCGTCATTGCCTTCCCCCTCCAGTGGCGGTGAAAAGGGGGGGGGGCGGACTATCTGCTTGAACATATGTTCTCCAGAGCTAGCCCAACCCCCACATATTCTAGATAACCCGGAAAATATGCAGACCCCTGGCTGGGGGCTGGGAAGGATAAACGCCCAAAGCCTGTGCCAAGGTCTCCCTACATCTGAATCTTAATAAAGTTAAAGCCAACCTCCTGGTGAGGTGATCACCTTGGTGATGAGCCATGAAGAGGGCTTAAGGGGCTCAATAGGTAAAGGTACCCCTGACCATTAGGTCCAGTCACGGACGACTCTGGGGTTGTGGTGCTCATCTCACTTTACTGTCTGAGGGAGTCGGCGTTTCTCCGCAGACAGCTTCTGGGTCATGTGGCCAGCATGAATAAGCCACTTCTGGCAAACCAGAGCAGTGTACGGAAATGCTGTTTACCTTCCCACCGGAGTGGTACCTATTTATCTACTATACAGGGGTGGAGGAAGTGGGGGCGGGGGGCCCCCTAAGCCCCGGGTGTCAGGATCCCAGGGGCGACATTGCGGCTGTCCGCCCCGCCCCCGGAACGTGTGCCCCGCCCCTGGAACGTGTGGTACGCCCCTCCGGGAGGCGTGACACGGCCACGGAATGCATGCCCCGCCCCTCCAGGAGGTCACCACGCCCCCAGAACGGGCACCAGCCCTGCCACCGCCCCGGGTGTCGGAGCATGAAGCTCCGCCGCTGCTACTATATATTTACCACAGTGCCACCTGTGTCCCGATAATAAATAAATAAAAATTCCTCCCAGCAGCACCTTAGAGACCAACTAAGTTTGTCATAGGTATGAGCTTCTGTGTGCATGCACACATCTTCAGATACACTGAAACAGAAGTCCCCAGTGAGAGGGTGGGGAGGGGTATGACTCAGAAGGGTGGTGGGATTGGGTGATTGATTGATTGATTGACTGACTGACTGACTGACTGACTGATAGCTGTTGATGACTGTTAATGACTGCAAATGGTCTACAGGGAAAAGCAAGGGGTGAGATTGTTAAGCAAGGGGTGAGATTGAGATCTTGTATAGAATGTCCTGGGAGATTGAAGTGTTCTCCTACTGGTTTCTCTGTCTTGTGATTCCTGATGTCAGATTCATGTCCATTTATCATTTGGCATAGGGTTTGGCCTGTTTGTCCAATATAGAGAACTGAAGGGCACTGTTGGCATTTGATGGCATACACAATGTTAGAAGAGGATCAATTAAATAGTCCTGAGATGGTATGTTGGATGTTGTTGGGGCCAGTAATGGTGTTGTCCGGGTGTATGTGGCAGCAAAGTTGGCATCTGGGTTTATTGCAGGCTCTGGTACCAGTGTCCATGTTATGTCTGGTGGTTGTATTATTGTGGGTGAAGAGTTGTTTAAGATTGGGTGGCTGTCTGTAGGCAATGAAAGGTCTTCCTCCCAGACCTTGAGAAAGGGAACTGTCATTGTCTAGGAGCAGGAGTGGTGGCAAGTCCCCCTAGACGAAGAGGCAACCATGGAAGAGTCTGGGGAAATGGAGGAATTCATACCTGGAGAGGACTGGTGGCAGCACTCCTCAGAAGAGGAAGAATCAGATAGGGAAGAGGGAAGACCAGAACAGGTGGAGGAAGGCGTCAGAGTCAGACCCTTGTGAAGAGAGGAGTGGGTGGGCCCCCTCCCCTCCTCCCTTCTCAGCTGTAGAGCGTAGATCTGAGAAACGTAGTGTCACAGTGGCCGGAGTGGACTACTTCAGAGTAACGACGCTACGCAGCTCTGCATTTTATTCTTTTATTGGTGCTGCGTATTTACAGTGCTCAAGTCATTGCTATTTACACGGAGCGATGTTGTCAGTCGGTTTCAGAACCTCCTAATGGCTTTTGGCGCGTCTTTCTCCAACACAAAAGCTTTGGCAGACCCATCCTCTTGCCCCTCCTCTTCCTGCGTAATTCTGGAGTTGGGGGGATGGGTCTTCCCCCCTTACTTGCCCCTTCCTGTCCCACCTGGGACCCTGGCTCCTCTACCTTGCCTGAGCCTCGGACACGACTTCCTGCTTCCCCACTGGAATCGGAACTCTCCCTGCTTTCCCCTTTGCTCGGGGACGGGCTTGAACTCAGGAGGGGAGGGACTTCGCGATATCCCCTGTCCCTCACACGTAGGGAACAATTTGAGGCAGCTGCAGCTCGTAAGAGGCATTTGTGATGAGCCGGCTATTTAACGAAGGCCAGCTGCTCCCTTCGCGAGCACCTGCAACTGCTGTGCTGAAGCGTGTGGTTATCCTTGCTCGTCCTGTTCCTGATTCCAGTGTACTCTGTTTTCCCCATACCTGAAGGATCACAGTATGTCCATTTTGGGTCTTTAACATACAGTGGTACCTCGGTTTATGAACACAATTGGTTCCGGAAGTCTGTTCATAAACTGAAGCGTTCATAAACTGAAACGAACTTTCCCATTGAAAGTAATGAAAAGTGGATTAATCCGTTCCAGACGGTCCGCGGAGTAACCGTTCATAAACTGAAGCGAACTTTCCCATTGAAAGTAATGGAAAGTGGATTAATCCGTTCCAGACGGGTCCGCGGAGTACTTAAACTGAAGTGTTCATAAACTGAAACATGGGTGTAATTGGTTCCGGAAGTCTGTTCATAAAATGAAGCGTTCATAAACTGAAGCGAACTTTCCCATTAAAAGTAATGGAAAGTGAATTAATCCGTTCCAGATGGGTCCGCGGCGTTCATAAACCGAAAATTCATAAACCGAGGTGTTCATAAACCGAGGTTCCACTGTAGTTGCAGGTCAGAGAGCACCAGAGACTTTCAGTGGATTCCCCATCAGCTGTACAAGATGGACCGGTATAGGGTTTTCCTTTGTAGATGAAAGGAAACACACATGGCCCTGTAGGGTTTGTACTCAGTCCTGGATGGAAATGATGAAGGGAGGGGTCAAAAAAGATGGGAATCCTGTAAAGCAAGATCGCTTCCAACCCATATGTGAGTCCACCACTTAGATGTGTTCTACGCACATTCCTGAGAGGATTCGAAACTTTTGCCATAGTCGATATGTGCATGTGTTATGAATGGCATCTTTACTGTTAACCCTTATACAGTGGTACCTCAGGTTAAGAACTTAATTCGTTCTGGAGGTCCGTTCTTAACCTGAAACTGTTCTTAACCTTAACCTCTGCTGCCGTGCTGCGTGATTTCTCATCCTGAAGCAAAGTTCTTAACCCAAGGTACTATTTCTGGGTTAGCAGAGTCTGTAACCTGAAGTGTCTGTAACCTGAAGCATCTGTAACCCGAGATACCACTGTACCTAATAAAAATGTTCACAAACAAGAGCATTAAAGAAGAATTGGTTCATGACATGAAATGAAAGACAGAGTATACAGATGCTGCTTCAGACACCAAGGTCATATATGGGCAGCTGGGTTGGGCCATGACAAATTAGCTCTGGTCTTTTCTCCCCTTTCCTGTATCCCTGCACTGCTTTGGCATGGGATTTCCCACATATGTAATACTTCTGAAATTACAGTGAGCAAATTATTTATGTTAGGTCTGAGCTATAATTCATTGCTAGCTGCAAAATCCTGAAGGCAACACCTCAGCTTCAGAAGTATGGCACTGCCACTGAGAATTAGCAGATTTGTTCTGGGAGTGGGGAGTAGGGCCTTTTTAAAAAAAGTGGAACTCATTGTAACTGAGTTCCGGCACCTCCCAGGTGGGTGCCATTGCCAATTTAAGAGAACAAGGGAGGTGTTCCTTGTGAGTTCCAGCACCTCTTTTTCTAGAAAAAGGGGGAGGGGTGTTATATTCCTGAAACACTGACTCTCCACACTCCCTTCAAAGAGCTCCATCATTGCTTAAATCTATTAGCAATTCCAAGACATGTAACCATGGGTGTATCCAGGGGGGGTGGGGGTAGCACTTCTAAATTAATGAAATGAAAACACAACTAAAATTAGTAATAATCGGAATATTTGAAATTGAAATGCTTGCTGAAGTCACTTGGATGATGTTGTGGTGCATTCTAGCAACGCAACTGGCAACACAGCTGGGAGATAAGGCATGGTTTCCACGAACTGATGGAAATATTTTCTGCTTCCATTTAAAAAAGATTCTGCTCATCTCTGGGGATGCTCTATTTCAAAAAGTAAAAACCAGGACACCAATAAAGTTCTTGAGCTTTATTTCTTATGAAAGCACCAAAATCGTTGATCTTTTCTACGAAAGCGCAAAGAAACCATGATTTTTCGGTTGGCGTATCTCTCTTGCTCAACCATGCACCACTTGTACAGTACAGTGCTAAGGTCAATGATGGCAGGGGAGCCGAGGACCATTGTGATAGTTTTCCAGCAGCGTAAAACTATATAACAAGCAATGCAATGATGCAACAAGCTCGACATAATTAGAATGAACTCAGTTCCTCAACACTCATAAATTGAGTGTGCATGCACACGAAAGCTCATACCAAAATAAAAAACTTTGTTGGTCTTAAAGGTGCTGCTGGAAGGATTTTTTTTTATTTTGTCTCAACTATGTCAGACCAACACGGCTACCTACCTGTAACTCATTAATTGAAAATGGGCACAGGGTCCAATTTTGATCTCAGAGCACCCTAGTGGAATGAAGTGAAGCTTGCAAAAGCAAACAGCAAGAGAGATTTGTGTCCGGTTCTGTAAAAGTGTCTGAGATAGGGGGAATGTGTCTCTGTTAATTCTCATTGACCTCTCAGCTACTTTCAATACCATCGCCCATCATATCCTTCGAAAGTGGCTGTCCGAGTTAGGAGTGGGTGACACTGTCCGCCTGCATTTTTTAGTACAGAAAGTATTGATCTGATGTGTTTGCATTAAGTTCTATCCAAGGAGAGGGGCTGAGAAGGTAGAATTTTCAAAGGAAGTGACAACAGTTGAATGGAGTGGCAGGGCTGTCCCTTTCAGGGCTGAGGGCATTGGCTGGGCATGAGAGCTTTGCTTGGTTGATGCTTGCTGCTGGCTTTAACTGGGATATCTCTGAATACTGAATCATACTCACTTTATCTACTACAGATATTTCTTTGACATGAACCAGTGAAAGCAAAAGACTACTTGGGAAGCTTTTGGATGTTTGGGTGAAGTGTGTGATAGAACACACAAACTCTCACATACAACCAGACACATGTACATATTTTCATTCATCCTATGAATTTCATTCATCTCATTCATGCAGTTGCAAAAACTTTCTCCCGCACTCATCATATTTCATAGTGATCACTCATCATACTTTTTTATGCTGCCCAGCAAACTAAAAGAAATGTTTTATTTTTGTAGCACAAAGATACAGTTTGACAAAGATTAATAATCTCCCACTGCCACATCTTATTTATTTTTAGGCCACCATCAGGGTTATATAGGGTCAGACATTATATATTGGTAACAGGGTCAACATTCTTCTAAATTATTTGGCAGCACAACCCACTAAGCAAGGCTTCTAGTCGGTGCACCCAGTGGTCTTTCATTTACCCATCCACCTGTTGTGATCCAAACTGGATAACAGGAATCATAGACTTTTGCAGCCGCTACCTTGATAATCGCCTGGAAAATGAGAACAGAGTAGACAAAATATCATTTATGTTAAACAGTTCCAATGAAACCTATAGCCCAAATGATTAAAAAATGGAAAGAATTCTTCCAACTAACAAGTTCTGGGAAGTACAGCAGATTTACTTAATAACTATTAATTTATATCTACAACAAACCTGTGGACACTGTGACCCAGAATTCTCTCCATATGCTAAACATCAGTGACTCATCATAGTATTGCCTTTTAGCATTTCCATACCTTGCTTTAGAGCAGAGACCCCAAACTAAGGCCCGGGGGCAGATGCGGCCCAATTGCCTTCTAAATCCGGCCCGCGGACGGTCCTGGAACCAGCATGTTTTTACATGCATAGAATGTGTCCTTTTATTTAAAATGCATCTCTGGGTTATTTGTGGGGCCTGCCTGGTGTTTTTACATGAGTAGAATGTGTCCTTTTTTAAAAATGCATATCTGGGTTATTTGTGGGGCATCGGAATTAGTTCACATTTTTTTTCAAAATATAATCCGGCCCCCATAAGGTCTGAGGGACAGTGGACCGGCCCCCTGCTGAAAAAGTTTGCTGACCCCTGCTTTAGAGCCATATTGCAAGCACCATACATAAAGTTTTAAGCACCTGTGAAGATTGCGCTTATCCCAGATCCATTCCAGTTTGATCATCTGACATCCACTGAATGCTCAGTACTCACTGTACAATGTCAACTCATTCTACAAATGTTAGTCATGCTCAGAGTAGACCCACTGAAATTAATGGGCATGGCGAATTTCAGTGGGTATACTCAAAGTACATGTTAGTGGGATATGACCCACTGCACTTCTGGATGCATTTATAAATAAAATCTTGAACAATGAAGAGAGTTTTGGCACTATTAGCAAAGAGCCAGAGCCCACAAACAATCATGTCACCACAAGGCCTAAACTGTTGGTTTCTATTCCTCTCACTGTGCAGTCACAAGACTGTGTTTATGCATTCAAGCAAACATTGTTGTAATCATGGGAGCAGGTGTTTGCTGTTTCCGTTTGTTGTTGTTGTTTTCTTCCGACTTTTCTCAGCGAGAGGAGACATGCTTTCTTTTGTTCCGCCTTCTTAGTAATAAAGATAGTTTGTAGCACACACTTCTGCCTCAGTCCTTCTGCGTTTTACACTACAAGATATCTGAGTATGTGCCAGGTGTCTAAAAGCACGGGTGCTGGAAACATTCCTGCGTTTTGCCTGGGGGATCGTTCCTTCCCCCCCCCTCGCTTACATAAATTACATCATGATGACAAGTCCGCAATAAAGCAAAGGAATAGGGGTGCCATTTGAAGTATCAAATGGGCAGGCGGGCAGGGCTTGCTGAACCCTTCTTCTGCACAGTGACTTCTTCAGCAAACCATCCTCAGCATCCCTTTTCTCCCAAACAAACTTCAGTACTGTGAGTGAGTCCTTTTGGAAAAGAAGGGATGTAGGCGGGGGGGGGGGGTCTGAACAACAGGGGAAGATTCACAGCCATCTTTCCTCCTGTCATTTGGTGCTATAGATTGTGCTGCTGATCCTACTGGTCACCAACCCTCTTCCTAACCAATATCTCAGGGATGTTGTGAGGATAATAATAATAATAATAATAATAATAATAATAATAATAATAATAATAAATTTTTATTTATACCCCGCCCTCCCCAGTCAAAAACCGGGCTCAGGGCGGCTGACACCAACAGAACCACAATAAAACATAAAAACAATTAATTAAAATACAGTATTAAAATTTAAAGTGCAGCCTCATTTCAAGTAGGCCATAAGTGGCTGACACCAACAGAACCACAATAAAACATAAAAACAATTAATTAAAATACAGATTAAAATACAGTATTAAAATTTTAAGTGCAGCCTCATTTCAAGTAGGCCATAAATCCAAGCCATGAGGGAGAAAAACACAGGGGTCAGGCTGAGTCTAACCCAAAGGCCAGGCGGAACAGCTCTGTCTTGCAGGCCCTGCGGAAAGATGACAAATCCCACAGGGCCCTGGTCTCCTGGGAAAGAGCGTTCCACCAGGTTGGGGCCAGTACTGAAAAGGCCCTGGCTCTAGTAGAGGCCAATCTAGCCATCTTATGACTCGGGATCTCCAGAATATTATTTGTGGACCTTAAGGTCCTCCGTGGGGCATACCAGGAGAGGCGGTCCCGTAGGTACGAGGGTCCCAAGTCGCATAGGGCTTTAAAGGTCAAAACCAGCACCTTAAACCTGATCCTGTACTCCACCGGGAGCCAGTGCAGCTGGTAAAGCACTGGATGAATGTGATCCCGCGGCCGGGATCCTGTAAGGGTGCATTCTGCACCCGCTGGAGTTTCTGGGTCAGCTTTAAGGGCAACCCTGCGTAGAGCGAGTTACAATAGTCAAGCCTGGAGGTGATCGTCGCATGGATCACTGTGGCCAGATCGGGGCGAGAGAGGTAAGGGACCAACTGCTTGATGCGGCGGAGATGGAAAAATGCCACCTTTGCTGTGGATGCAACCTGCGCCTCCATGGAAAGGGAGGCGTCAAAGGTTACACCCAAACTCTTGACAGAAGGCGCTGGTACCAATTGAGCCCCTGCAAAAGATGGGTGTTGGCCCCCCAACCCCATGTCGCCCCGACCTAGCCAGAGGACCTCTGTCTTCGAAGGATTTAGCTTCAGTCGGCTCCCACGTAGCCATCCAGCCACAGCTTCCAAGCACCTGGTGAGTGTGTCCGGGGCCGAGGCAGGGCAGCCGTCCATCAACAGATAGATCTGGGTGTCATCAGCATATTGATGACAACCCAGCCCAAAACTCCGGACAATCTGGGCAAGGGGGCGCATAAAGATATTAAAAAGCATTGGGGAAAGGATTGCGCCTTGCGGGACTCCACACACCAAGGGGTGCCGCGGCGACAACTCCCTCCCTAGCACCACTCTCTGTCCCTGACCTGAGATGAAGGAACACAGCCATTGTTGGACTGTGCCCTGAATCCCCACGTCGGCAAGGCGGTGGTCTAAAAGTTCATGATCGACCATATCGAAGGCTGCTGACAGGTCTAAAAGAATCAGCAGTCCCGACCCACCTCGATCCAGCTGTCTACGGAGATCATCTGTTAAGGCAACCAGAGCTGTCTCGGTCCCATGACCAGGGCGAAATCCGGACTGAAATGGATCTAGAGCCGATGTTTCATCCAGAAACCTACCAAGCTGTTCGGCAACCACTCTCTCAATTATCTTACCCAGGTACGGAAGATTCGAAACCGGGTGATAATTGGATAGATCTAAAGGATCTAGAGATGTTTTCTTTAAGAGTGGACGCACCACTGCCTCCTTCAACTCCTCTGGGAAAGTCCCTGTGCCCAGGGACAAGTTGATGATCTCACCCAGGGGGGCCCGTACCTCATCTGGACACGCTCTAATCAGCCAAGACGGGCACGGGTCCAGGGAGCAAGTGGTGGGCCTTCCAGCTCGGAGGAATCTGTCTACATCGGCAGGGAGTATCTGATCGAATTGGTCCAATACTGAACTCGAAGACAGTCGAGGGGCCTCCAGTTCCGTTATTGTATCCAAATTGGCAGGGAGGTCACGGCGGAGTGTCAAGACTTTCTCCGCAAAAAAGCTCGCAAATGCCTCACAGCTATGGGTCAAATTCGTATTTAAATTTGGCTGTTCCTCTAGGGTTGTTAAAGACCTAATTATTCTAAAAAGTTGTGCTGGGCGAGAGCTAGCGGATGCGATGGAAGCTGAGAAGTAGGACTTTTTTGCAGCTTTCACCGCCATCTCATAGGCTTTCATAAGTTTCCTGTAAGTTGTTCTTGAGGCTCCGTCGTGAGCACGCCGCCATACTCGCTCTAGCCGTCTAAGGTCCCGCTTCATTTTCCGAAGCTCCTCGGTAAACCAAGGGGCCCGGTTTCGGCGGGGTCGCAGAGGGCGCTTAGGTGCGATCTCATCGATGGCTGCCAAGAGCCGGTTATTCCAGTTCTCGACCAGCTCTTCTAATGAGCCGCCAGGGGGAGCAGGGTCCCGCAAGGCCTGACGGAATCCGTCAGGATCCATCAGCCTATGCGGGCGAGCCCAAATAGGCTCGCCACCCAAGCAGGGGAGGGGCGGGAAGTCAATCCTGGCTTTCAGAGCATAGTGATAAGACCATGGCACTTCCACAGTTGGGGACATGATCACGTCTATACCCGCACCAAAGATCAAATCCAGCGTGTGGCCTGCTTGATGTGTGGGGCCCAAAACAAACTGGGAGAGCCCTAGTGTCGCCATGGAAGACACCAGATCCGGAACCCGTGAGGAGGGGGTGGCATCTGCATGGACGTTGAAGTCCCCCAAAACCAGTAGGTTAAGGAACTCCAAGGCCCAGCCTGCCACCACCTCCAGCAGGTCCGACAGGGTGGCTGCTGGTGCGCTAGGTGGTCGGTACACCAGCCAGACAGCCAAGCCCCCCTTGGTGCCCCACACTAGGCCAACACATTCAATGCCGGAGACATGGAGAGCAGGGGAGCCATGTGCACCACCTTAAGTTCCTTGGAGGACAGGTGCAAAAATAAATAAATAAAATTACATATAAATGTTTTGTGCTCTACAGCGCCATCTGGTGTTACATGTTTATAACACATATGAGTGATGGAGACCGCTCCCTCCTCCAGCCAATTCCATCGGGCCTAGAAGCCACAGCTTAAGTGGCCCCAGGAAGCTGCTGGAAACATGGCGACATGAACTTACAAGGGGCAGCTTGAGACATCATGGAAAGCATGGCCTCCATGGGGCTGTCCCTGAATAAGTTTGGTCCAATTCAATAAGTTTGGTGTTTACCTCTATGGATGTTGGTGATCTGACACTAAGTAAAAGCGAAACTAACGAAGTGCCATGGTCAGATCACTACCTGGTGCAACTGGACTTCACCGTGACCCTTCCCCTCTGCAGGGAGGTGGGACCTATTTGGATGGTCCGCCCCCGCCACTTAATGGATCCAATTGGTTTCCAGAGAGTGGTTTGGGGTGTTTTATCCCATGTTGATGGCCTCTCAGCCGATTCCCTGGTAACCCGCTGGAATGTGGAATTAACCAGGGCTATTGACTGTTTGGCTCCGAAGCGCCCTCTCCGATTGCATGGAGCCCGGACAGCCCCGTGGTTTTCCCTGGAGCTGAGGGCGATGAAACAGTCGCTGAGACGGCTAGAGCACCGGTGGCGGAAAACTCATTCTGAATACGACCGGGCTAGAGTTCAACTTCGAGCCTACCAAGTGGCAATGGCGAAGGCGAAGAGGACCTTCTTCACCGTTTCTATCGCATCTGCAGAAAACAGCAGCAGGAGACTGTTCCAGGTGGTTCGCAATCTATCCGAACCACCTTCGTCATCGGGGCCTGATAGGGACCCCTATATCTCCTGCAATGCTTTTGCAAAGTTTTTTGCAGATAAAGTCGCTCAGATTCGGAGGGAGGTAGACTCCACCGTGGGAGCAGGGCCGGGGCGGGAGAGTGCTGGAGCCCTGTCTAGTCACGTTTCATGGGATCAATTTCAATCTGTTACCTCCGAGGATGTGGACAGGCTGCTTGGACGAGTGAAACCAACTACCTGTCTCCTTGACCCTTGCCCATTCTGGCTAATAAAAGCGAGCCGGGAAGGGCTGGGCGATGGGCTCCGCGGGGTGGTAAATGCTTCCCTCTATGAGGGAGTATTCCCAGACCTGCTGAAAGAGGCGGTCATTAAACCGCTTCTTAAAAAACCATCTTTAGATGCGGCTAATATGGCCAACTATCGCCCAGTCTCAAATCTTCCATTCTTGGGCAAGGTGATTGAGCGAGTGGTTGCTGAACAACTCCAGGCACGCCTGGAAGAAGCAGACCATTTGGATCCCTTCCAGTCGGGATTCAGGCCTCATCATGGGACTGAAACTGCCCTGGTCGCACTGGTTGATGATCTCCAGCGGGCTAGGGACAAAGGTGAGAGCTGTTTCCTAGTCCTGCTGGATCTCTCAGCGGCTTTTGACACCATCGACCATAACATCCTTCTGGACCATCTAGAGGGGTTGGGAGCTGGGGGCACTGTTATACAGTGGTTCCGCTCCTTCCTCCTGGGCCTTGTTCACATCTTTTTAACATCTACATGCAGCTGTTATACAGTGGTTCCGCTCCTTCCTCCTGGGCCTTGTTCACATCTTTTTAACATCTACATGCAGCTGCTGGGAGAGATCATCAGAGGGTTTGGGCTGGGTGTTCATCAGTATGCAGATGATACCCAGCTCTACCTCTCTTTCAAATCAGAACCAGTGAAGGCAGTGAAGTTCCTGTGTGAGTGCCTGGTGGCGGTTGGAGGATGGATGGCGGCTAACAGATGGAGGTTGAATCCTGACAAGACAGAAGTACTGTTTGTGGGGGACAGGAGGTGGTCAAGTGTGGAGGATTCCCTGGTTCTGAATGGGGTAACTGTGCCCCTAAAGGACCAGGTGCGCAGCCTGGGAGTCATTTTGCACTCACAGCTGTCCATGGAGGCGGAGGTCAATTCTGTGTCCAGGGCAGCTGTCTATCAGCTCCATCTGGTACGCAGGCTGAGACCCTACCTGCCTGCAGACTGTCTAGCCAGAGTGGTGCATGCTCTAGTTATCTCCCGCTTGGACTACTGCAATGCACTCTACGTGGGGCTACCTTTGAAGGTGACTCGGAAACTACAACTAATCCAGAATGCATCAGCTAGACTGGTGACTGGGAGCGGCTGCCGAGACCACATAACACCAGTCTTGAAAGATCTACATTGGCTCCCAATATGTTTCCAAGCACAATTCAAAGTGTTGGTGCTGACCTTTAAAGCCCTAAATGGCCTCGGTCCAGTATACCTGACGGAGCGTCTCCACCTCCATCATTCAGACACGGAGGCAGGGATAGTCTTCAAACAGCGACTAAGCCTGCCTCCTCGGTAATGACATGGTCTGGTCTTAGCGTAACTCCTCCTCCTACCCGTGATCATTGAGATCAGTTGTCACAGTGCATATTCAGGAATTGAGAAAGAATGTATTAATTAAGTTTAATTTTTAACATCAGATAAGGATTTGGATTGCTGAAACCACCATTTGGATGATGAAAACCCCCATTGGAGAGACTGTGATTTCTCAGGTAAGGGAGAAAAGAGAGAGGAGGAAGACAGAGTCCTTTGAAGGACTGGTAGACTGAAGTCCTGAGAGGGATAGATCAGGGGTCGGCAAAGTTTTTGTGGCTGCAGTTGGCCGGAGTGTGTGCGCGCATGCATACTCATGCATGTGCAAACGCTATTTCTGGTGCTCCTTCCGGTGCAGAGGAGGCCTGTGCAGCTTCCCATTGGCTGCAGGAGCTTCCTGCAGTCAATGGGAAGCAGGCCAGCGTCAGAGAAGGCGGTTCCCGCTTTGCTCTGTGCCAGTTTAGCGTGGCGGACGGGAAGTGACCGAGTGGGGGGTGGGGGTCCATGGGCCAGTTAAACGACCCCCATGGGCCACTTGTGGCCCATGTGCCTTAGGTTGCCAACCCCTGAGATAGATAAATAAATTCATTTGCCTTTCTGCCAGATATAATGCCAATTTGAATAAGGTGAAAAACGCAAGCTCCAACTGCACCTTGTCCTGGAATTGCAGGAGAATGGAAGGATGCTCCATCAGAGTTGTGGAATAATTGCCTTCCAAACTGGCCTGACATTTGTTGTTTAGTCGTTTAGTCGTGTCCGACTCTTCGTGACCCCATGGACCATAGCACGCCAGGCACTCAGCAACTCCGTATAGTTAAAGCTATGGTTTTCCCAGTAGTGATGTATGGAAGTGAGAGCTGGACCATAAAGAAGGCTGATCGCCGAAGAATTGATGCTTTTGAATTATGGTGCTGGAGGAGACTCTTGAGAGTCCCATGGACTGCTAGAAGATCAAACCTATCAATTCTTAAGGAAATCAGCCCTGAGTGCTCCCTGGAAGGACAGATCGTGAAGCTGAGGCTCCAATACTTTGGCCACCTCATGAGAAGAGAAGAATCCTTGGAAAAGACCCTGATGTTGGGAAAGATTGGGGGCACTAGGAGAAGGGGACGACAGAGGACAAGATGGTTGGACAGTGTTCTCGAAGCTACGAACATGAGTTTGACCAAACTGCGGGAGGCAGTGGAAGACAGGAGTGCCTGGCGTGCTATGGTCCATGGGGTCACGAAGAGTCGGACACGACTAAACGACTAAACAACAAATGTCAGGCCAGTTTGGAAGGCAATTATTCCACAATGGGGTTGAAGCGATTTTTGAAAAGCATCCTGTTGAAAGATGCAAAATGGGGATAAGAAGTTTCCTGTTTCTGAGATGGAGACTAAAGTTAGAGACAAATATAACCTGTTTCTAAAGAATGGTTTATAAAAATGCCCAGTGCTAACTTTTGGCAAGATCAGCCCATGGTACTAAAAACTGAGCTACCAGGAGAAGCAAAGATTGTGCATCACTAAACTATATGGAAAAAATAGTGATGAGGAAAAGCACTACCAAACAGTACTTGGCTGCTGTGGTCAATAGCAGTTTGTTGGCTTTTAAAATAAGCATGTGCATAGCCCCACTGCAATGCTAAATCATTGTGGATCCCTCTCCAAACAGTTTGCAATTACAGTGGTACCTTGAGTTACAAACGCCTCAGGTTACAAACGTTTCAGGTTACAAACTCTGCTAACCTGGAAGAATTACCTTGAGTTGAAAACTTTGCCCCAGGATGATAACGAAAATAGTGTGCCGGTGGCGCAGCAGCAGCAGCAAGAGGCCCCATTAGCAAAAGCACGCCTCTCGTTAAGAACAGTTTCAGGAAAGAATTAAGTTCGTAACTAGATGTACCACTGTATGTGCAACAACCATCTATTGTCTGATTGCCCCACCATCCCCCGCCCAAAGTGGCTATTACATACCCACCAACTTTTCTCCAATGAAAATAGAGACATCCTATTCAATAATAATAATAATAATAATAATAATAATAATAATAATAATAATAATATTTATACCCTGCCCATCAGACTGGGTTGTCCCAGCCACTCTTGGTGGATTCCAACATATATAAAAACATAACTTCTTGCTCTGGGAGTCGCATAATTTCTCCAATGGAAACAGGGATGTCCTACCATAACCTTCAACATATATATATATGGTTGATGAAAATAGTGGTGTCCAAAAGAAAAAAGGGACATTGTGGGATCAAACCAGAAACCAGGACGGTTTCTGTAAATTTGGGACTGTCTGTGGAAAATAGGGACACTTGAAGAGACGGTATATCATGTGAGTGCTGTAAAATTTGGATAACCAAGTTTACACAACACAAACATAGAACAACTTTGAGACTGCTCTGTTGCTGTTGTATTATCAAGAGAAATGACACCTGCTTCAGCAGATACAGAACATCATTGCACCAGGCCAAGCTATGAGCCTTACATGGCACTACATGCTATGATGATTGCTATCTAAAGATTGAAAGAAGAAGTTAGAGGTTGTGCAAACACAGTATTATAAGCTAGGTTCACCTTTTCTTATAATCAGAATCTTCTCCCAATCTTCACTAAATCAGCTCCCTATCAGAGAGATGGGGACAGTTTGTAATCCAAAGGCCACATTCCCTTCTGGTTAAACTTTGGGGGCCACATGCCCATTGGCGGGCAGGGCCAGAGGCAAAAGCACAAACAGCAATTACTGTAATTTTTTACTTTCATAAAGTAGGCTAGGTTCTACAAATATACAAGCACCCCTGTCTTCCCTTCACTCTGGCAAGCAAGAGACATTATCAGAGTTCAAAGACACATTCCAGCCTGTGACAGATCTACACTGGTTGTTTATAATGTTTTAAATGTGTTAATAAAATGTGACACCAGAAGACAGTGTAGAGCAGTGAGCCTTCAACAATAGAAAATTGCATTGAGAATGATATAACGTTATATTTAATAACATTTTTACAGGTCAATGGAGATCCAGCCCAGGCCAAACCACTCAAGGAGCGTTCACACCTGGGCAGGGTGTATGACCTAAGGAACATCTTGAGGGCCAGATAAAGAGACCAGGGTGGAATTTGTGTGTTCGAACCCAGAGACCTCCCCGCTAAATAAATGCAAACTTGACTCAAATTTTGGTTTGGTTTTTGGCAGAATTTAGGCCACAACTTAATTGATTACAGAAAGTGAGTGGTTGCATAGGCTCTGGTTCAACTAGCTCCCTGCAACCTTGCAGGTAGTGCTGATCCCGGGCACTAAATAGGTCAACCAAGGGTGAACACCTGGACAAGTGGAAAGCTGGGAACAGGCTATGTCCACCACCCAGAAATTTTGATTTAGAACATATTGCTCATAATAACCCATTCAGTGAATACATCCTGTTTTATGGCCAGTATATAGATGAATAGATATTTATATTTTCGGAGGATATTTTTAAACCATTCAACTGTTGGATCAATAGTGCGAATCCACACTTGACCTTTGAAGGTACATTGAGTCCATTGTTTACCTTTCCTTGATCTAGAAATCTTTGTGGATGATTAAAAGTGCGGCCCTATAAGAAAAGCACAGATAGAAACTCCTTCTTACATTACAGATCTAACCATTTCAAACATCTCCATGAAAATCTTCCCTTAGGTCAGTTTCTGAGATTAAAATGCAATTCATTGGACCCACATGACTTTAAAGCCCATTGAAAAATACTTTCTACATCCTTATTACCAAGAGGTTATCCAAACACAGTCATAACAACTGCCATTTAAAAAACTCATAAGAGAGAGGTCGACCCTTCTTACATGTTTCACATATTAATACAAGATCTTCGCTTCCCTAGAATATAACCATATGACTTTCGAAATTGAGAAAATCATTAGGCATCATTGGAATATTCTTAAGGATATCCCGGGGTGTGATAACACGCCCCTCTTTCCCAAACGATGCACAATGACCACTCCCCATATTAAACAGGGGGTGATTTTTGCGTGGTCCACGTGTTTTTTTAAAGAGGAAGCTCTGGGTCACATGCATGAGTATATATAGGTCCCTTGATCCATTTGGACGGCGCCCCATTGGCCAGATTGAACCCATCATCAAGGGACCTACCGATCGGGTGTTGTGGCTAACCAATCTTACCCACCCACAACACAGGCGGTCGGTCTCCAGTTCTCACCACAACACGTACCCTCTTTGAGGGTGGACCCGATCTAGACACATATAAAAACCATACTGAAAATGCTTGTTTTAAAGCATTTTTAAAAATACATTTAATTTTCCATATGGCTCATCATTGCCCTCTAGCGTCACATTGTATATTACACTTAAAACACAGTTAAAATGTTTTAATTGCAGCTGTATAGTGGAGTCTCTGGAGGGCCAGGCCTGAGCATCCCTACCCCTGCTTAGGGATGTAAGAACAAGCAATTTCTATTCTGACCTGTCAAGGTCATCGTGTTCCCATCAGTTGTAGTTTAGTTTTTGTCAAATAAGAAATTATTTGTCTTATTTGTCTGCTATCTAATTTATTTATGTAATTTACAAATATTATTAATTTTTCCTAATTAACAGTGTAATTATTTCCTCACTAGACTTGTCAGCAAAAAGGCCATTCATTTCAACGTAAAAGGAAAAACAAATCGAATGGGGTGGAGGAAGTCAATGGTTATATATTGTTGACAGACTGAAAGCCACCACAGCAGCAAATACCATCTGGTATTCACTGGATTGATTTCTGCTTCAGACATGGGCTAAATAAGCATCAATTTCCACCTCTGTTTCCATTTCCACCTGAATTCCCCCATATCCATATCCCCTGTCCTGTTTTCAAATAGTCCGGTGATCCTTTCCAGAGAGGAAAATGGGGTCTTAGCCCTTTCTCTGCTGTGCTAATTATCAGTATGCAGAGATATAGGCTAAAAAGAGTAATTTTCTGTGTAAGGTTCTGTGTAAATAATGTTATAAAAATGTATGATTTGCATATTACAGGCTTTTAACCTGCCCCCCCCACTCCCCAGATCATGATGGTAGCAAAGGCATAGTAGGAATCTGTCTGTCGAGACATCTTTTCCTGGAGCATAGAGGGAATAATTCTCGATTTCAGGTCAGATGTAATCCTTTTCTAAGGAAGCTTCCTGATTTACTCATTGCAAGATAAGATCCACTTCCCTTTGTTCTTGGCATTGTGTACAAAGAGGAAACAAAAATAATGAGGCACACTGAGCTGCTGTTGGGAAATATAAATATATACCATTTATGCCTTTTCTTGTGGCTGAGCAAACATCAGACACCTGTAGTTGGAGGAAGGAAGGGCAAAGTGGGGCTTAAAAAAGAGTAGCTCTCCGTCAGAGTTCCTTAGAGAAGAGATGGGCTCCATCATGGCATTCCTCTTGCTCACCTGTGGTCTCTTACCATTGATGACTGAAGCTGGGGGTAAGAAATATTCCATGAATTGTTTCTGATTCATCTTAACTAGGCTAGTGGATCATTGATCTCTGCTTTCAAGGGATCTCTTACAGGTAGCTATCACTTGCATCAACTTGTGTTTAGCTATGGTCCTGTCTTAGTGGGGAAAAGATGACTTACAGTCTGTCCACCCATCAGTAAGCCCCACTGAGTTAATGGGTTTACCAGTGCTGTTTTTTCTAGAAAAAGAGGTGCTGGAACTCAACATGAACAGCTCCCTTGTTCTATTATAATGGCAATGGCACCTACCTGAGAGGTGCTGGAAGTGAGTTCTGGAGAGTTCCGGCTGATAAAACAACCCTGGGCCTTACTCCCAGGTAAGTGTGCACAGCCTTCATATAGGTTCTATAGCCCTTAAACGAAACTTCAGGCGTGTATAACTAGGGGTAGACTGAAATTCCTTCCCCTTAAATCTGCCACATCCTTCCCTTTCCAAAATGGGGCATGGTTTTCTGCTGCTTTTAGAAGACATCTGAAGGCACCGTGTTTAGGGAAGTTTTTAATGTTTGATGTTTTAGTATGTGATATGAGCCACCCAGAGTGGCTGGGGAAACCCAGACAGATGGCTGACGTATAAAAAATATAAATAAATAATAATAATTGGCTCACCCATACTTACCTTTCTCCACATTTCTAGGCACAGGTCCGGGCTTTCCTGGTCCACATCTGATCTGACTGCTTGTTTTTGGACCTGGCATCCCTGAAAACCCACTCTTTACTGCTGAATTGGAAAAAATGGCAATCCATGGAAAACCCAAATTGCCATTCGATCTGTGGTAAAGATTGGGTTTTCCTGGGAAACTGGTGGGCAAAATAAATAAAAAAATAAGCACTCAGACATGGACTGAAAAAGCATGGCTGCTGGTCCCAAGTGCCTCTACCACAGCCCAGGTTGGGTGGGATGCTCCAGTGACTACATATGGTACCAGTCTGTGGCACACTGGGGAGGGGGGAATGCCAGCCCACCGCAGGAGACAGCTTGAGAAGCAGTGCCTTGCTCTGTATCCACTGCTCGCTCACTGCTTTTTTTTGAAGCCACATTCACATGGTATCAGCCACAATCCATATTGATGCTGTAGTTTCTGCTGTTTGGTGTGTGATTTTCTTAAATCAGCTTCAATTTGACTAGAAAACTGAATGCTGAGTAAGTGGAAATTGAGACAGTTGTCACACATTCATTGATGATAACTACACCCTTTCCAGTTAATGAATTGCAGTTCTTAATCTTACACCTTTGTCCACTGTTTCCATTTCAGATGATGCGCATTGTGACTGCCCGTTTATTTACCAGGGTAAATCCTATTCCTCTTGCACCCAGGATCACTCTTCTGAGATGTGGTGTGCCACAAAAGTTAACCCTTACACGAGACAAATGAAACTAGGTTCATGGAAATCTTGTGAAACTAAAGGTGACCTGTATTTTCTTCCTATGTCACACGTATGCATAGCCATTTTACTGTAATAAAGTAAACAGATCCTCCTCATGAACTTTAAAGCTAAATGTGGGTTCTCCATAGGCATCTGATTGGAGATTGTGGAAACAAAATGTTGGATTACAGGGGCCTTTGGTCTGATGCAGCAGAACTCTTTCTGTGCTCTTAAAGAGGTTAGGGACTACCATCAGTATCTTGTATAGATTTCCTTATGCCCAAACTATTACAAATCTCCTTCCAAGGATCTGATAAAAGTTGCTTCAAGCAACAAGATCTCTGAAGAAATGAAACACATCACCAGTATGTTAATTTGAAGAAATGGTTCAAACTATTTACCTAAGAGGCACTTTTGTACAAATATTTCCTCCTAATAATTGACAAAGATTGCATAGAGTAGGCAGCGCTAAACTTCGGCCCTCCAGATGTTTTGGACTACAATTCCCATCTTCCCTGACCACTGGTCCTGTTAGCTGGGGATCATGGGAGTTGTAGGCCAAAACATCTGGAGGGCCGCAGTTTGGGGATGCCTGGAATAGACCATAAAAGTCACATGTCATCTTTTCTAATATTACTGATATTACTTTGGCATAAATGCCAGCTATCCTCATGTCTTGTTTTATATCTAGTATAACTGAATTCATCCACTTAATCTTTCTTTATAGTTTCTTGTTTCTTTAACATTATTGTCAATTGAGCAATTGTTACTTGCTTTCACAGGCTCCTGACCAATTCTTTTGTCCTTCGATTGTAGCTATCTTTCTAAGCCTTTGTAAAGGAGATCCCTGGCAAGGTTTATATATATGTGACTTTTCACCATTTTGTTTTATTTTTTTGTATTTTGCGATCATCGCTAGTATGTTTCAATGTATATAATCTCACTCTGTTTGGGTCTAGAGAATGGAGGTAATGATGGTGGACGACCCTGTGTGTTCCCCTTTGTGTACAAGGGCAACACCTACAATACCTGCATCAATAAAAGTTCGTCAAGATACTGGTGTGCCACAACAGGGAACTATGACAAAGATGGGAAATGGAGCCGCTGTGCTGATACCAGTGAGTATAATGCAGGGGGCTGGAATAACAGGAGTGGTTGGCCGGATGAATAATTAGTCAAGGCACCTTGTAGGCCAAGGAGAGTGACAGGGAAGTTCAGCATTCCCCAATCTGGTGTCCTCCAGACATTTTAAACTGCAGTTCCCATCACCACTGACCAGTGACCATACTTGTTAGGGGCAGACTGATGTGAAACACCTGGAAGGCCCCACCTTGGGAGCACTTGCTTGGCATGCAAAGCATCAAAATTTCATTCCCCAGAATCTGCAGGTAGGGCTGGAAGAGCGTCCTTGCCAGTCAGAGTAGACAACACCAAGCTAGATGGATCTCGCGTCTGACTCAGTTTGGATTCAGCTACATTGCTCATGTTATAATGCTATAACTGCATTATAAACATGTGACACCAGTTGGCTCTGTAGAGCACACAACTTTGTGCAATTTCACATAGTTTTTTCTCTTTTGTTATAACAATTTAATTTATGACTTGTTTAAAGTGCCCCCCCTGTGTGTTGATCCAGCCTATGTCAGCTTTCTACCTTCTTATGAAAAATTTGCTTAGTCTTAGCATTCCTGAGCACAGTTCTAGGTTCAGGCCAGGACATCTGATATGACAGGTTTGGATAGGACCATAGAGAACTGAGTAAATAGTCTTCAGAACAGTGAAAAAAGGATTAGTTAGATGAACCACAAGTCACACATTATATAAGAGCTTGGTGCACAGTATATAATAACTTTGTGAGCTTATATGAGAATAAGTGGTTTGGTAGAAGTTATAGAAAAAGAAATGATATAGGACTCAGCTACATTAGTCAAAAACAGTATAATAATAATTATAATAATAATAATTTATTTGTACCCCACCCATCTAGCTGAGTCTCCCCAGCTACTCTCCTAATCGAGTGTTAAAAACAATACAGCATTAAATATTATAAGCTTCCCTAAACAGGGCTGCCTTCAGATGTCTTTTAAAATTAGGATAGCTGTTTATTTCCTTGACATCTGATGGGAGGGCGTTCCACAGGGCGGGCGCCATTACCGAGAAGGCCCTCTGTCTGGTTCCCTGCAACCTCACTTCTCGCAATGAGGGAACCAGCAGAAGGCCTCCCATCAGATGTCAAGACAGCTGCCCTGGACACAGAATTAACCTGTGCCTCCATGGACAGCTGCGCCAGACTGCCAAGTGCCCCAGCCAGCCAGCCTGCTGGTTCGGCATCTGGAACTGGCTACTGCTGCCATGCCGTGCCTTGCGGAGCGAGACCGCAAGCGCCCCAGCCAGCCAGCCAGCCAGCCAGCAGGACCCAGCACGCCAGCCGCGGCAGGAGGAGGAGGAGGAGGCTTGCCGGTTTGGCGCCTAGCAGTGCTGTGCTGCTGCTGGCTTCCAGAGGCTCGGGCGCTGCTGGGCGCCGGCCCGGCAGGCTGCCTCGGGTCCTTGTGCTTGTGCCTCTTACAGTACTCAGCAACTCACTGCCATTTTCCTTTCCCTTCGTTTCCCATCGGTCTCGTTCTACTACACACTTTCGGTCTGTTTTCCACTCGTCTTTCCACCTCCTCTTCCCTCACGCTCTTCTCCTACACAGGCTGCTGTCTTCGGGAGGCTTGGGCACTCCGCACGGCGCTGCCGGGCGCCTACCCAGCAGGCTGCCTCCGGTCCTTTTGTTTGTGCCTCTTACTCAGCAGCTCATTGCCATTTTCCTTCCTCTTCCCTTTTGTTGTTCTTCAGCCTCCTGTCTTTCCCTTCGTTTCCCTTCTGTTTTGCTCTCCTCCACACTTTCAGTCTGTTTTCTGCTCGTCTTTCCACCTCCTCTTCTCCCTCGCTCTTCTCCTTCGCAGGCTCTCTCTGCGTTCCCTCGCCTTCCTGCCTCTCCCACACCGCGTTTTCTCACCTTCAAATACTCCTCCCTACCTCCTCATTCCCTTTTGTCCTTCCTTGGTGCTTTCCCATTTCACTCTTTTTACCACTCTTTATTATCTGTTAGTGTCTATAATGAAAGAGAAAAAGAGCAAGAGGATTTTCTTTCTCTTTGTTCCCCTTTGCTCTTCCCATACACGTCGCAAGGTTTCTCAGCACAACTTTCATAAATTGACACAAGGTGAGCCTCCTTATCCCTGAATTCCTTGTAACTATAAAATGTTTACATAAAATCAGCTGTCCCCCAGAAACTCTTCTCTTTCACTATTTCTCCTTTGGGGTAGCTGTTTTCTGTGTCATTTTAACTATTGAGAAACTTAGTGCCACTTTTGAGGCATCTCACTTTTCTGCTTTCCTCTTTTCCACAAAAGTACGGTAGCCCCCTTTTCTCGATATAAATGGTTGTTGTAGATATAAATTAATAGAAATAAATCTATTGTACTTCCCAGAACTTGTTAGTTGGAAGAATCCTTTGCATTTTTTAATCATTTGGGCTATAGGTTTCATTGGAACCGTTTAACATGAATGATATTTTGTCTACTCTGTTCTCACTTTCCAGGAAGTCCTCCAAGTGTCGGCTGTAAATATCAATGATTCCTGTTATCCAGGTGGATGGGTAAATGAAAGATCATTGGGTGTGCCAACTAGAAGCCTTGCTTAGTGGGTTGTGCTGCAAATAATTTGGAAGAATGATGACCCTGTTACCAATATATAAAGTCTGACCCTATATAACCCTGATGGTGGCCTAAAATTAAAGAAGATTTGGCAATGGGAGATTATTAATCTTTGTCAAACTGTATCTTTGTGCGACAAAAATAAAACACTTCTTTTAGTTTGCCAGGCAGCATAAAAAAATGTATGATGAGTGATCACTATGAAATATGATGAGTGCGGGAGAAAGTTTTTACAACTGCATGAATGAGATTGCATAGTCTTCATAGGATGAATGAAAATATGTACATGTGGCCGGTTGTATGTGAGAGTTTGTGTGTTCTATCACACACTTCACCCAAACATCCAAAAGTTTCCCAAGTGGCCTTTAGCTTTCACTGGTTCATGTCAAAGAAATATCTGTAGTAGATAAAGTGAGTATGATTCAGTATTCAGAGATACCCTAGTTAAAGCCAGCAGCAAGCATCAACCAAGCAAAGCTCTCATGCCCAGCCAATGCCCTCAGCCCTGAAGGGGACAGCCCTGGCACCCCATTCAACTGTGGTCACTTCCTTTGAAAATTCTACCTTCTCAGCTCCTCTCCTTGGATAGAACTTAATGGAAACACATGAGATCAATACTTTCTGTACTAAAAAATGCAGACTAACAGTGTCACCCACTCCTAACTCGGACAGCCACTTTTGAAGGATATCATGGTTGATGGTATTGAAAGTAGGTGAGAGGTCAATGAGAATTAACAGAGACACATTCCCCCTATCTCTCTCCTGACAGAGATCATCATTAAGGGTGACCAAGCAGTTTCTGTGCCCAAATCAGGCCTAAACCTTGATTGAAATAGGTTCATTTGATAAAAACCTCAACATTTACTTCTTTCAATATGAGAAATGTTGGTGGCACAAAATTGCATATGCATAGTATGTATAATAGTTTCTCATTTGCACATATTTGTGGCTAACCATCATGAATAGAAAGAACATTTCATAGAACTTGTGGCATATTGAGCTTATTGTCAACTGGGAACCATGCTAGTCCTGGCTCCCAGGTTATGACTCATATGTTTATTGCATTCCTACTTTATATTTGTATATATGAGCGTAAAACATTTTAAATATGCATCTACAGAATGTAATATGTGACACAGCCCTTAGATTAATAAGAAGGATTAGTTTGTTGTTGATCAACAGGATTACCTGGAACTGTTGCATGAATCAATAAGATGGTTTCAGAGAAGCCAGCATTCCCAGGGGCAGGAAATTGTTCATTTTGCAAAAAATAATAATAATTGTTTGAAATCTCAGACACTTTTACAGAACCGGACACAAATCTCTCATGCTCTTTCCAAATAAACATAGAAATTAATAGGGATTGCAGGATCTGCTCCATGAGATCTCTTTTCTTTGTTTTCTGGGTCAGCCTGAAGTTAACTAATTGGAAATCTAAAACAATGGGCTGTGCACATTATTTATTTATTACATTGAAAGTCCCGCCTTTTTCACACTTGTAGTTTTGGATATAATGGAGATGTAAAATATTTGGATTATTGTAAAAGATGCAGGCCCCTTCATGGATCAATGCCTTGTCGTGGCGAAGGGGCTTGAATAACTCAGAGAAGCTATGAGCTATGCCATGCAGGGCCACCCAAGATGGACAGGTCATAGTGGAGAGTTTTGACTAAACGTGATCCACCTGGAGAAGGAACTGGCAAGCCACTCCAGTATCCCTGCCAAGAAAACTCCATGGATAAAGACAACAGGCATATAAAAGTTATGATGCTGGAAGATGAGCCCCTCAGGTTGGAAGGCGTCCAACATGCTACTGAGGAAGAGCGGAGGACAAGTACAAGTAGATTCAGAGCTGATGAAGTGGCTGGGCCAAAGCCGAAAGGACGCTCAGTTGCGGATATGCCTGGAAGCGAAAGGAAAGTCCGATGCTGTAAAGAAAAATATTGCATAGGAACCTGGAATGTAAGAACCATGAATGGAGGTAAGCTGGATGTGGTCAAAAATGAGATGACAAGAATAAATATCAACATCCTGGGCATCAGTGAACTAAAATGGAAGGGAATGGGCGAATTCAGTTCGGGTGACTATCATATCTACTACTGTGGGCAAGAATCCTGTAGTAGAAATGGAGTGGCCCTCATAGTCAACAAAAGAGTGGCAAAAGCTGTAATGGGATGCAATCTCAAAAATAACAGAATGATCTCGATACGAATCCAAGGCAGACCTTTTAACATCACGGTAATCCAAGTTTATGCACCAACTACCGGTGCTGAAGAAAGTGAAATTGACCAATTCTATGAAGACCTACAACACCTTCTAGAAATGACACCAAAGAAGGATGTTCTTCTCATTACAGGGGATTGGAATGCTAAAGTAGGGAATCAAGAGATAAAAGGAACAACTGGCAAGTTTGGCCTTGGAGTTCAAAATGAAGCAGGACAAAGGCTAATAGAGTTCTGTCAAGAGAACAAGCTGGTCATCACAAACACTCTCTTCCAACAACACAAGAGACGACTCTACACATGGATATCACCAAATGGGCAGCATCGAAATCAGATTGATTATATTCTCTGCAGCCAAAGATGGAGAAGCTCTATACAGTCAGCAAAAACAAGACCTGGAGCTGACTGTAACTCAGATCATCAGCTTCTTATAGCAAAATTCCAGCTTAAACTGAAGAAAGTAGGAAAAACCACTGGGCCAGTAAGATACAATCTGAATCAAATCCCTTATGAATACACAGTGGAAGTGAGGAACAGGTTTAAGGATTTAGATTTGGTGGACAGAGTGACTGAAGAACTATGGATGGAGGCTTGTAACATTATACAGGAGGCAGCAACGAAAACCATCCCAAGGAAAAGGAAATGCAAGAAAGCAAAATGACTGTCCAACGAGGCCTTACAAATAGCGGAGGAGAGGAGGCAAGCAAAATGCAAGGGAGATAGGGAAAGATACAGGAAACTGAATGCAGATTTCCAAAAAACAGCAAGGAGAGACAAGAGGGTCTTCTTAAATGAGCAATGCAAAGAAACAGAGGAAAACAATAGAATGGGGAAAACCAGAGATCTGTTCAAGAAAATTGGAGATATGAAAGGAACATTTCGTACAAAGATTACCATAATCAAGGACAAAAGTGGTAAGGACCTAACAGAAGCAGAAGACATCAAGAAGAGGTGGCAGGAATACACAGAGGAATTTTACCAGAAAGATATGGAGGTCTCGTACACCCCAGGTAGTGTGGTTGCTGACCTTGAGCCAGACATCTTGGAGAGTGAAATCAAATGGGCCTTAGAAAGCACTGCTAATAACAAGGCCAGTGGAAGTGATGATATTCCAGCTGAACTATTTAAAATTTTAAAAGATGATGCTGTTAAGGTGCTAAACGACTAAACAACAACAAAACCTTCAAAAGGTTCAGGCAGCTCAATTAGAAGTTTGAGTTTGCTGGAATGCATTGCTTTCTGTTGCCAGAAGCAAGTACCTCGCTCTTTAACGCACAGAGCAAAGACTTATTGTTTGTCCCGATGCTTGCGCATCAAAAGTAAAAGCTGGTTTTCGTGCTGGCACAACTGTAGCTGTTTGATTTACAAGGTATCCGGGGGAGGAAGCGATTTCCCCGAACGCTGCGTAAAGTAGCAGGCTTGGACTTTAAGAAGACCGAATTCTTCTGATCCATTCCCTTATTGTTGGGGAGTGAGGGGGTGCAGCACATATGCCCCCAAAGGCTGCAAAAGCGGCTTGGTTGCTGCACCATTGAAAAGCCAACAGCCGTACTATGTGTTCTGCAGGAAATTTTTAAAGCTGCGACACAGACATTCCAAGATGGCACTTGCTTTCTAGGATGCCGAGAGGAGTTTGGAGGGCTGCAATTTGATCTCTCCGACACCCACGTGATGTGGGAGGCTTGTTTCCTGAAGCCAAAAGCCCCAGTAGTGTTTGAAGGCGTTTTGGCTGAAGATGGAACTGTTTTCCTGTTCTGAAGAGAGAAGGAAGCTGGACCATGTCCAAATGGGGGTGTGTACCAAAAAAGCCAACTGTGCAATTTTCTGATAGTCAAAGAGCTATGATGCCATGACTTATCAGAGGTGCAAGATGGTATGGCCAATGCCAATCCAGTTGCAGGTAGTTCCAAAGGTGAACTGCAGCACAGGGTATAAATCGGGGGAGTTTGTTAGGAGATTCATTCCCCGTCTGCAGTCATGGGGTTGTTGTGTATCATATGACTGTATGTGTTTTCATTCCCACAGAGTGGAAGTGACGTTGGCAGGATGTTTGTCTTACCTTCCTGTCCTATGTGGGACTGTTGTCTCCTTTGTTCTCCCTCTTTACTGGCTGTGATGCCAGAGAGAGGGAGCCATGATGTAGAGCTCCCAGTTTGTTTATATGTAAATCATAGAATCATAGAGTTGGAAGAGACCACAAGGGTCATCTAGTCCAACCCCCTGCCAAGCAGGAAACACCATCAAAGCATTCTTGACATATGTCTGTCAAGCCTCTGCTTAAAGACCTCCAAAGAAGGAGACTCCACCACACTCCTTGGTAGCAAATTCCACTGCCGAACAGCTCTTATTGTCAGGAAGTTCTTCCTAATGTTTAGGTGGAATCTTCTTTCTTGTAGTCTGAATCCATTGCTCCGTGTCCGCTTCTCTGGAGCAGCAGAAAACAATCTTTCTCGCTCCTCCATATGACATCCTTTCATATATTTGAACATGGCTATCATATCACCCCTTAACCTTCTCTTCTCCAGGCTAAACATACCCAGCTCCCTAAGCCGTTCCTCATAAGGCATTGTTTCCAGGCCTTTGACCATTTTGGTTGCCCTCCTCTGGACACGTTCCAGTTTGTCAGTATCCTTCTTGAACTGTGGTGCCCAGAACTGGACACAGTACTCCAGGTGAGGTCTGACCAGAGCAGAATATAGTGGTACTATTACTTCCCTTGATCTAGATGCAATACTCCTATTGATGCAGCCCAGAATTGCATTGGCTTTTTTAGCTGCTGCATCACACTGCATAAATAAAGCAGTAAATAAAGCAGTTAAGCCTTATTTACTGACTTGTGTGTTGTTCATCACGTTTGTGAGAGCAATCGCATATTTGGCCTGTGGGACCAGTCTGACAACTGGCCCCCCCAGGATGGCCGAATTTCCCTTGTTCTCTTAAATTGGCAATGGCGCCCACCTGGGAGGTGCCGGAACTCAGTTACGATGAGTTCCAGTTTTTTTAAAAGGCTCTACTCCCCACTCCCAGAACAAAACTGCTAATTCTCAGTGGCAGTGCCATTCTTCTGAAGCTGAGGTGTTGCCTTCAGGGCTTTGCAGCTAGCAATGAATTATAGCTCAGACCTAGCATTAATGATTTGCTCATTGTAATTTCAGAAGTATTATGTATGTGGGAAATCCCATGCCAAAGCAGTGCAGGGATACAGGAAAGGGGAGAAAAGACCAGAGCTAATTTGTCATGGCCCAATCAAATCTGAGTAAGAGAGAGGTCGACCCTTCTAACATCTGTTTCACATGTCAATACAAGATCTTGGTATAGTTACGCTTCCCTAGAATATAACCACGAAGAGTCGGACACGACTAAACGACTAAACAACAACAAGAATATAACCATATGACTTTCAAAATTGAGAAAATCATTAGGCGTTATTGGCATATTCTTAAGGATATCCCAGGGTGTGATAATATACCCCTCTTTGGCAAATGACGCACAATGACCGCTCTCCACATTAAATGGGGAGGGGGGTTTGCGTGGTCGCATGCAGCCCCCTGGACCACAGAGTGACTCCCTGGTAGTTCGGAACTGGCCACTCCCTTCCCAGGCTGAATACCTGGGGTCTCCGCCTACCCTGGCCAATCATCCAATCCCGCCTGGGGAGGTGTTGCCATGGGATTGGCCAGGTAAGGGGAGGGACTGTCCAGCTCACACAATAGAATTTGAATCTTACCTGCGAAGCAGCAGCCGGCTCCAGAGCTTCTGCCACCCTCATTTAAGTCTTATTTTGTAGGTTAACCTCTCTTTTTCACAGGTATGCAGGCACTGCTACGTCAGGGTCGCTGTTGAAGGGCCGGAGAGGAATTTCCCTGCATTGTCAGGTTTTGCCTTTCCTGTAGCAATACCCCACAACTTTGTTGCTTTCTGTCAGGAGTATGGGCAGGAGTCAGGCTCTGGGGCCTGTGGTGCTTTGCAGGACTGGGGCATGCCTCAGCTTGTGCTGGAGAAGCAGGGCGTGGCCACGCGGGTGAAGTCCTCGGCTTGTGTTGGGGAGGCAAGGAGTAGTCACCCAGGTGAGGCCACTTGAGATCTCACTGCACCTGGTGGCAGGAACTGGGAGGGATAAAAGCCCAGCATTTCCCTTCAGCTCTTTGCCACAGCAACGCTATCCCTGCCTGGTTGCATCTGGCCTCTTGCTCCTTGCTCCTTGGACCCTTGCCTTGCCGACGTCGTGATCCTTGCTCCGTGGACCCTTGCCTTGACGACGTCTTGATCCTTGCTCCGTGGACCCTTGCCTTGCCGACATCTTGATCCTTGCTCCGTGGACCCTTGCCTTGCCGACGTCTTGATACTTGCTCCGTGGATCCTTGCCTTGCCAACGTCTTGCTCCTTGACCCTTGGACCTTCGCCTTGCTCCTTGACCCTTGGACCTTCACCTTGCTTCTTGTTCCTTGAACCTTCGCCTTGCTCCTTGACCCTTGGACCTTCCCCTTGCTTCTTGTTCCTTGAGCCTTCGCCTTGCTCCTTGACCCTTGGACCTTCGCCTTGCTCCTTGACCCTTGGACCTTCGCCTTGCTCCTCGACCCTTGGACCCTCGCCTTGTCAATGCCTTGCTCCTTGACTCCCAGACCTTCGCCTCTGCCTTGCTCCGTAACCCTGCGACTGCCTGCTGCTGGACCCTCAGTCCTGCACCTGTTCCTGCTTCTACACCACCATCTTGCCTCTGGTCCTGACACCCGCCGACCAGACCGTGACACTTTCAGGCCTTGGGCGGAATCCTTTTGGCTATCTTCCTAAAGGGGTGGGGCGTGAGGTGGTGACCATACTCCCTTGGCGGCGTCAAGATCAGGGTTCCCCCGTTAAAGGGGTCTTGGGGGGACGTATTGGCCATACACCGAGAGGTCGTCATTGCTCTCCCCCTCTAGCTGATTACGGTTGTCCACAGTTGTACAGTTGTTTATGGTATTTATATTATTTTTGTAAAAAAGTGTGTGACATCACAACATTGCATTTATTTGCATCACGCAGACACTGTACTACTGATGAAGCCCAGGATGGCGAAACAAGGTTTATATCCCAGAAATACTTGTCTTCAGAATAGGATTCTGCAGAACTGGAACTACTTGTTATTGCTGGGACTTTATGAATGGATGCAGGTGGAACAGACACGTACCAATGTCTAGACCTGATCCATGAAGTGATTACAGTATGAATTGATCCACTGGGTCTTCTGCTGATTTCATTGCATTTTATGACTCATTTCTGTTGAAATTTATATGATACAGTGAATTACTATACTTTTTTTTGCAAGAGTGCAGCTGGTTACGACTCGTGTGTTTATTCAGAAAATCCAAGCCACAAATATGAAGCAGCAACCGTGTCAGGGTACCTGGGAAGCCATGGCCTTAAGGCGGACAACTAAATGGGAGTACGAGCTAGGCTCAATAAGACCTCAATTAACATTGTGGGCTGCATGAGGTGAGGCTGCCCCTCGAATGGGCCACTTATTTCCGCAAGATGTGGCAGGATGACTCTCGGAACACATATCGCAAACATGGGAATAGCTACATCCCTGACTCTGGCAGGAACCCTTATTATATTCCCAACAAATAAGACACCTTCCTGGCTTCTTAATCTCCTGCTTGGATTTTAACTGCTCAGTGGACTTGCTCTCGAAATTTGGAGAGACATAAGTAGTCCATACATCAAGATCCTTATGATCCCATCAAGCAGAAGGGATCTTGGCAGCCCGACGATGGAAACTCTTGTTGTAGCTTATAGCTTCCGCCTCACCGGCCAATGTAAAGGCCTTATGCACCAATGATTGATAAATCCACTGGTGAAAACTTCTCTTGCGGTGAGCTGCAGAAATAACCCCAGCAAATACTTGAAAGCCATCAAAGGTTCTCTCCACTTTAAGGGAGCTGGCCTTGCCCTTGCCCAAAGCAACCTGCTTATCCTTGTCTGGGCATTCATTACGGGGAAGGAATTTGAAAATATTCACATAGCGACCGTTGAGAATCCTATGTCGCATTCTGGGTGGCAAATGCGCACTTGGAATAATATCCCTGACAGCATTGGTCGAAATTTTAACATCTTTGACCGGTTCACCACCAATGCATTCCAAAGGAAGGCCGTACCTGGCCCTATGGGTGTTGGCTCTATGCTGCCATGCCCACCTAGCAGGCCCAAAGCTCCCTCACCATGAACCCAATACATACCCAACGCCACATCTGAATTATCTTCAGAGGTCTGAGAAGATGTACCAGTAGAAGAGGAGGAGGAGCACAAGCTCTACAGACCAGGAGCGCTTGAGGAGCTGAAGCCCCGTGGGTGAAAGCCCCTATGAGGGGGTCGGAAGGGAAAGGCAATGAAAGGAAGGGAATTAACCGAGGAGGGAAGAATAACTACTGGGAAAATCAAGGGGGAAAGGGGGAATAAAGGAAAGAGATCACCAGGACGATCCATCAAAGGTAAATCGCTCTCTCTCTCAGTTGCCCAGAGGACATACTGTTGCTGTTTCGAATGCACGCACCAAAAGAGGAAGCTCTGGGTCACGTGTATGGGTATATATAGGTCCCTCGATCCGTTTGGACTGCGCCCCATTGAAAATGGGGTCTTAGCCCTTTCTCTGCTGTACTAATTTCAGTATCCAGAGATATAGGCTAAAAAGAGTTATATATATATATATATATATATATATATATATATATATATATATATGTTGAATTTTCCTTATTGCTCATCATTGCCCTCTAGCATCACATTGCATATTACACTTAAAACATTTTATTTGAAGCTGTATAGTGGAGTCTCTGGGAGGGCCAGGCCTGAGCATCCCTACCCCTGCTTAGGGATGTAAGAACAAGCAATTTCTATTCTGACCTGTCAAGGTTATCTTGTTCCCATCAGTTGTAGTTTAGTTTTTGCCAAATATGAAATTATTTGTCTTATTTGTCTGCTATTTAATTTATAAATGTAATTTACAAATATTATTAATGTTT
The DNA here is from genome assembly GCF_965207765.1 of Zootoca vivipara. Taxonomy (NCBI): domain Eukaryota; kingdom Metazoa; phylum Chordata; class Lepidosauria; order Squamata; family Lacertidae; genus Zootoca; species Zootoca vivipara. Next base: position 31,655,906 of record NC_142595.1, read on the forward strand.
CATAATTAACCGTGTAATTATTTCCTCACTATACTTGTCAGCGAAAAGGCCATTCATTTCAATGTAAAAGGAAAAACAAATCAAATGGGGCAGAGGAAGTCAATGGTTATATATTGTTGACAGACTGAAAGCCACCACAGCAGCAAATACCAACTGGTATTCACTGGATTGGTTTCTGCTTCAGACATGGGCTAAATAAGCATCAATTTCCACCTCTGTTTCCATTTCCATCTGAATTCCCCCATATCCATATCCCCTGTCCTGTTTTCAATTAGTCTGGTGATCTTTCCACACCAGAGAGGAAAATGGGGTCTTAGCCCTTTCTCTGCTGTACTAATTATCAGTATGCAGAGCTATAGGCTAAAAAGAGTAACTTTCCAAATCTGTGTAAGGTTCTGTGTAAATAATGTTATAAAAATATATAATTTGCATATTACAGGCTTTTAACCTGTTCCCCCTACTCCCCAGATCATGATGGTAGCAAAGGAATAGTAGGAATCTGTCTGTCGAGACATCTTTTCCTAGAGCATAGAGGGAAGAATTCTTGATTTCAGATAAGATGTAATCCTTTTCTAAGGAAGCTTCCTGATTTACTCATTGCAAGATAAGATCCACTTCCCTTTGTTCTTGGCATTGTGTACAAAGAGGAAACAAAAAAGGATGAGGAACACTGAGTTGGGAAATATAAATATATGCCTTTTCTTGTGGCTGAGCAAACATCAGACACCTGTAGTTGGAGGAAGGAAGGGCAAAGTGGGGCTTATAAAAAGAGTACCTCCCCGTCAGAGTTCCTTAGAGAAGAGATGGGCTCCATCATGGCATTCCTCTTGCTCACCTGTGGTCTCTTACTATTGTTGCCTGAAGCTGTGGGTAAGAAATATTCCATTGATTGTTTCTGATTCATCTTAACGAGGCTAGTGGATCATTGATCTCTGCTTTCAAGGGATCTCTTACAGCTAGCTATCACTTGCATCAACTTGTGTTTAGCTATGGTCCTGTCTTAGTGGGGAAAAGATGACTTACAGTCTGTCCACCCATCAGTAAGCCCCACTGAGTTAATGGGCGTACCAGTGCTGTTTTTTCTAGAAAAAGAGGGGCTGGAACTCAACATGAACAGCTCCCTTGTTCTATTATAAAGGCAATGGCACCTACCTGAGAGGTGCTGGAAGTGAGTTCTGGAGAGTTCCGGCTGAAAAAACAACCCTGGGCCTTACTCCCAGGTAAGTGTGCACAGGATTGCAGCCTTCATAGAGGTTCCAAAACCCTTAAACGAAACCTCAGACATGTATAACTAAGGGTAGACTGAAATTCCTTCCCCTTAAAACCGACACATCCTTCCCTTGCCCAAATGAGGCATGGTTTTCTGCTGCTTTTAGAAGACATCTGAAGGCAGCGTGTTTGGGGTAGTTTTTAATGTTTGATGTTTTAGTATGTGATGGGAGCTGGGGAAACCCAGCCAGATAGGTGAGGTATAAATAATAATAATAATAATAATAATAATAATAATAATAATAATAATAATTAATTAATAATTAATTAATTAATTAATAATAATAGGCTCACCCATACTTACCTTTCTCCACATTTCTAGGCACAGGTCCAGGCTTTCCAGGTCCACATCTAATCTGACTGCTTGTTTTTGGACCTGGCATCCCTGAAAACCCACTCTTTACTGCTGAATTGGAACAAATGGCAATCCATGGAAAACCCAAATTGCCATTCGATCTGTGGTAAAGATTGGGTTTTCCTGGGAAACTGGTGGGCAAAATAAATAAAAAAATAAGCACACGGAGATGGACTGAGAAAGCATGGCTGCTGGTCCCAAGTGGTACCATAGCCCAGGTTGGGTGGGATGCTCCAGTGACTACATATGGTACCAGTCTGTGGCACACTGGGGAGGGGGGAATGCCAGCCCACTGCAGGAGACAGCTTGAGAAGCAGTGCCTTGCTCTGTATCCACTGCTCGCTCACTGCTAGTTTTTGAAGCCACATTCACATGGTATTAGCCACGATCCATATTGATGCTGTAGTTTCTGCTGTTTGGTGTGTGATTTTCTTAAATCAGCTTCAATTCGACTAGAAAACTGAATGCTGAGTAAGTGGAAATTGAGACAGCTGTTGCACATGCATGGATGATAACTACACCTGTCACAGTGGCCTGGGTGGGCTACTTCAGAGTAACGACTCCACACAGCTCTGCATTTTATCCTTTTATTGGTGCTGTGTATTTACAGTGCTGAAAGCAGTGCTATTTACAGATAGTGGTACATGTTGTTAGTCTTCCGCAGAACCTCCGAATGGCGGTTCACGCGTTTTCTTCCAGCAAAGTAATCTTGGCATACTGAATCTCCGCCCCCTGCGCTTTTTACGCAATTCCGGAGTAGCTGGGATCGGCCTCTTTCCCACCGTCTCCCTGCTTCCCTGTTCCTTTCCCCGGCGGTGCCTGTGCTCCGCTAAGGTACTCGAGCTCCTGTTTCCACTTCCTGAATCACCACTCGAAGTCTCCCCCTCCCCACTGGGGGAGGAGCTGGTATTCAGGATGGGAGGGGGCTGCCGGTACCTCTTATCCCTCACAACACCATTTCCAGTTAATGAATTGCAGTTCTTATTCTTACACCTTTGTCCCCTGTTTCCATTTCAGTTGGTCAGCATTGTGTCTGCCCATTTATTTACAACGGTAAATCCTATTCCTCTTGCACCAAGGATGACGCTAATGCGGTGTGGTGTGCCACAGAAGTTGACCCTGACACGAAAGAAATGATCGAATCTAAATGGAAAGAGTGTAAGACAAAAGGTGACTTGTATTTTCTTCTATTTCTGGTTTCCTATGTCACACGTATGCATAGCCATTTTACTGTAATAAAGTAAACAGATCCTCCTCATGAACTTTAAAACTAGATGTGGGTTCCCCATAGGCATCTGATTGGACATCGTGGAAACAAAATGTTGGATTAGATGGGCCTTTGGTCTGATGCAGCAGGACTCTCTCTGTGCTCTTAAAAAGGTTCGGGACTACCATCAGTAGCTTGTATAGATCTTCCTTATGCCCAAACTATTACAAATCTCCTTCCAAGGATCAGATAAAAGATGCTTCAAGCAACAAGATCTATGAAGAAATGAAACACATCACCAGTATGTTGATACTGCCTGGCATAGACCATAAAAGTCACATGTCATCTTTTCTAATATTACTGATATTACATTGGCATAAATGCCAGCTATCCTCATGTCTTGTTTTATATCTAGTATAACTGAATTCATTCACTTAATCTTTCTTTATAGTTTCTTGTTTCTTTAACATTATTGTCAATTGAGCAATTGTTACTTGCTCTCACAGGCTCCTGACCAATTCTTTTGTCCTTGGTTTGTAGCTATCTCTCTAAGTTTTTGTAAAGGAGATCCCTGGCAAGGTTTATATATATGTGACTTGTTCACCATTTTGTTTTATTTTATTTTATTTATTTTGTGATCATCACTAGTATGTTTCAATGTATATAAACTCACTCTGTCTGGGTCTAGAGAATGGAGGTAATGATGATGGACGACCCTGTGTGTTCCCCTTTGTGTACAACGGCGAAACCTACAATACCTGCACCAATAAAAATGCAATGGGATACTGGTGTGCAACAACAGGGAACTATGACAAGGACGGGAAATGGAGCATCTGTGCTCATACCAGTGAGTATGATGCAGGGGGCTGGAAAAACAGGAGTGGTTGGCCGGATGAATAATTAGTCAAGGCACCTTGTAGGCCAAGGAGAGTGAGAGGGAAGTTCAGTATTTCCCAATCTGGTGTCCTCCAGACATTTTAAACTGCAATTTCCATCACCACTGACCAGTGGCCATAATTGTTGGGGGAAGACTGATGTGAAACACCTGGAAGGCCCCACCTTGCGAGCACTTGCTTTGCATGCAAAACATCAAAATTTCATTCCCCAGAATCTCCAGGTAGGGCTGGAAGAGCGTCCTTGCCAGTCAGAGTAGACAACACCAAGCTAGATAGATCTAGCGTCTGACTCAGTTTGGACTCAGCTACATTGCTCATGTTACAATGCTATAACTGCATTATAAACATGTGACACCAGTTGCCTCTGTAGAGCACACAACTTTGTGCAATTTCACATAGTTTTTTCTCTTTTGTTATAACAATTTAATTTATGACTTGTTTAAAGTGTTTTACCCCCTGTGTGTTGATCCAGCCTATGTCAGCTTTTTAATGAAAAATTTGCTTAGTCTTACCATTCCTGAGCGCAGTTCCAGGTTCAGGCCAGCACATCTGAGATGACAGGTTTAGATAGGACCATAGAGAACTGAGTAAATAGTCTTCAGAACAGTGAAAAAAGGATTAGTTAGATGAACCACAAGTCACCCATTATATAATAGCTTGGTGCACAGTATATAATAACTTTGTGAGCTTATATGAGAATATGTGGTTTGGTAGAAGTTATAGAAAAAAATGATATAGGACTCAGCTACATTAGTCAAAAACAGTGTAATAATAATAATAATAATAATAATAATAATAATAATATTAATAATAATAATTTATTTGTACCCCACCCATCTAGCTGAGTCTCCCCAGCTACTCTGAGCAGCTCCCAATCGAGTGTTAAAAACAATGCAGCATTAAATATTTAAAAATTCCCTAAACAAGGCTGCCTTCAGATGTCTTTTAAAATTAGGATAGCTGTTTATTTCCTTGACATCTGATGGGAGGGCGTTCCACAGGGCGGGCGCCATTACCGAGAAGGCCCTCTATCTGGTTCCCTGTAACCTCACTTCTCGCAATGGGGGAACCACCAGAAGGCCCTCAGCCCTGGATCTGAGTGTCCCGGCTGAACGATGGGGGTGGAGATGCTCCTTCAGGTATACAGGACCGAGGCCCTTAGGGCTTTAAAGGTCAGCACCAACACTTTGAATAGTGCTCAGAAACGTACTGGAAACCAGTGTATATCTCTCAGGACCGGTGTTATGTGGTCCCGGCGGCCACTCCCAGTCACCAGTCTAGCTGCCGCATTCTGGATTAGTTGCAGTTTCTGGGTCACCTTCAAAGGTAGCCCCACGTAGAGCGCATCGCAGTAATCCAAGCGGGAGATAACCAGAGCATGCACCACTCTGGCGAGACAGTCCGCCGGCAGGTAGGGTCTCAGCCTGTGTATCAGATGGAGCTGATAGACAGCTGACCTGGACACAGAATTAACCTGTGTGTCCATGGACAGCTGTGAGTCCAAAATGACTCCCAGGCTGCACACCTGGTCCTTCAGGGGCACAGTTACCCCATTCAGCACCAGGGAGTTCTGATTTAAAGGCGAGGTAGAGTTGGGTGTCATCTGCATACTGATGAAGACCCAGCCCAAACCCCCTGATGATCGCTCCCAGTGGCTTCATATACCGTGTTTCCCACATTTTAAGATGTAGTCATAAAGTAAGCCATAGCAGGGTTTTTAAACATTTGCAAAATATAAGACATTCCCCCCAAATAAGCCATACTTCCGCGCCAGAATGCCAAGTGTCTCAGCCAGCCAGCGGGACCCAGCACGCCGGCCGCAGAAGGAAAAGGAGGAGGCCTGCTGGGTCAGCGTATGGAACTGGCTACTGCTGCCGTGCCGTGCCTTGCGGAGCGAGACCGCAAGCGCCCTAGCCAGCCAGCAGGACCCAGCACGCCAGCCGCGGCAGGAAGAGGAGGAGGCAGATTGCCGGGTTGGCGCTTAGCAGCGCCGTGCTGCTGCTGGCTTCCGGAGGCTCGGGCGCTGCTGGGAGCTGACCCGGCTGGCTGTCTCCGGTCCTTGTGTTTGTGCCTCTTACGGTACTCAGCAACTCACTGCCATTTTCCTTTCCCTTCGTTTACCTTCTGTCTTGCTCTCCTACACACTTTCGGTCTGTTTTCCGCTCGTCTTTCCACCTCCTCTTCCCTCTCGCTCTTCTCCTTCCCAGGCTGCTGGCTTCCGGAGGCTCGGGCACTCCGTGCGGCGGTGCTGGGCGCCTACCCGGCAGGCTGCCTCCAGTCCTTGTGTTTGTGCCTCTTAAAGCAGCTCATTGCCATTTTCCTTCCTCTTCCCTTTTGTTGTTCTTCAGCCTCCTGTCTTTCCCTTCGTTTCCCTTCTGTCTTGCTCTCCTACACACTTTCGGTCTGTTTTCTGCTCGTCTTTTCCACCTTCTCTCCCCCCTCGCTCTTCTCCTTCGCAGGCTCTCTCTGGGTTCCCTCGCCTTCCTGCCTCTCCCACACCGCATTTTCTCACCTCCAAATACTCCTCCCTACCTCCTCAGTCCCTCTTGTCCTTCCTTGGTGCTTTCCCGTTTCACTCTTTTTACCACTCTTTATTATCTGTTAGTGTCTATAATGAAAGAGAAAAAGAGCAAGAGGATTTTCTTTCTCTTTGTTCCCCTTTGCTCTTCCCGTACACATCGCAAGGTATCTCAACACAACTTTCATAAATTGACACAAGGTGAGCCTCCTTATTTCTGAATTCCTTTTAACTATAAAATGTTTACATGAAATCAGCTGTCCCCCAGATACTCTTCTCTTTCACTATTTCTCTTTTGGGGTAGCTGTTTTCTGCGTTGGTTTAACTATTGAGAAACTTGGTGCCACTTCTGAGGGGTCTCACTGTTTTGCTTTCCTCTTTGCAACAAAAGTATGGTAGCCCCCTTTTCTTGACCCGTTCTTAGAGCGCACCCCGCCGGATGGCTCGGGGTGCTCAGCAGCAGCAACGCAGGAGGAGGCAGGCACCTGAAACCATACGGTACCATATTTACAGTAATTAAAAAAATAATACACCCCCCCAAAATAAGCCATAGGCTTATTTTCTTGAGTAAAATAACTATAAGAGGGTGTCTTAAAATGTGGGAAACACAGTAGATATTAAAAAGCATGGGGGAGAGGACAGAACCCCAAGGCAACCCACAAGTGAGAGCCCAGGGTTCTGAACACTCATCCCCCAACACCACTTTCTGAACACGTCCCAGGAGAAAGGAACAGAACCACTGTATAAGGGTGCCCCCAGCCCCTCTAGCTGGTCCAAAAGGATGTTATGGTCAATAGTGTCGAAGGCCGCTGAGAGATCCAGTAGAACTAGGAAACGGCTCTCATCTTTGTCTCTAGCCCCCCGGAGATCATCTAACAGCACAGCCAAGGCAGTTTCAGTCCCATGAATTCCGATTGGATGGGATCCAAATGGTCCCCATCCTCCAGGCGTGCTTGAAGTTGTGAAGCAACCACCCACTCATTCACCTTGCCCAAGAATGGTAGATTTGAGACTGGGCAATAGTTGGCCATATTGGCCAGGTCTAAAGAAGTTTTTTAAAGAAGCGGTTTAATAACCGCCTCTTTCAGTGGGTCTGGGAAGTCTCCCTCGCAGATAGCATTCACCACCCAACGGAGACCATTGCCCAGTCCTTTCCAGCTCACTTTTATTAGCCAGGATGGGCAAGGATCAAGGAGACAGGTGGTTGGTTTCACTCATGCAAGCAGCCTGTCCACATCCTCGGAGGTAACAGATTGGAATTGATCCCATATAACGTGACTAGACAGGACTCTAGCACTCTCCCGCCCTGGTCCTGCTCCCAAAGTGGAGTCTACCTCCTTTTGAATCTGAGTGACTTCATCAGCAAAAACAAACTTTGCAAAAGCATTGCAGGAGATCTTGGGGTCCCTACCAGGCCCCGGTGATGAAGGTGGTTCCAATAGATTGTGAACCACCTGAAAGAGTCTCCTGCTGCTGTTTTCTGCAGATGCAATAGAGGCGGTGAAGAAGGTCCTCTTCGCCATCGCCATTGCCACTTGGTAGGCTTGACATTGAGCTCTAGCCCATGTCTGGTCTGATTCAGAATGAGTTTTCCACCACCGGCGCTCTAGCCGTCTCAACGATTTTTTCATTGCCCTCAGCTCCAGGGAAAACCTTGGGGCTATCCGGACTCCACGCAATGGGAGAGGCCACTTTGGAGCCAGACAGTCAATAGCTCTGGTTAACTCCGCATTCCAGCGGGCCACCAGGGAATCAGCTGAAAGGCCATTAACATGGGATAAAACATCCCATGCCTCTCTCTGGAAGCCAATTGGATCCATTAAGTAGCGGGAGGTGGGCCATCTGATCCGGTCCCACCTCCCTGCAGAAGGGAAGGGTCGCGGATAAGTCCAGTTGCACCAGGAAGTGATCTTACCATGGCACCTCTTTTGTTTCACTTTTAATGGTGTCAGATCACCAACATCTGTAGAGGTAAACACCAGGTCTAAGGCATGTCTGTGGCTATGAATTGGACCAAACTTATTCCGGGACAGCCCCATGGAGGCCATGCTTTCCACGAACTCCTGAGCTGCCCCTTGTAAGTTCATGTTGCCAGGTTTCCAGCAGCTTCCCGGGGCCTCTTATGCTGTGGCAGTGAGTGTAGGCCCCACCCCCTAGGCCCGATGGAATTGGCTGGAGGAGGGAGCGGTCTCCATCACTCACATGTGTTATAAACATGTAACACCAGATGGCACTGTAGAGCACAAAACATTTCTATGTGCTTTATTTATTTATTTATTTATTTATTTATTTATTTATTTATCCACCTGTCCTCCAAGGAACTCAAGGTGGTGCACATGGCTCCCCTGCTCTCCATGTTATCCTCATAGCATCCCTGAGAGATTGGGTAGGAAGAGAGTTGGTGACCAGTAGGATCAGCAGCACAATCTATAGCACCAAAAGACAGGAGGAAAGATGGCTGTGAATCTTCCCCTGCTGTTCAGACCCTCCCCTCCCACCTACATCCCTTCTTTTCCAAAAGGACTCACTCACAGTACTGAAGTTTTTTTGGGAGAAAAGGGATATTGAGGATGTTTTGCTGAAGAAGGATTCAGCAAGCCCTGCCCGCCTGCCCATTCGATACTTCAAATGGCCCCCCTATTCCTTTGCTTTACTGCGGACTTGTCATCATGGCATATAATTTAGGCCTTGTGGTGACATGACGGTTTGTGGGCTATGGCTTTTGCTAACAGTGCCAAAACTCTCTTCATTGTTCAATATTTTATTTATAAATGCATCCAGAAGTGCAGTGGGTCAATCCCACTAACATGTACTTTGAGTATACCCACTGAAATTCGCCATGCCCATTAATTTCAGTGGGTCTACTCTGAGCATGACTAACATTTGTAGAATGAATTGACGTTGTACAGTGAGTACTGAGCATTCAGTAGATGTCAGATGATAAAACTGGGATGGATCCCCACAGGTGCTTAAAACTTTATGTATGGTGCTTGCAATATGACTCTATAGCAAGGCTTGGGAATGCTATGATGAGTCACTGATGTTTAGCATGGGTAGAGAATTCTGGGTCACAGTGTCCACAGGTTTGTTGTAGATATAAATTAATAGTTATGAAGTAAATCTATTGTACTTCCCAGAACTTGTTAGTTGGAAGAATTATTTCCATTTTTTAATCATTAGCGCTATAGGTTTCATTGGAACCGTTTAACATAAATGATATTTTGTCTATTCTGTTCTCATTTTCCAGGAAGTCCTCCAAGTATAGGCTGTAAACATCAATGATTCCTGTTATCCAGTTTGGATTACAACAGGTGGATGGGTAAATGAAAAACCACTGGGTGCGCCGACTAGAAGCCTTGCTTGCTTAGTGGGTTGTGCTGCAAATAATTTAGAAGAATGATGACCCTGTTCCTGATATATAAAGTCTGACCCTATATAACCCTGATGGTGGCCTAAAAATAAATAAGATGTGGCAGTGGGAGATTATTAAACTGTATCTTTGTGCTACAAAAATAAAACATTTCTTTTAGTTTGCCAGGCAGCATAAAAAAAATGTATGATGAGTGATCACTATGAAATATGATGAGTGCGGGAGAAAGTTTTTGCAACTGCATGAATGAGATTGCATAGTCTTCATAGGATGAATGAAAATATGTACATGTGGCTGGTTGTATGTGAGTGTTTGTGTGTTCTATCACACACTTCACCCAAACATCCAAAAGCTTCCCAAGTGGTTCTTAGCTTTCACTCGTTCATGTCAAAGAAATATCTGTAGTAGATAAAGTGAGTATGATTCAGTATTCAGAGATATCCTAGTTAAAGCCAGCAGCAAGCATCAACCAAGCAAAGCTCTCATGCCCAGCCAATGCCCTCAGCCCTGAAGGGGACAGCCCTGCCAGCCCCTTCAACTGTGGTCACTTCCTTTGAAAATTCTACCTTCTCCGCCCCTCTCCTTGGATAGAACTTAATGCAAACACATCAGATCAATACTTTCTGTGCTAAAAAATGCAGACGGACAGTGTCACCCACTCCTAACTCAGACAGCCACTTTCGAAGGATATCATGGTTGAAAGTAGCTGAAAGGTCAATGAGAATTAACAGAGACACATTTCCCTTATCTCTCTCCTGACAGAGGTCATCACAGAGGGCGACCAAAGCAGTTTCTGTGCCCAAATCAGGCCTAAACCTTGATTGAAATGGGTTCATTTGATAAAAACCTCAACATTTACTTCTTTCAATATGAGAAATGTTGGTGGCATAATAATAATAGTAAAAGTAATAATATTAAATAATTTATTATTTATACCCCACCCCTCTGGCTGGGTTTCCCCAGCCACTCTGGGCAGCTTCCAACAGAAAAATAAAATTCAGTAATCTATTAAACATTAAAAGCCTCCCTTAACAGGGCTGCCTTCAGATGTCTTCTAAAAGTCTGGTGTGACGTATCCCCGACACAGACAATAAATTATGAGACGAAGGGGGTCCAGGGGAGAGGCAAACCCCACTCATCTCCTTTTGCCTTAAGATAAACCCCTCTCTATTTCTATGCTCCGTAGTAATGCGAGTCTAATTCCAATTTACGTGGCCTTGTATCATAAATACCCTTGGGCTATTTAAATGAACAACCTCTTGCCTACAGTAAAGGGCCTCCCTCAGCTCGCATCCCCCCTGTATCAATTTACCTTACCACCTAGGAAACTTTGTGGCATTCTAGGTTTTCACTATATTGCGCCTTCTGTGTGACACTAGGACACAAACTAACACCCCTTTTTCCTTAGGTAAGTTTTGCCCTTTTTTGTTTTGCCACCGCTGTGAGTATTTGATACGCTGCTGGAAAAACTATCACGATGGTCCTCGGCACAAAAAGCTGAATTTTATTTTCTTGAGAACGTAGGTTTTTAATGATTCATAAGGTTACAAGCTTAGGTACAGCTAAACATTAACTCCGTCAAACTTCAGCATCAAGTTACCCTAAGCCTAACCTAAACCACCACTATCCTGGCCCCACACCATTCTCCTTTCCTCTTCTTCACCACACTCCCTCTCCCTCTCCAACTGCCATAACGGGTGTCGGGAAACGCCCTGCCCCCAAAGGAAGCGCTGTCAGTTAAGTTGGAGGTTGATTAACTCTTTCTGAGCCAGGGTGTAATGAACATTCCACACTAGGGCTAATCCGTTACATCTAGTAGTTGCTTTTCTCTTTGACATCTGATGGGAGGGCGTTTCACAGGGCAGGCGCCACCACCGATGAGGCCCTCTGCCTAGGTCCCTGCAACTTGGCTTCTGGCAATGAGGGAACCGCCAGAAGGCCCTAGTGCTGGACCTCAGTGTCCGGGCAGAACGATGCGGGTGGAGACGCTCCTTCAGGTATACTGGACCAAGGCCATGCATAGTATGCATAATAGTTTCTCATTTGCACATATTTGTGACTAACCACCATTAATAGAAAGAACATTTCATAGAACTTGTGGCATATTGAGTTTATTGTCAACTGGGAACAATGTTAGTCCTGGCTCCCAGGTTATGACTCATATGTTTATTGCATTTCTACTTTATATTTGTATATATGAATGTAAAACATTTTAAATGTGCATCTACAGAATGTGATATGTGACACAGCCCTTAGATTAATAACAAGGATTAGTTTGTTGTTGATCAACAGGATTACCTAGAACTGTTGCATGAATCAATAAGATGGTTTCAGAGGAGCCTGCATTTCCAAGGGCAGGAAATTGTCATTTTGCAACAACAACAACAAAAAGTTGTTTGAAATCTCAGACACTTTTACAGAACCGGACACAAATCTCTCTTGCTGTTTGCTTTTCCAAGCTTCACTTCATTCCACTAGGGTACTCTGAGAACAAAATTGGACCCTGTTCCCATTTTCAATTAATGAGTGTTGAGGGAACTGAATTCATTCTAATTATGTCGAGCTTGTTGCATCATTGCATTGCTTGTTATATAACAAGTTTTCTTGAACTGCTGAAAACCTTTTCAGCATTTCCTTCTCAAACTCCTCCTTTGTAACAATGCAATTTTTCTGTACACACTCAGGATGCATAGCCCATTGAGATGCTCCCCTGCCATCGTTGACCTTAGCACTGTTCTGTACAAGTAGTGCATGGTTGTGCAAAAGAGATACGCCAATCGAAAAATCATGGTTTCTTTGCGCTTTCGTAGAAAAGATCAACAATTTTGGTGCTTTCATAAGAAAGAAAGCTCAAGAACTTTATTGGTATTCTGGTTTTTACTTTTTGAATATAGCATCCCCAGAGATGAGCAGAATCTTTTTTTTAATGTAAGCAGAAAATATTTCCATCAGTTCGTGGAAACCATGCCCTATCTCTCAGTTGCGTTGCCAGTTGCATTGCTAGAATGCACCACAACATCATCCAAGCGACTTCAGCAAGCATTTCAATTTCAAATATTCTGATTATTTCCAATTTTAGTTGGGTTTTCACCCCTCCTGGCTACACCCATGGTTACATATCTTGGAATTGCTAATAGATTTAAGCAATGATGGAGTTCTTTGAAGGGAGTGTGGAGAGTCAGTGTTTCAGGAATATAACACACACACACACACACACACACACCAGTGCTATTTTTCTAGAAAAAGAGGTGCTGGAACTCACAAGGAACACCTCCCTTGTTCTCTTAAATTGGCAATGGCGCCCACCTGGGAGGTGCCGGAACTCAGTTAGGATGAGTTCCAGTTTTTTTAAAAGGCCCTACTCCCCACTCCCAGAACAAAACTGCTAATTCTCAGTGGCAGTGCCGTACTTTTGAAGCTGAGGTGTTGCCTTCAGGGCTTTGAAGCTAGCAATGAATTATAGCTCAGACCTAGCATTAATGATTTGCTCATTGTAATTTCAGAAGTATTACATATCTGGGAAATCCCATGCCAAAGCAGTGCAGGGATACAGGAAGGGGAGAAAAGACCAGAGCTAATTTGTCATGGCCCAACCCAGCTGCCCATATATGACCTTGGTGTCTGAAGCAGCATCTGTATACTCTGTCTTTCATTTCATGTCATGAACCAATTCTTCTTTAATGCTCTTGTTTGTGAACCTTTTTATTAGGTACAGTGGTATCTCGGGTTACAGATGCTTCAGGTTACAGACACTTCAGGTTACAGACGGTTAAGGTTACAGACTCTGCTAACGCAGAAATAGTACCTCGCGTTAAGAACTTTGCTTCAGGATGAGAAATCACGCGGAACGGCAGCAGTGGGAGGCCCCATTAGTTAAAGTGGTACTTCAGGTTAAGAACAGTTTCAGGTTAAGAACGGACCTCCGGAACGAATTAAGTTCTTAACCTGAGGTACCACTGTATAAGGGTTAGCAGTAAAGATGTCATTCATAACACATGCACATATTGACTATGGCAAAAGTTTCAAATCCTCTCAGGAAAGTGCGTAGAACACATCTAAGTGGTGGACTCACATATGGGTTGGAAGCAATCTTGCTTTACAGGATTCCCATCTTTTTTGACCCATCCCTCCATCATTTCCATCCAGGACTGAGTACAAACCCTACAGGGCCATGTGTGTTTCCTTTCATCTACAAAGGAAAACCCTATACCGGTCCATCTTGTACAGCTGATGGGGAATCCACTGAAAGTCTCTGGTGCTCTCTGACCTGCAACTATGATGAAGACCCAAAATGGACATACTGTGATCCTTCTGGTATGGGGAAAACAGAGTACACTGGAATCAGGAACAGGACGAGCAAGGATAACCACACGCTTCAGCACAGTGGTGGCAGGTGCTGGCGAAGGGAGCAGCCGGCCTTCCTTAAATAGCCAGCTCATCACAAATGCCTCTTACGAGCTGCAGCTGCCTCCAATTGTTCCCTATGTTTCTCAGATCTACACTCTACAGCTGAGATGGGAGGAGGGGAGGGGGCCCACCCACTCCTCTCTTCACAAGGGTCTGACTCTGACTCCTTCCTCCACCTGTTCTGGTCTTCCCTCTTCCCTATCTGATTCTTCCTCTTCTGAGGAGTGCTGCCACCAGTCCTCTCCAGGTATGAATTCCTCCATTTCCCCAGACTTTTCCATCGTTGCCTCTTCATCTAGGGGGACTTGCCACCATTCCTGCTCCTAGACAATGACAGTTCCCTTTCTCAAGGTCTGGGAGGAAGACCTTTCATTGCCTACAGACAGCCACCCAATCTTAAACAACTCTTCACCCACAATAATACAACCACCCGACTTAACATGGACACTGGTACCAGAGCCTGCAATAAACCCAGATGCCAACTTTGCTGCCACATACACCCGGACAACACCATTACTGCCCCCAACCACATCCAACATACCATCTCAGGACTATTTAATTGCTCCTCTTCTAACATTGTGTATGCCATCAAATGCCAACAGTGCCCTTCAGTTCTCTATATTGGACAAACAGGCCAAACCCTATGCCAAATGATAAATGAACATAAATCTGACATCAGGAATCACAAGACAGAGATACCAGTAGGAGAACACTTCAGTCTCCCAGGGCATTCTATACAAGATCTCAAAGTAGCTGTCTTATTACAAAAGAATTTCAGAAATAGACTGGACAGAGAAGTTGGTGAACTGCAACTTATTACCAAGCTTAAAATCATGGAGAGACCTGGTTTGAAAAAAGACATTGGATTCTTATCTCATTATACATGATAAAGCTATCTTTAACAATCTCACCCCTTGCTTTTTCCTGTAGACCATTTGCAGCCACAATGTCGCCCCTGGGATCCCGACATCCAGGGCTTTTCCGTACCCTGCTCTGGTTTGCCAGAGTCTGCGTATTCATGCTGGCCACATGACCCGGAAGCTGTCTGCGGACAAACGCCAACTCCCTCAGACAGTAAAGTGAGATGAGCACCGCAACCCCAGAGTCGTCCAGAACTGGACCTAATGGTCAGGGGTACCTTTACCTATTGAGCCCCTTAAGCCCTCATCATGGCTCATCACCAAGGTGATCACCTCACCAGAAGGTTGGCATGTCTGGAGTAGCATTTAAGACATGCTGGGTCTAGGCATTAGAAGGGCCTGGTACACACGAATTCATAACTCTAGTCTGAGAATTTGTATGTTTCACTCAAGTGTGACTATGAGGTGCCAGGTTCCTATAGCTGAACACTATGGCATGCATATACTAGCATGATTTTATATATGTGGAAAATGCATATAAGGATTTATAAACACTCCTGCTTGTGTTGCACATAGAATGTTTTCTGCTTGTCCTGTTCACTGTCAGGGAATGCCCATGCTTGAGAGACAAATTGGAACAAATGGGAATCTGGTGAAACCCAAAATTGCTGTTTGCTCCAATTAAGCGTTAAAAGTAGATTTTCCCTGGGGGAAAGAGCAGGACAAGAGGAAATGTGGCTAAGTCCTAAGGGCAGTGTGCATATGCACTCTACATTTTGTGTGGTCTGGCCATCTAATTTTAAAGCTTGTGCAGTGCAGAAAATGTGCCATATGGAAAGCTGAAGGGAACGTGTCTTGATGGAGGAGCATGTGCCTAAAATGCTTAAAGGGCCAAGTTCAGTCCTTTTATGTTAACATGCCATGCTCTACTCAAGAGTAGTCAATACTGAGCTGGTTCCAGGATTGTCATATGTTTTCTTTTTCTAGGACATGTCTTCGTTTTCATGGGTAGACTCATCATAGTGATCCATAGTTAAAAGTAGAAGTTGACAAATGTGTCCTCTTTTTTGCTCTTCAAAATATGGCAACCCTAGAACTTGAACCAATGGTCTGAATCAGTAATAGTGTTGCCATACTTCCGCAATTTCCCAGACATGTCTGGAATACTGCAGTCGGAAGCAGTGTCCGGGCAGAAATTGGTAAAAATGTCCGGGAAAATCTGGATGTATGCCAACCCATGTCAGCAGTGTCATATTGGGCAATTTCCCTTTTAAAATAGCTTCAAAGGTTCATCCCCCAAAATAAATTTGCCAAGAAAGCTAAACAACATATTCAATATTTGAAATATGGCAATCCTATATATGGGGCCTCATATGAATTGATTTTTTTTTAAAAAAATTTTTTATTGCAAGTGGTTGCCAAAATGGTTAAAATTGAATTTAAGACTGGAAAAACTATAAGTTTGGAGATTGAGTATTGATAGCATGAATCAAATGTACATCACATATCTGAGTTTCTGCTGATGAAGGATCCTAACATGAAACTAAAACAGCCCAGCAATGACTACAGTGGTACCTCTGGTTATGAATTTAATTTGTTCCGGAGGTCCGTTCTTAACCTGAAACAGTTCTTAACCTGAGGTACCACTTTAGCTAATGGGGCCTCCTGCTGCTGTCGTGCTGCCGGCACACAACTTCTGTTCTCCTCCTCCAAAAGACCTATAATTAAACAGCAATATACCATCTACCCGTGCATACCACAAAGGAAAGGAGGGAGCAAAGTCCAAGTTTCTTCTGAATGTTAGCTCTTATTAGAAACGGGATCTTGACAGACCTCTTCTCATAAAAACATGTTCTCTTTTTCTTCCTGCCTTTCCTCCTCTCCTTCATCCAGGACTAGTGGTCGACCTTAGAGAGCCATGTGTCTTCCTTTCATATACGAAGGCAAAATTTACTCATCTTGCACAACAGATGGGCCATCCAATGGAAAGCCCTGGTGCTCTCTGACCAGCAACCATGATGAAAACCCCCATTGGAGAGACTGTGATTCCTCAGGTAAGGGGAAAACAGAGGGGAGGAAAACAGAGTTGGCTAAACTTTTAAGAGTGGTATTAATGATTGGTTTGGAGCTTTATATGGGCAGGAAGAGCTGGAGCATGGGTTACGGTGATTCAATGTGAGGGAGGGGAAATATCTGCCACTCTCTGGCCATTGCCATTCTTTGGCCATTCTCTGTGACCCATGAGAGCAGCAAAATAACCAGACTGTACAACAATGTTGTTTCGCGAAGCGAAAGGAAAATCCGATGCTGTAAAGAAAAATATTGCATAGGAACCTGGCATGTAAGAACCATGAGTGGAGGTAAGCTGGATGTGGTCAAAAATGAGATGACAAGAATAAATATCGACATCCTGGGCATCAGTGAACTAAAATGGAAGGGAATGGGCGAATTCAGTTCGGGTGACTATCATATCTACTACTGTGGGCAAGAATCCTGTAGAAGAAGTGGAGTGGCCCTCATAGTCAACAAAAGAGTGGCAAAAGCTGTAATGGGATGCAATCTCAAAAATGACAGAATGATCTCGATACGAATCCAAGGCAGACCTTTTAACATCACAGTAATCCAAGTTTATGCACCAACTACCGGTGCTGAAGAAAGTGAAATTGACCAATTCTATGAAGACCTACAACAACCTCTAGAAATGACACCAAAGAAGGATGTTCTTCTCATTACAGGGGATTGGAATGCTAAAGTAGGGAATCAAGAGATAAAAGGAACAACTGGCAAGTTTGGCCTTGGAGTTCAAAATGAAGCAGGACAAAGGCTAATAGAGTTCTGTCAAGAGAACAAGCTGGTCATCACAAACACTCTCTTCCAACAACACAAGAGACGACTCTACACATGGATATCACCAAATGGGCAGCATCGAAATCAGATTGATTATATTCTCTGCAGCCAAAGATGGAGAAGCTCTATACAGTCAGCAAAAACAAGACCTGGAGCTGACTGTAACTCAGATCATCAGCTTCTTATAGCAAAATTCCAGCTTAAACTGAAGAAAGTAGGAAAAACCACTGGGCCAGTAAGATACAATCTGGATCAAATCCCTTATGAATACACAGTGGAAGTGAGGAACAGGTTTAAGGATTTAGTTTTGGTGGACAGAGTGCCTGAAGAACTATGGATGGAGGCTCGTAACATTATACAGGAGGCAGCAACGAAAACCATCCCAAGGAAAAGGAAATGCAAGAAAGCAAAATGGCTATCCAACGAGGCCTTACAAATAGCGGAGGAGAGGAGGCAAGCAAAATGTAAGGGAGATAGGGAAAGATACAGGAAACTGAATGCAGATTTCCAAAAAACAGCAAGGAGAGACAAGGGGGTCTTCTTAAATGAGCAATGCAAAGAAATAGAGGAAAACAATAGAATGGGGAAAACCAGAGATCTGTTCAAGAAAATTGGAGATATGAAAGGAACATTTCGTACAAAGATTACCATAATAAAGGACAAAAGTGGTAAGGACCTAACAGAAGCAGAAGACATCAAGAAGAGGTCGCAACAATACACAGAGGAATTATACCAGAAAGATATGGAGGTCTCGTACACTCCAGGTAGTGTGGTTGCTGACCTTGAGCCAGACATCTTGGAGAGTGAAGTCAAATGGGCCTTAGAAAGCACTGCTAATAACAAGGCCAGTGGAAGTGATGGTATTCCAGCTGAACTATTTAAAATTTTAAAAGATGATGCTGTTAAGGTGCTACACCCAATATGCCAGCAAGTTTGGAAAACTCAGCAATGGCCAGAGGATTGGAGAAGATCAGTCTACATCCCAATTCCAAAGAAGGGCAGTGCCAAAGAATGCTCCAACTACCACACAATTGTGCTCATTTCACACGCTAGCAAGGTTATGCTTAAAATTCTACAAGGCAGGCTTGGGCAGTATGTGGACCGAGGACTCCCAGAAGTGCAAGCTGGATTTCGAAAGGGCAGAGGAACCAGAGACCAAATAAGCAAACATGCGCTGGATTATGGAGAAAGCTAGAGAGTTCCAGAAAAACGTCTACTTCTGCTTCATTGACTATGCAAAAGCCTTTGACTGTGTCGACCACAGCAAACTATGGCAAGTTCTTAAAGAAATGGAAGTGCCTGATCACCTCATCTGTCTCCTGAGAAATCTCTATGTGGGATAAGAAGCTACAGTTAGAACTGGATATGGAACAACTGATTGGTTCAAAATTGGGAAAGGAGTACGACAAGGTTGTATATTGTCTCCCTGCTTATTTAACTTATATGCAGAATTCATCATGTGAAAGGCTGGACTAGATGAATCCAAAGCCGGAATTAAGATTGCCGGAAGAAATATCAACAACCTCAGATATGCAGATAACACAACCTTGATGGCAGAAAGTGAGGAGGAATTAAAGAACCTTTTAATGAGGGTGAAAGAGGAGAGCGCAAAATATGGTCTGAAGCTCAACATCAAAAAAACCAAGATCATGGCCACTGGTCCCATCACCTCCTGGCAAATAGAAGGGGAAGAAATGGAGGCAGTGAGAGATTTTACTTTCTTGGGCTCCTTGATCACTGCAGATGGTGACAGCAGCCACGAAATTAAAAGACTCCTGCTTCTTGGGAGAAAAGCAATGACAAACCTAGACAGCATCTTAAAAAGCAGAGACATCACCTTGCCGACAAAGGTCCGTATAGTTAAAGCTATGGTTTTCCCAGTAGTGATGTATGGAAGTGAGAGCTGGACCATAAAGAAGGCTGATCGCCGAAGAATTGATGCTTTTGAATTATGGTGCTGGAGGAGACTCTTGAGAGTCCCATGGACTGCTAGAAGATCAAACCTATCCATTCTTAAGGAAATCAGCCCTGAGTGCTCCCTGGAAGGACAGATCGTGAAGCTGAGGCTCCAATACTTTGGCCACCTCATGAGAAGAGAAGAATCCTTGGAAAAGACCTTGATGTTGGGAAAGATGGAGGGCACAAGGAGAAGGGGACGACAGAGGACAAGATGGTTGGACAGTGTTCTCGAAGCTACGAACATGAGTTTGACCAAACTGCGGGAGGCAGTGCAAGACAGGAGTGCCTGGCGTGCTATGGTCCATGGGGTCACGAAGAGTCAGACACGACTAAACGACTAAACAACAACAACACAACAATGTTGGGATTAAAGCAGGTCAAATCTTTATTGACAGCAGCAGGCAGGGCAAGGATTGGCATCATGACATTGGGGCCAGCCCTAAGTTGGTGGAATGGATCTGCCAGGTTTGCACTGCCCAAAACCCGTTCCATTGGAGTTGGCCAGTGTTGAACCTTGCCATGCTGCAAGCCAAGCAAGCAAGCAAGCAAGCAAGGTCTCACTGGGTGACCAACCAAGCAACCAAGGTTCAACCAGCCAATGGGAAGCCGGCCAGCGTCGCAGAAGGCGGTCCCCGCTTTGCTATGTGCCAGTTTAGTGTGGCGCACGGGAGCTGACCGAGTGTGGGGGCGGGGGTCCATGGGCCAGTTAATCGACCCCCATGGGCCACTTGTGGCCCATGCGCCTTAGGTTGCCAACCGCTGGGATAGATAGATAAATTTATGGTGAAGGGTGGCTGCAGTGATCCCAGACTTTCTTGCTTCCACTGTATAATCATTTGTCTTTCTGCCAGATATAGTGCCAATTTGAATAAGGTGAAAAACGCAAGCTCCAACTGCACCTTGTCCTGGAATTGCAGGAGAATGGAAGGATGCTCTGGCCCCATCCATCAGCCCCATCCATCAGAGTTGCTGAGTTTTGTTTGTATGTCTGAGGTCTGGTTGGGTTATGTGGTTACCACCTGCTGTATTCCGACTGGTAAGTCATTCAATGGAAAGATGGGGTAGAAATTCTCATTTTGTTAAAAAAAGATAATGGCTGATGATGGTCTTCCGATATACTGATCTAGTAAAGTTTTGTTCTTTTTCTGCTGATCAATTGGGGGTTGGGGGTAAGAATTGAGAAAGCATGTATAAATTAAGTTTAATTTTTAACATCAAATAAGGATTTGGATTGCTGAAACCACCATTTGCTTAGAAGACAGACAGTTGATAAGGCCAAATGTTAATATTTTAGCTGCACACTTTTTTACAATGCATGTCGATGCTCAGAATTTCAACACTTATGAGAACAGACCAGGTGCCTGGAGGGATCTCTTTGCACATCCGTAAAAATGTCTTTAAACCAGGTGATCACAAAAGAGGGGAGATCATGTTTCCCCATACCCCCTCTCCCCTCAGCTCCCCACAGCAAAAGGTCTACAGCATAGCTGCCAAGTTATCCCTTTTTTACAGGGATTTGCCCTTATGCTGAATAGGCTTCCTCGCGAGAAAAGCGAAAACTTGGCAGCTATGGTCTACAGTAGCTTTATTAACAGCTTTTATTACAGATTTATATTTCATTCCTAGTTCCAGGCTGCCTCTGTGAGTATTTGATACGCTGCTGGAAAAACTATCATGATGGTCCTCGGCACAAAAAGCTGAATTTTATTTTCTTGAGAATGTAGGTTTTTCATGATTCATAAGGTTACAAACTTAGGTACAGCTAAACATTAACTCCGTCAAACTTCAGCATCAAGTTACCTAAACCTAATCTAAACCACCACTATCCTGGCCCCACACCATTCTCCTTTCCTCTTCTTCACCACACTCCCTCTCCCTCTCCAACTGCCAAAACGGCCATTCCCTCCTTTTAAACCGGGAACCGCCCCGCCCACAAAGGAAGCGCTGTCAGTTAAGTTGGAGGTGGATTAACTCTTTCTGAGCCAGGGTGTAATAAACATTCCACACTAGGGCTAATCCATTACATCTAGTAGTTGTTTTTCTCTTTGACATCTGATGGGAGGGCGTTTCACAGGGCAGGCGCCACCACCGAGGAGGCCCTCTGCCTAGTTCCCTGCAACTTGGCTTCTGGCAATGAGGGAACCGCCAGAAGGCCCTAGTGCTGGACCTCAGTGTCTGGGCAGAACGAAGGGGGTGGACCCCGGTTACCCAGAAAACCCAGCAAATTCCATATTTCAAACCAGTGCCGGACTTTCCCATTCAATCCAGACTTTAATCCCGTGTTAAACTATTTAACCCACCCCCACCCTATCCACAAACATCCAACAGTATTTTATACACTCAACATGTTGTTTCCCCAATCTTGTTGCTTCCCTACACCCTCCTCCCATCCCTGTTTCCCAGTGATTTCCCTGCCCTCCCTCTCTCACTGAGATTGCAAGGGTCCTCCCTGGGTCTCCATTGAGGGGTTCTTTAATCAAGTCCATAGGTTGTCCCACATCTCTCACTTGTGGGACATTTTGCCATCCTTGTTGCTCCTCTTCTTTGTAACTTTGAAATTCTTCTCGATTGCCATTATTGTCTGCCATTTGTAATTCTTCCTCTAGTTCCTCAGAGCTGGTCTGTCCTCTTTCCTCCTCCTTTTCCATGCTGCCGCTTGTCTCCTCAAGTCTTTTATTAATTTGTCTCCATTGCAAATTATTCTTGTCCAGCTCATCTTCAATATACAAAAGTTCCACGTACATCTTTTGATAATAAAAGTCTTGTGATAGTGTTGGGGTTTCCATCGTCATTGCTTTCAGATCCCGTGGGAAAACAGAAGATAATGAAACCGGACGTGGCAGGAATCAAATTTCATAGTGGAATCCATTTTAAGTCCCGTTCTGGCTACTCCATTAATCCAAATTATTCACATAATCTATCATAATACCAACAAAAAATTTAAATCCATTCCCTGTTCTCTCCGGGAGCCAAAATCCAGCCTCCGGAGGGTTTCAAAGTCTAATTTCTGGTAAATTGGTTGCTCCTCTCACTGTAGCAGGGGCCCAAAGGGCCCCAATTAAGGTGATAATGTAAATCCCTATAAATTCTAGAACATACTTATAATAGTGAATTGTGGGAACTTGTTGCTTTAAGAAACTGATGATCTAGCAAGATGCTGTTCTTTTACCAGAACAGAAGGTCAGCTAACACGCAAATCACAAAGAAGCAATTCATAAACTAGAACACAAATTGTTATATAGTACACGTAACACAGGTTCCCAACACGCATACTATCTCACAATGTAACATCTTATTGAGAATCAAAGGCCTAGCTAGCAATCCTTGGCCTAGTTAGCAATGCTTATTGCGCATGCGTATTAGATTAGGTAATGACATACGTATTAAATATGAAATGAGACAATGATGAATATTAAAATATTAAATGATGTAATGCTTTATGTGATTGGTTAAATCAAAATCCTTTGTCTGAAATGTTATAAATTCCTGCCCGACCTTTGGGCGGGGTTGCAGTTTTGCGAAAAGATTCGACTGTATCCTTATTGCTTTGTAATAAACAAAATGGACTCCTAACTCCTCTTGTCTCTGAGTTTTATTGGCTAACTCAGAAGACAAGCCATTTTTTGGCTTACAACATTTGGTGCCGTGAATTCTCGGATGTACCAAGGTTGAAGCAGGACGCTTTGGGACACGTTTTTCTTTTCTACTACTTCGGCTGAGTCGGAGGATTTTTCTTCAAAGCGCGTGCCAAGGGAAGAATCCTGGAAAACCCGGAGAAGCAGTGGAGGACAAAGACGCCCAACCTGCGTTTCAACTAACTGAGGAGGAGACGGAGTCCCGGCAATAAACGGCCAACAGATAAGAAAGGTATGAAATTCTTGGTGTTTGGGAACCTCCTTTTAAAAAGGGGAAGCAAGGTCTGATCCACCTTGGAAAGGTCACAGAGGGCAGAAGGTACTGCTAGTGGGCCGAATAGTAAACCAAGAGGGAAATTGAGGGTTGCGGGGCTAACTAGATTTAGCTGAGGTAAGAATTTGAAACTTTGTTGCTCTGAAAAACTTATTTGAAATAATCCTTTGACTAGGGGTCTCTGCCATCTGCAGAGGCCTTGGTGTGATTCTGTTTGGGGGTCTCTGCCATCTGCAGAGGCCTTGGCGTGATTCTGTTTGGGGGTCTCTGCGTCGTCAGAGGCCTTGGCGTGATTGTGTTGGGGGTCTCTGCGTCGTCAGAGGCCTTGGCGTGATTGTGTTGGGGGTCTCTGCGTCGTCAGAGGCCTTGGCGTGCTGTTCAATTTTATTAGGTTGTGTGAGTTTGTTTGAGTCGGTGTGTGTGTGTCAGGTCCGAGTTCCAGCTGAAAGCTGGTACTGGGGAGAGATTATTAAGTTATCCCCTGTTATCCTATCTGGGTGTTAATGCCCGGGAGGGAGAAAAGGGACTTTCTTTGTTTTCCTCCTTTCCGGTTAACCAAATAGAAGTTATCTTGTTGATAGGCACTGTTCCCTGAAAGCAGAAAGTTACAGGAAATTTTTCTGCTCCTTCTAAGTTACTTTTTACGAAATAAAAGCTCTCTATATCCCTGATTGAACCTTTCTCCAAGCCATATTGCATAGCTGCACAATGGTAGGCCTGTGTACTGTGTGTGTGTGAGTGTGCTTTTCCTTCCACAAATTCTCTGTCTGTGCAACATGGGGGTAGAAACATCCAGGTCCATGTACCCTCTTCGCATGTTTTTTGGGGGGGCTTCCCCCCCTTCCTCCCGAGCAAAAGGGCTGGGGAAGGGCGGGGTAGACCTTTGCATGACTGTGTGGCTGTTTCTCTCTTTTTTTAGTGCTTTTGCATTGAGGCTTGTGTTTCCAACCTGATGGAAGGGGGGCTGTGAAGAGTCAGGCGTTTGCATTAAGTTTTGTGTGTGTGTGAAAAGGACTGTGTGTTCTTTAAGCTAGCATTTCGGATTGTATCATTTCCCCCCAGAACGTTAGCAGATCAGTGCATTTCTTTCTGCTGTCCTTCTGAGTTACTTTTAACACAATATAGGTTTGTCCTCTGTGTCTGTGTGTGCAGGGTGGCACCTCTGACCCCCCTCTCTCACACAGACCCCCTCTCTCACCCTTCCACTCTTATCCACCCTCCCCTCCCTTCTGGGAGTAAATGGAGGGGGCACCCTTGGAGTGTGTGTGTGTAATCCCTTTGTTCTCTGACTAGCAGTATGAATTGTATCATATTTTGTTCTTTTCCCACTGTTCTCTTTCCACTGTTTTCCCAGTTTTCATCGGAGGAAAGGGGGCGGCTAGGAGCAGCTTGATTTTCTAGCTCTCCCACCCGGCCGAATTTGTATGGGCTGGGCCTACATTATTGATTTACTGTATGGTAGGCCCTACCCTGTATTTCATTTTTTTTGACACACCTTCACATTTTGTTCAGGTTTTTGGCAGTTCTGACAAACTGGATGAACTATAGATTCTTGCACCCTGTGTTTCATTTTTTTTGGGACACAATTTCACATTTTATTCGGGTTCTCGGCAGTTCTGACCTGGCTTTTCACAAACTGGATGACCTGTAGTTTCTTGCACCCAGTATTTTATTTATTTTTTGACACAACTTCACATTTTATTCAGGTTTTCGGTAGTTCTGACAAACTGGATGAACTATAGACTCTTGCACCCTGTATTTCATTTTTTTGACACAACTTCACGTTTTGTTCAGGTTTTTGGCAGTTCTGACAAACTGGAGGAACTATAGATTCTTGCACCCTGTATTTCATTTTTTTTAAGTGGGAAAGAGTGGTGTGCAGGCAGTGGATGAATTTTGAAATGGGTTATGAAAAGAATGGAGGAAGAATATTGGTTTGTCATAAGCCCCTCTTGCACAACATTTTAAGCAAGTGGGATGAAAGGGGGCCTCACAGCTCCCAATAATCAGTGAACATGTGAGAAGAGTACTGCTGTTATGTGTGGGAATGTACATGAAGGTTTATGTAATGAGGAATGGGGGTGGCAAGTGAAGAATGGGCAAGTTGGGAATGGAAAAGGTGGAGCCCTTGGAAGCAGCAGCTACAGTAGTAGACCTGACATTGTGAGGACATGGGGTACTTTTGAACCTCAGGAGAAAAAGGGAGAGAGTGGGATGCTACTGGTACACAGACTGTGGGGCAGAAATTTGGAATAATTGGAAGAAAAACAGGATGGAAAAGGAATGTGTACACATTTAGAGGGCAATGTCTATCTTCTACACAGATTTGGAGTGTGCTTTCACAACCCTCCGTGCCCATGTTGCAGAGCACATCTGGGGGGGTGACTCCGTCGTCCAAAACAGAACGCTGTGGGGCAGAGTTGACGGCCCGCCAAGGAGTTGGCAGACCGCCAGGCTGCCTGTCATGGCAGAAAGCATGGGACGATGAGAGGAGCCTGGGAGGTGGCTCTGGTTTGGGGGTATTGGAGGAGTGGACAAAGCAAACACTTCAGAGGCTGTAATAAAATAGACAATGGTATTCCCTATTACCCTGCCCAGAATTTGTTGTTACCCAAAAGGAACCCTGAAATTGTCACCTTTTGAAAGAGCATATAGAAGGGTTAACTCCATTGTCGAAGCAAAGCACCATAGAGTGGAGTTGGCAAACACACCAAGCTGGCCGCCATGGCAGTGTAGAACAATGAGAGTTGCCAACCGATGGCTCTAAACCTAATTCAGTGGCTTGGCTCTGTCAAGCAACCTAGCTCTGTCTGAGCTTCTCCCTATTGCCCTGTTCGCAGACCCCCCATTGCCCTGTTTGCAGATATTCCCTAGACCCTCCAATTTTCTCCTGCGGGTCAACAGTGGGCTGGTGGTTTTTGGGGGACATGCATTACATCACCATGTGCAGTCTCTCTCTGCCGTGTTTTGTTTCTTTTTCTCCCCAGGTGCGTCCTTGGGCATACCCCTTTGATGGCCTCTGCACCAGCGCACCAGTACACATCTGGCTGAATCTGTGGGTGGATGAGCCATTGACACCGCGCTGGCGAGGACTGTTTGCTGTTTTTGCTGACCACAGACTGTGAATGCTGGGGGGTTTGTTCCTTGGATTCACCTTTGGTCTGTGAGCACCAGGACGTGTGCTTAGGACTAAGACTTTGACTTTGAATAGACATTGTACCAACAGGATCCCTACGTCACACTCCGGAAGCTGGTTTGCTCTACGCTTGAGGATTCTTTGATCGTAATCTCCAAATCTAAAAGACTCCCTTATTTTTAGCACCCTCATCCAAATAGGGCAATGGCAATTCTATACATTTTTGGATGTTAGTAGGGGGATTGGCACTGGTCTTATTGGCTAAATTTAGTACCAAATTTAGATGAGTATCTGTATTGAAATCCTTCCCAACATAGTCCAAAAACATGGCCCAAAAGCAGTTACTTTTGCAATATCACCAATTGCCTCAGGAGGGTCAAGATGAGTTACCTGAGGGTCAAGCTGAATGAGTTACATAAGTGTCAAGCTGATCGGTGCGAGTAATCTCGCACCTTTTAGCTTGAAGTCAAAGTGAGGAATGTAGCAGGGGGCCCAAAGGGCCCCAATTAAGGTGATAATGTAAATCCCTATAAATTCTAGAACATGCTTATGATAGTGAATTATGGGAACTTGTTGCTTTAAGAAACTGATGATCTAGCAAGATGCCGTTCTTTTACCAGAACAGAAGGTCAGCTAACACGCAAATCACAAAGAAGCAATTCATAAACTAGAACACAAATTGTTATATAGTACACGTAACACAGGTTCCCAACACGCATACTATCTCACAATGTAACATCTTATTGAGAATCAAAGGCCTAGCAATCCTTGGCCTAGTTAGCAATGCTTATTGTGCATGCGTATTAGATTAGGTAATGACATACGTATTAAATATGAAATGAGACAATGATGAATATTAAAATATTAAATGATGTAATGCTTTATGTGATTGGTTAAATCAAAATCCTTTGTCTGAAATGTTATAAATTCCTGCCCGACCTTTGGGCCGGGTTGCAGTTTTGCGAAAAGATTTGACTGTAACCTTATTGCTTTGCAATAAACAAAATGGACTCCTAACTCCTCTTGTCTCTGAGTTTTATTGGCTAACTCAGAAGATAAGCCATTTTTTGGCTTACAACATCACTCCCCCTGTTAGGGATCAGGTTACTGTCTGTTAAGATAATCAATGTGGGAGACTGACTTCCGTTTTTTTTAAGTCTCCCAACCTGTCCATTTCTTCAATAAAAATATTGCCGCTCAAAAATTTTACTCACGTGGAGTTCTTATTCCAAATTCTTTAATTTACGGAAGGCATCCACTGCTGACTGACTGAAGGATCAGGGCTTCACTACTGGAGGTGGTGATAATGCCCAAAATGGCTCCCTCAGCTACCACTCCGCTGACTCTCGAGAACTCTGCCGAGCTTCTCAGGCAGCGGAGGAGCCGCGTTACGGAGCTCCACCAGGCCAATTTAGCCCCCGGGACGCTCAACCCGAGGTTTGGTGGGGATCCGCGTGCCCACGCGGGATTCCCCCGCCTCCGCGAAAGCCAGAAGCCTCGGACCTCGAGGCTTCTGCGCCCTCTCGCCAACGCAGTAGACCGCAGCTTTTAAGACATGCTGGGTCTAGGCATTAGAAGGGCCTGGTACACACAAATCCATAACTCTAGTCTGAGAATTTGTATGTTTCACTCAAGTGTGGCTATGAGGTGCCAGGTTCCTATAGCTGAACACTATGGCATGCATATACTAGCATGGTTTTATATATGTGGAAAATGCATATAAGGGTTAATAAACGTGCTTCTATGTGCTTGTGTTGCACATAGAATGTTTTCTGCTTGTCCTGTTCACTCTCAGGGAATGCCCACTCTTGAGAAACAAATTGGAACAAATGGGAATCTGGTGAAACACAAAATTGCTGTTTGCTCCAATTAAGCGTTAAAAATAGATTTTCCCTGGGGGGGAAGAGCAGGACAAGAGGAAATGTGGATAAGTCCTAAGGGCGGTGTGCATATGCACTCTACATTTGGTGTGGTGTGGCGATCTAATTTTAAAGCTTGTGCAGTGCAGAAAATGTGCCATACGGAAAGCTGAAGGGAATGTGTCTTGATGGAGGAGCATGTGCCTTAAATGCTTAAAGTGCTAAGTTCAGTCCTTATATGCTTAACATGCCATGGAAGTTGACAAATGTGGCCTCTTTTTTGCTCTTCAAAATATGGCAACCCTAGAACTTGAACCAATGGTTTGAATCAGTAATAGTGTTGCCATACTTCCACAATTTCCCAGACATGTCTGGAATACTGCAGTCGGAAGCAGTGTCTGGGCAGAAATTGGTAAAAATGTCCGGGAGAATCTGGATGTACCCATGTCAGCAGTGTTGTTTGGGGCGATTTCCCTTTTAGAATAGCTTCAAAGGTTCATCCCCCCAAAATAAATTTGCCAAAAAAGCTCAACAACTGCTTCAATATTTGAAATATGGCAATCCTATATACGGGGCCTCATATGAATTGATTTTTTTAAAAATATTTTTTTTAATGCAAGTGGTTGCCAAAATGGTTAAAACTGAATTCAAGACTGGAAAAAGTAGAAGTTTGGAGATCCAGTATTGATAGCATGAATCAAACGTACATCACATATCTGAGTTACTGCTGATGAAGGATCCTAACATGAAACTAAAACAGCCCAGCAATGACTACCGTGGTACCTCGAGTTATGAATTTAATTTGTTCCGGAGGTCCGTTCTTAACTTGAAACAGTTCTTAACCTGAGGGACCACTTTAGCTAATGGGGCCTCCTGTTGCTGTCGTGCTGCCGGCGCACAACTTCTGTTCTCTTCCTCCAAAAGACCTATAATTAAACCCCAATATACCATCTACCCATGCATACCACAAAGGAAAGGAGGGAGCAAAGTCCAAGTTTCTTCTGAACGTTAGTTCTTATTAGAAACGGGATCTCGGCAGACCTCTTATAAAAACATGTTCTCTTTTTCTTCCTGCCTCTCCTCCTCTCCTACATCGAGGAC
Source organism: Zootoca vivipara (assembly GCF_965207765.1). Lineage (NCBI taxonomy): Eukaryota > Metazoa > Chordata > Lepidosauria > Squamata > Lacertidae > Zootoca > Zootoca vivipara. Next base: position 31,685,599 of record NC_142595.1, read on the forward strand.
CAATGGCCAACCTTCGAGACCCATGTGTCTTCCTTTCATATACGAAGGCAAAATTTACTCATCTTGCACAACAGATGGGCCATCCAATGGAAAGCCCTGGTGCTCTCTGACCAGCAACCATGATGAAAAAACCCATTGGAGAGACTGTGATTCCTCAGGTAAGGTAAGGGGAAAACAGAGGGGAGGAAAACAGAGTTGGATAGACTTTTAAGAGTGGTATTAATGATTGGTTTGGAGCTTTATATGGGCAGGAAGAGCTGGATTATGGTGATTCAATGTGAGGGAAAAAAATATCTGCCATTCTCTGGCCATTCTCTTTGACCCATGAGAGCAGCAAAATAACCAGACTGTACAACAATGGGGGGATTAAAGCAGGTCAAATCTTTATTGACAGCAGCAGGCAGGGCAAGGGTTGGCATCATGACATTGGGGCCAGCCCTAAGTTGGTGGAATGGATCTGCCAGGTTTGGACTGCCCAGAACCGGTTCCATGGGAGTTGGCCAGTGTTGAACCTTGCCATGCTGCAAGCCAAGCAAGCAGGCAAGCAAGCAAGGTCTCACTGGGAGATCAGGGTGCAGATTCCAACCAGGCTGATGCCCCAACCCAAGCTTGGGGATGTTGTGGTCAGTTTTCCCCTCAGGCCCTTTATAGGGGTCCCCAATAACATGTTGATCCTGCCCAATGCAATTTCTGCCCCCATACAAAACACATTCAGTTTTTGTGCCTTGGGCCAGTTCACGTTCCTGCAGACTCCTTGGTTAGCTAGAGTGTGCGCGTGCATGCATACGCATGCATGTGCAAACGCCATTTCTGGCACTTCTTCCGGTGCAGAGGAGGCCTGTGCAGCTTCCCATTGGCTGCAGAAGCCGGCCAGCGTCACAGAACGCGGTCCCCGCTTTGCTCCGCGCCAGTTTAGCGTGGCGCACGGGAGCTGACCCAGTGGGGGTGGGGGTCCATGGGCCAGTTAAACGACCCCCATGGACCACTTGTGGCCCTGCAGCCTATTTCTCTTCTTACGCTAGTCAAATTCAAATATCTTTATTGCTGTCCATAGACCCACAAAACAGTTTCAAAACAAGATACAGTTAAAACAACCAAACAGCAGGTGAAAGATACATACGTCTTATGCTAGTGTCTTTCATTCCCTTGAGCTTGCAAAAATTGCATGATTTCTTTAGATTATGCCAGATCTGCTACTTACACAGCATGATACCTGCATGAAATGTCTTTGTTTTTTCACTATGGGGTCATATAAATCATAAAGCTAAACACAGATTAAGTGATGAGGAAAAGCACTACCAAACAGTACTTTGCTGCTGTGGTCAAAAGCAATTTGTTGGCTTTTAAAATAAGCATGTGCATAGCCCCACTGCAATGATAAATCATTGTGGATCCCTCTCCAAAAAGTTTGCAATTACAGTGGTACCTCGAGTTACAAACGCCTCAGGTTACAAACGTTTCAGGTTACAAACTCGGCTAACCTGGAAGAGTTACCTTGAGTTGAGAACTTTGCCCCAGGATGAGAACGGAAATCGTGTGCCGGTGGCACAGCAGCAGCAGCAGCAAGAGGCCCCATTAGCGAAAGCACGCCTCTCGTTAAGAGCAGTTTCAGTTTAAGAACAGACCTCTGGAACGAATTAACTTCGCAACTAGATGTACCACTGTATATGCAACAACAATCAATTGTCTGATTGTCCCACCATCCCCCCCCCCCCCCAAGTGGCTATTACATACCCACCAAAATTTCTCTGATGAAAATAGGGACATCCTATTCAACAACAACAACAACAACAATTTTACTATTTATACCCTTCCTATCTGACTAGGTTCTCCCAGCATATATAAAAACATAAACAGTGAACATTAAGAAACTTCAGGTGTCTTCTAAAGGTTGTATAGTTACTTATTTTCTTGCCCTAGGAGTCACATAATTCTACCCTTATACCATTTCTCCAATGAAAACAGGGATGTCCTACCATAATCTTCAACATACTTTTTTTATAATGAAAATAGTGGTGTCCAAAGGAAAATAGGGACATTCTGGGGTCAAACCAGAAACCAGGACGGTTTCTGTAAATTTGGGACTGTCTGTGGAAAATAGGGACACTTGGAGAGGCGGTATATTATGTGAGTGCTGTAAAATTTGGATAACCAATTTTACACAACACAACTTAGAGACAACTCTGTCTTCCCTTCTCTCTGGCAAGCAAGAGATATTATCAGAGTTCAATGACACATTCCAGCCAGTGACAGATTTACACTGGTTGTTTATAATGTGTTAATAAAATGTGACACCAGAAGACACTGTAGAGCAGTGAGCCTTCAACAATAGAAAATTGCATTGAGAATGATATAACGTTATATTTAATAACATTTTAACAGATCAATGGAGATCCAGCCCAGGCCAAACCACTCAAGGAGCGTTCACGCCTGGGCAGGGTGTATGACCTAAGGAACATCTTGAGGGCCAGATAGAGAGACCAGGGTGGAATTTGCGTGTTCAGGCCCAGAGACCTCCCCGCTAAATAAATTAACACTTGACTCAAATTTTGTTTTGGTTTTTGGCAGAATTTAGGCCACAACTTAATTGATTACAGAAAGTGAGTGGTTGCATAGGCTCTGGTTCAACTAGCTCCCTTGCAGGTAGCGCTGACCCCGGGCACTAAATAGGTCAGCCAAGGGTGAACACCTGGATAGGCGGAAAGCAGGGGACAGGCTATGTCCACCACCCAGAAATTTTGATTTAGAACATATTGCTCATAATAACCCATTCAGTGAATACATCCTGTTTTATGGCTGGTATATAGATGAATAGATATTTATATTTTCGGAGGATATTTTTAAACTATTCAACTGTTGGATCAATAGTGCGAGTCCACACTTGACCTTTGAAGGTACATTGAGTCCATTGTTTACCTTTCCTTGATCTAGAAATCTTTGTGGATGATTAAAAGTGCGGCCCTATAAGAAAAGCACAGATAGAAACTCCTTCTTACATTACAGATCTAACCATTTCAAACATCTCCATGATAACCTTCCCTTAGGTCAGTTTCTAAGATTAAAATGCAATTCATCGGACCCACATGACTTTAAGGCCCATTCAAATATACTTTCTGCATCCTTATTACCACGAGGTTATCCAAACACAGTCATAACAACGATGCACAATGACAACTTCCCACATTAAACGGGGGGTGATTTTTGCGTTGTTGCGTGCAGCCCCCTGGACCACAGAGCGAACTGGTAGTTCGGAACTGGCCACTCCCTTCCCAGGCTGAATACCTGGGCTACCCCAGCCAATCATCCAATCCCGCCTGGGGAGGTGTTGCCATGGGATTGGCCAGGTAAGGGGAGGGACTGCCCAGCACACAGAATAGAATTTAAATCTTACCTGTGAAGCAGCAGTCAGCTCCAGAGCTTCTCCCACCCTCCACACCCTCATTTGAGTCTTTTTTTTGTAGGTTTACCTCTCTTTTTCACAGGTACGCAGGTGCTGCTATGTCACGGTCGCTGTTGAAGGGCCAGAAAGGAATTTTCCTGCATTGTCAGGTTTTGGCTTTCCCGTAGCAATACCCCACAACTTTGGCGGTGTCAGGCCTTGGGAGGAATCCTTGTGGCTATCTTCCTAAGGGGGGGGGTTGCGTGAGGTGGTGACCTCACTCCCTTGGTGGCGTCAAGATCAGGGTTCCTCCATTAAAGGGGTCTTGGGGGGAGAGATTGTCCCTACACCGAGAGGTTGTCATTGCTCTCCTCCTCCAGCGGTAGCGAACAGGGGTGGGCTCTCTCTGCTTGAACATATGTTCTCCAGAGCCAGCCCAACCCCCATACATTCTGGATAACCCTGAAGTCCCCCAGATCCCTGGCTGGGGACTGGGAAGGAGAAACAACCAATGCCTGAGCCAAGGTCTCCCTACATATGAATCTTAATAACCTTCTGGCCAATTTTAATCCCATAACACATTGCCTTGAGTCATCATTCCACTCAGGGATCGACGGAGGTTTGGGGGGACTCCGCCTGTCCACACAAAGTCATTTAAAGATATATTGCTGCATAAGGATTTAAAATCCACACTCAGACAACGTACGTTGTCCAGTCCTCCACGTGGTTTTTTTTAGATGTGGGCATTTTCCATGAATTCGTATTAATTTTACACACATAACCCCTGAGCATGTTTTAATTTGGGTTTTAACTTTCTGCTGGGCTACAAGGGTCACTTTAAGAAAGAAATTTTGTACCTGTAGATTGCCAACACCTGTAATTGAAATCAATACTGTCTTTGTACATATAACTTCACATTGTAACAGTTGACGTTTATTGCAGCTACTACTGTGACAGAGAACTACTATCCTGTTACATCACTTTTGGTATATACAGTTGTTTATGGTATTTATATTTAAAAAAAATTATAAAAGTGTGACATCGCAACATTGCATTTATTTGCATCAGATGAAGCGCAGGACGGGGAAACAAGATTTATATTCCAAAAATCCTTGTCTTCGGAATAGGATTCTGTGGAACTGGAACTACTTGTTATTGCTGGGGCTTTGTGAACTGATTCAGGTGGTACAGACACGTACCAATGTCCACTGGGCCTTCTGCTTGTTTCATTGTATTTTATGAACTCATTTCTGTTGAAATTGATATGATACAGTGAACTAAAGGAAAAGGTAAAGGGACCCCTGACCATTAGGCCTAGTTGTGACCGACTCTGGGGTTATGGTGCTCTTCTCGCTTTATTGGCCAAGGGAGCCAGCGTACTGCTTCCAGGTCATGTGGCCAGCATGACTAAGCCGCTTCTGGCGAACCAGACCAGCGCACGGAAACACCGTTTGCCTTCCCGCCAGAGCGGTACCTATTTATCTACTTGCACTTTGATGTTCTTTCGAACTGCTAGGTTGACTGAGCAATGGGAGCTCACCCTATTGCGGGGATTCGAATTGCTGACCTTCTGATCAGCAAGCCCTAGGCTCTGTGATTTAACCCACAGCGCCACCCGCAGTCCACAAATGATACAGTGAATTACTATACTTTATTTTGCCAGAGTGCAGCCAGTTACGACTCTTGTTTTTATTGAGTATAACTTTACGTAACCCTAGGTTTTCCTAGTGTTTGTACCATGGCTGAGTTTTCTAAAAAGTTTGGATATAGTATACTGAGAAAGACAAATTATTAAGCATGTTTACTTTCTTCCACAATGAAGATGACCAATTTTTTTTAAAAAGAAGACATGTTGTTAATTACTTTGTCAAAACAGAAAGTACATTTAGAAATGCACACAGCAGCGTTCACTGAATATGTAAAAAACAACTTAATCCCTAGAGGATTTAGGATCCCTAAGGCACCTCCTCTATTTAAGAACAATAGGAGATTTGTTGAAAAATGGGTATCTATTCTGAATAAACGTTCTAATGATCTAATGCTTTTGATCATAGAACAATCTGCCATGGATTTGGAAAAGGTCCACAAAGATTTAATGGAGTTAAAACAAAGGACAAAAACTAAATACAATAAGGAGGATTTTGACAAACTCACTCACAAGCTGGATCAGGACCTTAATAAATTTTCCATTGAATTAGCCAGTTTTAAGAAAAAGAAGCTGAGCAGAGATTGCAATGATTATTCCACAGGTAAAGTTCATTTAAGGCTGAATTCTTCAGGACTAGTTCGCAGGCAGTCTAACAGATCAGATATATCTTCACTTTCTACCACTCCTACTGATTATGAACACTCTAGCCCAGGCATCCCCAAACTGCGGCCCTCCAGATGTTTTGGCCTACAACTCCCATGATCCCTAGCTAACAGGCCCAGTGGTCAGGGATGATGGGAATTGTAGTCCAAAACATCTGGAGGGGCGAAGTTTGGGGATGCCTTGGGTAGACCTATTGAGTCCGTGTCAGGATAATTGTTGGAAAATTGTGCACAATATATTGACACATTTCTACACCGTTTCACTAAAGAAACCCCGTCTTACATTAAGGATACAAAACATATCATAACCTGTCATGGGGACTCCTTACAGGAAGCCTCCCCCGGTCATCCTGACCAGTACGTCTCCAAGCGTCAGCGTCAGCAGCGGGTCAGGAGGAGAGAAGGAGGAGTGGAGCGGAATGGAGGAAGAGCTTCGGGAGGCTACAGAGCCCCTGGACACGCTCGGGAGAACAGGAAGTGGGACGGGGGCTCTGACAGGCAGGAGAGCCTATGCACCACTCCAACCAGCAAGAAGGGGAACCTTTCCATCCAGCGCCTGAATTTAGGCGTGCACCCACACGCAGGGTTAAGGCGCAGCGTTTCGGGATGTCAAGGCTTTTATGCTGGTAACGAGGGAGAAAGAAGTATTGCAGGGTTCTGACAGTGATGAGGCAGTCATGCTTTCTGGTACTGTATCTTTGCACTGTAAAAAGTATGCACAATAAAACTCTTAAAGACAAGAAGGACTGGAGCGTCTTTATTCGAGAGTAGCCGCAAGCCCCTGTGACATAACCCTTATTGAAAATTTGCATGTTACTCCACATACTATTATTGCTAAATGGGATGTGTCGTCCCTATATACTAATGTACCTCTGGATACTGTAAAATCTCAAATCCAAGAACTGCTAATGGATTATAATCAGTCGTCACCACCAGTACATTTCTTAATGGAGATTCTTATTTACTTTTATCTAATATTTTTTTCAGGTTTGGTTCAAAGTACTTCATTAAAAGAAAAGCTGTAGCCATGGGCTCTACGTAAATGTGCTCCTAGTCTGCCCAACATCTTTATGAGAAATTGTCATTTAGAACATATTGCTCATAATAACCCATTCAGCGAATACATCCTGTTTTATGGCTGGTACATAGATGAATTGATATTTTTTTATTTTCGGAGGGTATTTTTGAACCGTTCAACCGTTGGATCAATAGTGCGAGTCCACACTTGACCTTTGAAGGTACATTGAGTCAACATTGTTTACCTTTCCTTGATCTAGAAATCGAAGCACAAAGTCAAACGTGGGTTTTTTTAGATGTGGGCATTGTACCTCCTGTAAATATGCTCTACAGGTAAAAGAGTTTACCAATAAAGAAGGTTTTAAGTTCATTTTACAGGCAATTGCCACATGTGCTACTCCACATGTAATTTACGTGATTAGATGTCCCTGTGGTTTGTTGTATGTAGGTCATACTCTCAGACCAACATAGCTGCCATGTTCTCCCATTTTTTAAGGGAAATACCCTTATGCTGAATAGGCTTCCTCGTGAGAAAAGGGAAAACTTGGCAGCTATGCAGACCAATAAATGTAAGAATATCAGAGCACTGTTCCAGGATTAGGAACAATGTAGTAGATGTTCCTCTAGTACAACATTTTATTGAAGCATCTCATTCAAATGAGGATCTGACCTTTTATGTAATTTGGACATATAATTAAATAAATAAATCAAAATAATAACGGTTGTACAGTTGTTTATGGTATTTATATTATTCCTTTTGTAAAAAAAGTGTGTGACATTACAATATTGCATTTATTTGCATCACCCAGACACTGTACTACTAATGAAGCCCAGGATGGCAAAACAAGGTTTATATCCAAGAAATCATTGTCTTCAGAATAGGATTCTGCAGAACTGGAACTACTTGTTATTGCTGAGACTTAATGAACTGATGCAGGTGGAACAGACACGTACCAATGTCTAGACCTGATCCATGAAGTGATTACAGTATGAATTGCTCCACTGGGTCTTCTGCTGGTTTCATTGTATTTTATGACTCATTTCTGTTGAAATTTATATGATACAGTGAATTAGTATACTTTATTTGGCAAAAAATGCAGCCGGTTACGAATCATGTGTTTATTCAGAAAATCCAAGCCACAAATATGAAGCAGCAACCGTGTCAGGGTGCCTGGGAAGCCATGGCCTTAAGGCGGACAACTAAATGGGAGTACGAGCTAGGCTCAATAAGACCTTAATTAACATCACGGGCTTCTTGAGGTGAGGCTGCCTTCTGTTCCTGCTGGGAACCTCTCCTTGCCCCTCGAATGGGCCACGTAATTCCGCAAGATGTGGTAGGATGACTCTTGGAACACATATCGCAAACATGCGAATAGCTACATCCCTGGCTCTGGCAGGAACCCTTATTATATTCCCAACAAATAAGACACCTTCCTGGCTTCTTAATCTCCTGCTTGGATTTGAACTGCTCAGTGTACTTGCTCTCGAAATTTGGAGAGACATAAGTTGTCCATACATCAAGATCCTTATAATGCCATCAAGCAGACGGGATATGGCAGCCCGATGATGGAAACTCTTGTCGTAGCTTATAGCTTCCGCCTCACCAGCCAGCGTGAAGGCCTTATGCACCAATGATTGATAAATCCACTGGTGCAAACTTCTCTTGGGATGAGCTGCAGAAATAACCCCAGCAAATACTTGAAAGGCATCAAGCCACTTCTCAAGGGTTCTCTCCACTTCAAGGGAGCTGGCCTTGCCCTTACCCGAAGCAACCTGCTTATCCTTGTCTGGGCATTCATTATGGGGAAGGAGTTTGAAAATATCCACATAGCGACCGTTGAGTATCCTGTTTCGCATTCTGGATGGCAAATGCACACTTGGAATAATATCCCAGACAGCATTGGTCGAAACTTAAACATCTTTGACCGGTTCACCATCAAATGCATCAAGGCAATGAAAGGAAGGGAATTAACCAAGGAGGGAAGAATAACTACTGGGGAAAGCAAGGGGGAAAGGGGGAATAAAGGAAAGAGATCACCAGGATCTAAGATAAATCGCTCTCTCTCTCAGTTGCCCAGAGAACAGGCTGTTGCTGTTTCGAATGCACGCACTGAAAGAGGAAGCTCTGGGTCACGTGCATGAGTATATATAGGTCCCTCGATCCATTTGGACTGCGCTCCATTGGCCAAATTGAACCCATCATCAAGGGACCTACCAATCGGGTGTTGTGGCTAACCAATCTTACCCACCCACAACACAGGCGGTCGGTCTCCAGGTCGCACCACAACACGTACCCTCTTTGAGGGTGGACCCGATCTAGACACATATAAAAACTATTCTGAAAATGCTTGATTTAAAGCATTTTAAAAAAATACATTTAATTTTCCATATGGCTCATCATTGCCCTCTAGCGTCACATTGTATAGTTCACTTTAAACACAGTTAAAACGTTTTATTTGCAGCTGTATAGTGGAGTCCCTGGAGGGCCAGGCCTGAGCATCCCTACCTCTGCTTAGGGATGTAAGAACAAGCAATTTCTATTCTGACCTGTCAAGGTCATCGTGTTCCCATCAGTTGTAGTTTAGTTTTTGCCAAATATGAAATTATTTTTCTTATTTGTCTGCTATTTAATTTTTAATATGTAATTTACAAATATTATTAATTTTTCTTAATTGACAGTGTGATTATTTCCTCACTATACTTGTCAGCAAAAAGGCCATTCATTTCAACGTAAAAGGAAAAACAAATCAAATGGGGTTTAAGAAGTCAATGATTATATATTGTTGGCAGACTGAAAGCCATCACAGAAGCAAATACCAACTGGTATTCACTGGATTGGTTTCTGCTTCAGACATGATCTAAATAAGCATCAATTTCCAATCTATTTCAATTTCCATCTGAATTCCCCCATATCCATATCCCCTGTCGTGTTTTCAATTAGTCTGGTGATCTTTCCACACGACAGAGGAAAATACGGTCTTAGCCCTTTCTCTGCTGCGCTAATTATCAGTATGCAGACATATAGGCTAAAAAGAGTAATTTTCTGTGTAAGGTTCTGTGTAAATAATGTTATAAAAATGTATGATTTGCATATTACAGGCTTTTAACCTGCCCCCCCCACTCCCCAGATCATGATGGTAGCAAAGGCATAGTAGGAATCTGTCTGTCGAGACATCTTTTCCTGGAGCATAGAGGGAATAATTCTCGATTTCAGGTGAGATGTAATCCTTTTCTAAGGAAGCTTCCTGATTTACTCATTGCAAGATAAGATCCACTTCCCTTTGTTCTTGGCATTGTGTACAAAGAGGAAACAAAAATAATGAGGCACACTGAGCTGTTGTTGGGAAATATAAATATATGCCATTTCTTGTGGCTGAGCAAAGATCAGACACCTGTAGTTGGAGGAAGGAAGGGCAAAGTGGGACTTCTAAAAAGAGTACTTCCCCGTCAGAGTTCCTTAGAGAAGAGATGGGCTCCATCATGGCATTCCTCTTGCTCACCTGTGGTCTCTTATTATTGTTGCCTGAAGCTGTGGGTAAGAAATATTCCATTGATTGTTTCTGATTCATCTTAATGAAGCTAGTGGATCATTGATCTCTGCTTTCAAAGGATCTCTTACAGCTAGCTATCACTTGCATCAACTTCTGTTTAGCTATGGTCCTGTCTTAGTGGGGAAAAGATGACTTACAGTCTGTCCACCCATCAGTAAGCCCCACTGAGTTAATGGGCTTGCCAGTGCTGTTTTTTCTAGAAAAAGAGGTGCTGGAGCTCAACATGAACAGCTCCCTTGTTCTATTATAATGGCAATGGCACCTACCTGAGAGATGCTGGAAGTGAGTTCTGGAGAGTTTCGGCTGATAAAACAACCCTGGGCCTTACTCCTAGGTAAGTGTGCACAGGATTGTAGCCTTCATCAAGGTTCTATAGCCCTTAAACGAAACCTCAGGCATGTATAACTAAGGGTAGACTGAAATTCATTCCCCTTAAAAAGCGCCACATCCTTCCCTTACCAAAATGGGGCATGGTTTTCTGCTACTTTTAGAAGACATCTGAAGGCAGCGTGTTTAGGGAAGTTTTTAAATGTTTGTTGTTTTAGTATGTGATGTGAGCAACCCAGAGTGGCTGGGGAAACCCAGTCAAATGGCTGACGTATAAAAAATATAAATAAATAATAATAATTGGCTCACCCATACTTACCTTTCTCCTCATTTCTAGGCACAGTTCCGGGCTTTCCAGGTCCACATCTGATCTGACTGCTTGTTTTTGGACCTGGCATCCCTGAAAACCCACTCTTTACTGCAGAATTGGAAGAAATGGCAATCCATGGAAAACCCAAATTACCATTCGATCTGATTCAGTGGTAAAGATTGGGTTTTCCTGGGAAACTGGTGGGCAAAATAAATAAAAAAATAAGCACTCAGACATGGACTGAAAAAGCATGGCTGCTGGTCCCAAGTGCCTCTACCACAGCCCAGGTTGGGTGGGATGCTCCAGTGACTACATATGGTACCAGTCTGTGGCACACTGGGGAGCGGGGAATGCCAGCCCACCGCAGGAGACAGCTTGAGAAGCAGTCCCCTGCTCTGTATCCACTGCTCGCTCGCTCACTGCTAGTTTTTGAAACCACATTCACATGGTATTAGCCACGATCCATATTGATGCTGTAGTTTCTGCTGTTTGGTGTGTGATTTTCTTAAATCAGCTTCAATTCGACTAGAAAACTGAATGCTGAGTAAGTGGAAATTGAGACAGCTGTTGCACATGCATGGATGATAACGATACCCTTTCCAGTTAATGAATTGTAGTTCTCATTCTTACACCTTTGTCCCCTGTTTCCATTTCAGTTGGTGCTCCCTGTGTCTGCCCATTTATTCACAACCGTAAACTCTATTCCTCTTGCACCAAGGACGGCACTAATTATCTGTGGTGTCCCACACAAGTTGACTCTGAGACGGGAAAGATGTATGAATCTTCCTATAGAGAATGTTTCACTACAGGTGACCTGTATTTTCTTCCACTTCTGGTTTCCTGTGTCACACGTATGCATAGCCATTTTACTCTAATAAAGTAAACAGATCCTCCTTATGAACTTTAAAGCTAGATGTGGGTTCTCCCTAGGCAACTGATTGGACATCGTGGAAACAAAATGTTGAATTAGATGGGCCTTTGGTCTGATGCAGCAGAACTCTTTATGTGCTCTTTAAGAGATTAGGGACTACCATCAGTAGCTTGTATAGATTTCCTTATGCCCGAACTATTACAAATCTCTTTCCAAGGATTAGATAAAAGTTGCTTCAAGCAACAAGATCTCTGAAGAAATGAAACACATCACCAATATGTTAATTTGAAAAAAATGGTTCAAACTATTTACCCAAGAGGCACTTTTGTACAAATATTACTTACTAATAATTGATAAATATTGCATAGACCGGGCAGCGCTAAACTTTGGCCCTCCAGCAATTCCCATCTTCCCCGACCACTGGTCCTGTTAGCTAGGGATCATGGAAGTTGTAGGCCAAAACATCTGGAGGGCCGCAGTTTGGGGATGCCTGACATAGACCATAAAAGTCACATGTCATCTTTTCTAATATTACTGATATTACATTGTCATAAATGCCAGCTATCCTCATGTCTTGTTTTATATCTAGTATAACTGAATTCATCCACTTAATCTTTCTTTATAGTTTCTTGTTTCTTTAACATCATTGTCAATTGAGCAATTGTTACATGCTTTCACAGGCTCCTGACCAATTCTTTTGTCCATGGTTTGTAACTATCTTTCTAAGCATTTGTAAAGGAGATCCCTGGCAAGGTTTATGTGACCATTTTTTATTTTATTTTATGATCATCACTACTATGTTTCAATGCATATAATCTCACTCTGTTTGGGTCTAGAGAATGGAGGTAATGATGGTGGACGACCCTGTGTCTTCCCCTTTGTGTACAGGGGAGAAACCTTCTATAAATGCACCCAAAAATATTCACCGAGAAGGAACTTCTGGTGTGCGACAACAGGGGACTTTGGCAAGGATGGGAAATGGAGCTACTGTGCTGATATCGGTGAGCATGATGCAGGGGGCTGGAATAACAGGAGTGGTTGGCCGGATGAATAATTAGTGAAGGCACCTTGTAGGCCAAGGAGAGTGAGAGGGAAGTTCAGCATTCCCCAATCTGGTGCCCTCCGGACATTTTAAACTGCAGTTCCCATCACCACTGACCAGCGGCCATACTTGTTAGGGGCAGACTGATGTGAAACACCTGGAAGGCCCCACATTGGGAGCATTGCTTTGCATGCAAAACATCAAATTTTCATTCCCCAGAATCTCCAGGTAGGGCTGGAAGAGCGTCCTTGCCAGTCAGAGTAGACAACACCAAGCTAGATGGATCTCGCGTCTGACTCAGTTTGGACTCAGCTACATTTCTCATGTTACAATGCTATAACTGCATTATAAACATGTGACACCAGTTGTCACTGTTGAGCACAAAACTTGGTGTAAATTCACAGTTTTTTCTCTTTTGTTATAACAATTTAATTTATGACTTGTTTAAAGTGCCCCCCCTGTGTGTTGATCCAGCCTGTGTCAGCTTTCTCCCTTCTTATGAAAAATTTGCTTAGTCTTAGCATTCCTGACCCCTTCATGGATCAATGCCTTGTCGTGGCGAAGGGGCTTGAATAACTCAGAGAAGCTATGAGCTATGCCATGCAGGGCCACCCAAGATGGACAGGTCATAGTGGAGAGTTTTGACTAAACGTGATCCACCTGGAGAAGGAACTGGCAAGCCACTCCAGTATCCCTGCCAAGAAAACTCCATGGACAAAATCCATGGGGTCACGAAGAGTCGGACACGACTAAACGACTAAACAACAACAACAACAAAGCATTCCTGAGCACAGTTCTAGGTTCAGGCCAGGACATCTGATATAACAGGTTTGGATAGGACCATAGAGAACTGAGTAAATAGTCTTCAGAACAGTGAAAAAAGGATTAGTTAGATGAACCACAAGTCACACATTATATAAGAGCTTGGTGCACAGTATATAATAGCTTTGTGAGCTTATATGAGAATAAGTGGTTTGGTAGAAGTTATTTCAGTGGGTCTGCTCTGAGCATGACAAACATTTGTAGAATGAGTTGACATTGTACAGTGAGTACTGAGCATTCAGTGGATGTCAGATGATCAAACTGGAATGGATCTGGGAAAAGCCCAATCTCCACAGGTGCTTAAAACTTTATGTATGGTGCTTGCAATATGGCTCTAAAGCAGGGGCCAGCAAACTTTTTCAGCAGGGGGCCGGATTATTTTTTGGAAAAAAATGTGATCTAATTCCTATGCCCCACAAATAACCCAGAGATGCATTTTAAATAAAAGGACACATTCTATGCATGTAAAAACATGCTGATTCCAGGACCGTCTGCGGGCCGGATTTAGAAGGCAATTGGGCCGCATCTGGCCCCCGGACCTTAGTTTGGGGACCCTGCTCTAAAGCACGGTTTGGAAATGCTAAAAGGCAATGCTATGATGAGTCACTGATGTTTAGCATGTGGAGAGAATTCTGGGTCACAGTGCCCACAGGTTTGTTGTAGATATAAATTAATAGTTATGAAGTAAATCTGCTGTACTTCCCAGAACTTGTTAGTTGGAAGAATTATTTCCATTTTTTAATCATTTGGGCTATAGGTTTCATTGGAACTGTTGAACATAAATGATATTTTGTCTACTCTGTTCTCATTTTCCAGGCGATTATCAAGGTAGCGGCTGCAAAAGTCTATGATTCCTGTTATCCAGTTTGGATCACAACAGGTGGATGGGTAAATGAAAGACCAGTGGGTGCGCCGACTAGAAGCCTTACTGTTGATGACCCTGTTACCGATATATAAAGTCTGACCCTATATAACCCTGATGGTGGCCTAAAAATAAATAAGATGTGGCAGTGGGAGATTATTAATCTTTGTCAAACTGTATCTTTGTGCTACAAAAATAAAACATTTATTTTAGTTTGCCAGGCAGCATAAAAAAATGTATGATGAGTGATCACTATGAAATATGATGAGCGCGGGAGAAAGTTTTTGCAACTGCATGAATGAGATTGCATAGTCTTCATAGGATGAATGAAAATATGTACATGTGGCTGGTTGTATGTGAGAGTTTGTGTGTTCTATCACACACTTCACCCAAACATCCAAAAGCTGCCCAAGGGGTCTTTCGCTTTCACTGGTTCATGTCAAAGAAATATCTGTAGTAGATAAAGTGAGTATGATTCAGTATTCAGAGATATCCTAGTTAAAACCAGCAGCAAGCATCAACCAAGCAACGCTCTCATGCCCAGCCAATGCCCTCAGCCCTGAAGGGGACAGCCCTGCCACCCCATTCAACTGTGGTCACTTCCTTTCAAAATTCTGCCTTCTCAGCCCCTCTCCTTGGATAGAACTTAATGCAAACACATCAGATCAATACTTTCTGTACTAAAAAATGCAGGCGGACAGTGTCATCCACTCCTAACTCGGACAGCCACTTTTGAAGGATATCATGGTTGATGGTATTGAAAGTAGCTGAGAGGTCAATGAGACACTCTGGGCAGCTTCCAACAGAAAAATAAAATACAGTAATCTGTTAAACATTAAAAGCCTCGCTTAACATGGCTGCCTTCAGATGTCTTCTAAAAGTCTGGTGCGATGTATCCCCGACAGAGACAATAAATTATGAGACGAAGGGG
Source organism: Zootoca vivipara (assembly GCF_965207765.1). Lineage (NCBI taxonomy): Eukaryota > Metazoa > Chordata > Lepidosauria > Squamata > Lacertidae > Zootoca > Zootoca vivipara. The sequence continues at coordinate 31,701,021 of NC_142595.1, forward strand.
GTCCAGGGGCAAGGCAAACCCCACTCACCTCCTTTTGCCTTAAGATAAACCCCTCTCTATTTCTGTGCTTCGTAGTAATGCGAGTCTAATTCCAACTTACATGGCCTTGTATCATAAATACCCAGGGCTATTTAAATGAACAACCTCTTGCCTACAGTAAAGGACCTCCCTCAGCTCGTTTCCCCCCTGTATCAGTTTACCTTACCACCTCGGAAACTTTGTGGCACTCTAGGTTTTCACTATTTTGCCCCTTCTGTGTGACACTAGGACACAAACTAACACCCCTTTTTCCTTAGGTAAGTTTTGCCCTTTTTTGTTTTGCCACCTCTGTGAGTATTTGATACGCTGCTGGAAAAACTATCACGATGGTCCTCGGCACAAAAAGCTGAATTTTATTTTCTTGAGAACGTAGGTTTTTCATGATTCATAAGGTTACAAACTTAGGTACAGCTAAACATTAACTCCGTCAAACTTCAGCATCAAGTTACCCAAACCTAATCTAAACCACCACTATCCTGGCCCCACACCCTTCTCCTTTCCTCTTCTTCACCACACTCCCTCTCCCTCTCCAACGGCCATAACGGCCGTTGGGAAATGCCTTGCCCCCAAAGGAAGCGCTGTCAGTTAAGTTGGAGGTGGATTAACTCTTTCTGAGCCAGGGTGTAATAAACATTCCACACTAGGGCTAATCCGTTACATCTAGTAGTTGCTTTTCTTTTTGACATCTGATGGGAGGGCGTTTCACAGGGCAGGCGCCACCACCGAGGAGGCCCCCTGCCTAGTTCCCTGCAACTTGGCTTCTGGCAATGAGGGAACCGCCAGAAGGCCCTAGTGCTGGACCTCAGTGTCTGGGCGAACGATGGGGGTGGAGGCGCTCCTTCAGGTATACTGGACCAAAGCCATGCATAGTATGCATAATAGTTTCTCATTTGCACATATTTGTGACTAACCACCATTAATAGAAAGAACATTTCATAGAACTTGTGGCATATTGAGTTTATTGTCAACTGGGAACAATGTTAGTCCTGGCTCCCAGGTTATGACTCATATGTTTATTGCATTTCTACTTTATATTTATATATATGAACGTAAAACATTTTAAATGTGCATCTACAGAATGTGATATGTGACACAGCCCTTAGATTGATAACAAGGATTAGTTTGTTGTTGATCAACAGGATTACCTAGATCTGTTGCATGAATCAATAAGATGGTTTCAGAGGAGCCTGCATTTCCAGGGGCAGGAAATTGTCATTTTGCAACAACAACAACAAAAGGTTGTTTGAAATCTCAGACACTTTTACAGAACCGGACACAAATCTCTCTTGCTGTTTGCTTTTCCAAGCTTCACTTCATTCCACTAGGGTGCTCTGAGAACAAAATTGGACCTTGTTCCCATTTTCAATTAATGAGTGTTGTGGGAACTGAGTTCATTCTAATTATGTCGAGCTTGTTGCATCATTACATTGCTTGTTATATAACAAGTTTTCTTGGGTTTGCTGAAAACCTTTTCAGCATTTCCTTCTCAAACTCCTCCTTTGTAACAATGCAATTTTTCTGTACACACTCAGGATGCATAGCCCATTGAGATGCTCCCCTGCCATCATTGACCTTAGCACTGTACTGTACAAGTGGTGCATGGTTGAGCAAGAGAGATACGCCAATCGAAAAATCATGGTTTCTTTGCGCTTTCGTAGAAAAGATCAACAATTTTGGTGCTTTCATAAGAAAGAAAGCTCAAGAACTTTATTGGTATTCTGGGTTTTACTTTTTGAATATAGCATCCCCAGAGATGAGCAGAATCTTTTTTTTAATGGAAGCAGAAAATATTTCCATCAGTTCGTGGAAACCATGCCCTATCTCTCAGTTGCGTTGCCAGTTGCATTGCTAGAATGCACCACAACATCATCCAAGCGACTTCAGCAAGCATTTCAATTTCAAATATTCTGATTATTTCCAATTTTAGTTGGGTTTTCACCCCTCCTGGCTACACCCATGGTTACATGTCTTGGAATTGCTAATAGATTTAAGCAATGATGGAGTTCTTTGAAGGGAGTGTGGAGAGTCAGTGTTTCAGGAATATAACACACATACACCCACCAGTGCTATTTTTCTAGAAAAAGAGGTGCTGGAACTCACAAGGAACACCTCCCTTGTTCTCTTACATTGGCAATGGCGCCCACCTGGGAGGTGCCGGAACTCAGTTAGGATGAGTTCCAGTTTTTTAAAAAGGCCCTACTCCCAACTCCCAGAACAAAACTGCTAATTCTCAGTGGCAGTGCCGTACTTCTGAAGCTGAGGTGTTGCCTTCAGGGCTTTGAAGCTAGCAATGAATTATAGCTCAGACCTAGCATTAATGATTTGCTAATTGTAATTTCAGAAGTATTACATATGTGGGAAATCCCATGCCAAAGCAGTGCAGGGATACAGGAAAGGGGAGAAAAGGCCAGAGCTAATTTGTCATGGCCCAACCCAGCTGCCCATATATGACCTTGGTGTCTGAAGCAGCATCTGTATACTCTGTCTTTCATTTCATGTCATGAACCAATTCTTCTTTAATGCTCTTGTTTGTGAACCTTTTTATTAGGTACAGTGGTATCTTGGGTTACAGATGCTTCAGGTTACAGACACTTCAGGTTACAGATGCTTCAGGTTACAGACTCTGCTAACGCAGAAATAGTACCTCGCGTTAAGAACTTTGCTTCAGGATGAGAAATCACGCGGAACGGCAGCAGAGGGAGGCCCCATTAGCTAAAGTGGTACTTCAGGTTAAGAACAGTTTCAGGTTAAGAACGGACCTCCAAAAAGAATTAAGTTCTTAACCTGAGGTACCACTGTATAAGGGTTAGCAGTAAAGATGTCATTCATAACACATGCACATATTGACTATGGCAAAAGTTTCAAATCCTCTCAGGAAAGTGCGTAGAACACATCTAAGTGGTGGACTCACATATGGGTTGGAAGCAATCTTGCTTTACAGGATTCCCATCTTTTTTGACCCATCCCTCCATCATTTCCATCCAGGACTGAGTACAAACCCTACAGGGCCATGTGTGTTTCCTTTCATCTACAAAGGAAAACCCTATACCGGTCCATCTTGTACAGCTGATGGGGAATCCACTGAAAGTCTCTGGTGCTCTCTGACCTGCAACTATGATGAAGACCCAAAATGGACATACTGTGATCCTTCTGGTATGGGGAAAACAGAGTACACTGGAATCAGGAACAGGACGAGCAAGGATAACCACACGCTTCAGCACAGTGGTGGCAGGTGCTGGCGAAGGGAGCAGCCGGCCTTCCTTAAATAGCCAGCTCATCACAAATGCCTCTTACGAGCTGCAGCTGCCTCCAATTGTTCCCTATGTTTCTCAGATCTACACTCTACAGCTGAGATGGGAGGAGGGGAGGGGGCCCACCCACTCCTCTCTTCACAAGGGTCTGACTCTGACTCCTTCCTCCACCTGTTCTGGTCTTCCCTCTTCCCTATCTGATTCTTCCTCTTCTGAGGAGTGCTGCCACCAGTCCTCTCCAGGTATGATTTCCTCCATTTCCCCAGACTCTTCCATCGTTGCCTCTTCATCTAGGGGGACTTGCCACCATTCCTGCTCCTAGACAATGACAGTTCCCTTTCTCAAGGTCTGGGAGGAAGACCTTTCATTGCCTACAGACAGCCACCCAATCTTAAACAACTCTTCACCCACAATAATACAACCACCCGACTTAACATGGACACTGGTACCAGAGCCTGCAATAAACCCAGATGCCAACTTTGCTGCCACATACACCCGGACAACACCATTACTGGCCCCAACCACATCCAACATACCATCTCAGGACTATTTAATTGCTCCTCTTCTAACATTGTGTATGCCATCAAATGCCAACAGTGCCCTTCAGTTCTCTGTATTGGACAAACAGGCCAAACCCTATGCCAAATGATAAATGAACATAAATCTGACATCAGGAATCACAAGACAGAGATACCAGTAGGAGAACACTTCAGTCTCCCAGGGCATTCTATACAAGATCTCAAAGTAGCTGTCTTATTACAAAAGAATTTCAGAAATAGACTGGACAGAGAAGTTGCTGAACTGCAACTTATTACCAAGCTTAAAATCATGGAGAGACCTGGTTTGAAAAAAGACATTGGATTCTTATCTCATTATACATGATAAAGCTATCTTTAACAATCTCACCCCTTGCTTTTTCCTGTAGACCATTTGCAGCCATTAACAGTCGTTAACAGCTATCAGTCAGTCAGTCAATCAATCAATCAATCACCCAATCCCACCACCCTTCTGAGTCATACCCCTCCCCACCCTCTCACTGGGGACTTCTGTTTCAGTGTATCTGAAGAAGTGTGCATGCACACGAAAGCTCATACCTATGACAAACTTAGTTGGTCTCTAAGGTGCTGCTGGGAGGATTTTTTATTTATTTATTTATTATCTGGACGCAGGTGGCACTATGGTAAATATATAGTAGCAGCGGTGGAGCTTCATGCTCCGACACCGGGGGCGGGGGCAGGGCTGGCGCCCGTTCTGGGGGTGTGGTGACCTCCCAGAAGGGCGGGGCATGCGTTTCGGGGTGTGTCACGTCTCCCGGAGGTGCGTGCCACACGTTCCGGGGGCGGGGCACACGTTCCGGGGGTGGGGCGGACAGCCACAATGTCGCCCCTGGGATCCCGACATCCAGGGCTTTTCCGTACCCTGCTCTGGTTTGCCAGAGTCGGCGTATTCATGCTGGCCACATGACCCGGAAGCTGTCTGCGGACAAACGCCAACTCCCTCAGACAGTAAAGTGAGATGAGCACCGCAACCCCAGAGTCGTCCGTGACTGGACCTAATGGTCAGGGGTACCTTTACCTATTGAGCCCCTTAAGCCCTCTTCATGGCTCATCACCAAGGTGATCACCTCACCAGAAGGTTAGCTTGTCTTGAGTAGCATTTAAGACATGCTGGGTCTAGGCATTAGAAGGGCCTGGTACACATAAATACATAACTCTAGTCTGAGAATTTGTATGTTTCACTCAAGTGTGACTATGAGGTGCCAGGTTCCTATAGCTGAACACTATGGAATGAATATACTAGCATGGTTTTATTTATGTGGAAAATGCATATAAGGATTTATAAACACTCCTGCTTGTGTTGCACATAGAATGTTTTCTGCTTGTCCTGTTCAATCTCAGGGAATGCCCACTCTTGAGAGACAAATTGGAACAAATGGGAATCTGGTGAAACACAAAATTGCTGTTTGCTCCAATTAAGCGTTAAAAATATATTTTCCCTGGGGGAAAGAGCAGGACAAGAGGAAATGTGGAAAAGTCCTAAGGGCAGTGTGCATTTGCACTCTACATTTGGTGTTGTGTGGCCATCTAATTTTAAAGCTTGTGCAGTGCAGAAAATGTGCAATATGGAAAGCTGAAGGGAGTGTGTCTTGATGGAGGAGCATGTGCCTTAAATGCTTAAAGTGTCAAGTTCAGTCCTTATATGTTAACATGCCATGCTCTACTCAAGAGTAGTCAATACTGAGCTGGTTCCAGGATTGTCATATGTTTTCTTTTTCTAGGACATGTCTTCGTTTTCATGGGTAGAGTCATCACAGTGATCCATAGTTAAAAGTAGAAGTTGACAAATGTGTCCTCTTTTTTGCTCTTCAAAATATGGCAACCCTAGAACTTGAACCAATGGTTTGAATCAGTAATAGTGTTGCCATACTTCCACAATTTCCCAGACATGTCTGGAATACTGCAGTCGGAAGCAGTGTCCGGGCAGAAATTGGTAAAAATGTCCGGGAAAATCTGGATGTATGCCAACCCATGTCAGCAGTGTCATTTTGGGCTATTTCCATTTTAAAATAGCTTCAAAGGTTCATCCCCCCAAAATAAATTTGCCAAAAAAGCTCAACAACTTCTTCAATATTTGAAATATGGCAATCCTATATATGGGGCCTCATATGAATTGTTTTTTTAAAAAATTTTTTAATGCAAGTGGTTGCCAAAATGGTTAAAACTGAATTTAAGACTGGAAAAGTTTGGAGATCCAGTATTGATAACATGAATCAAATGTACATCACATATCTGGATTACTGCTGATGAAGGATCCTAACATGAAACTAAAACAGTCCAGTAATGACTACCGTGGTACCTCTGGTTATGAATTTAATTTGTTCCGGAGGTCCATTCTTAACCTGAAACTGTTCTTAAACTGAGGGACCACTTTAGCTAATGGGGCCTCCTCCTGCTGTCGTGCTGCCGGCGCACAACTTCTGTTCTCTTCCTCCAAAAGACCTATAATTAAACCCCAATATACCATCTATCCATGCATACCACAAAAGAAAGGAGGGAGCAAAGTCCAAGTTTCTTCTGAACGTTAGCTCTTATTAGAAACGGGATCTTGGCAGACCTCTTCTCAAAGAAACATGTTCTCTTTTTCTTCCTGCCTCTCCTCTCCTCCATCCAGGACTAATGGCCGACCTTAGAGACCCATGTGTCTTCCTTTCATATATGAAGGCAAAATTTACTCATCTTGGAAAGCCCTGATGCTCTCTGACCAGCAACCATGATGAAAAACCCCATTCGAGAGACTGGACATTGGAGAGATTCTTCGCCCAACAATCACAAGCCAGATTGTGTGTGTGTGTGGGGGGGGCAACTTTAAATATTTTTTCAACTCTTTTGAAGTACTGGTAGACTGAAGTTCTGAGAGGGATAGATCAGGGGTTGGCAAAGTTTTTGTGGCTTTGGCCAGTTCATGGTCCTGCAGACGCCTTGCTTAGCCGGAGTGTGCGCGCGCATGCATACGCATGCATGTGCAAACGCTATTTCTGGCGCTCCTTCCGGTGCAGAGGAGGCCTGTGCAGCTTCCCATTGGCTGCACGAGCAACTGTTAGGTTGGCGGTTAGGCTTTTGGTTATTGAATCTTGTTGGTAGAGGGGTGTGGCATTCATATGCCTACCCCCACTCCATTTGCTCCATATAGAAGTATTCCATTAAAGGTATCCCAGGGCTTACGCTCTCATCCTTACATTCCCACCATAGGCGGGGCTGCGGGCGACAATTATAAGAGTACGAGCCTTGGGGAACATTCTTGGCGAGAGGGGAGAATGTCTGGACCCAGCTACCTCCTCTCCCAGGGGTGTTTACTTGACGTCCCTATAGGAAGTCAGAGCTGGAATTGTCCTAAGTGGACAATTGGTGAGTCCTGTCCCAAGTGGGCAGATGATTGAGTCCTGCCCCAAGAAGGCAGATGATGTGAGTCCTGTCCCAATGGGACAGATGTTTGGAGTCCTGTCCCTAGAGGGCAGATGAAGTGAGTCCTGTCCTAGTTGGACAGATGAAGAAGGTCCTTCTTAATGAAGGACGAAGGGTTAACCAAAAGCCTAAGCCAACACTCGATTTAAATTTGTATTTTGAATAAAGTTGTGGTCAAAATTAATGCCAAAAACCAAACCAAAAATATCGTGTCTGTTGTGAGTTTTTGGGAAGATTTCTGTTAGCCTCGTCACACAAACATAGAACAACTTTGAGACTGCTCTGTTGCTGTTAAATTATCAAGAGAAATGACACCTGCTTCAGCAGATACAGAACATCATTGCACCAGGCCAAGCTATGAGCCTTACATGGCAAAACATGCTATGATGATTGCTATCTAAAGACTTGAAAGAAGAAGTTAGAGGTTGTGCAGGTAGCGCTGACTCCGGGCACTAAATAGGCCAGCCAAGGGTGAACACCAGGATAGGCGGAAAGCCGGGAACAGGCTATGTCCACCACTCAGAAATTTTTATTTAGAACATATTGCTCATAATAACCCATTCAGTGAATACATCCTGTTTTATGGCTGGTATATAGATGAATAGATATTTATATTTTCGGAGGATATTTTTAAACCATTCAACTGTTGGATCAATAGTGCGAGTCCACACTTGACCTTTGAAGGTACATCGAGTCCATTGTTTACCTTTCCTTGATCTAGAAATCTTTGTGGATGATTAAAAGTGCGGCCCTATAAGAAAAGCACAGATAGAAACTCCTTGTTACATTACAGACCTAACCATTTCAAACATCTCCGTGATAACCTTCTCTTAGGTCAGTCTCTAAGATTAAAATGCAATTCATCGGACCCACATGACTTTAAAGCCCATTCAAAAATACTTTCTGCATCCTTATTACCATGAGGTTATCCAAACTCAGTCATAACAACTGCCATAAAAAAACTCATGAGAGAGAGGTCGACCCTTCTTGCATGTTTCACATGTTAATACAAGATCTTCACGTATTTATGCTTCCCTAGAATATAACCATATGACTTTCAAAAGGATATCCCAGGGTGTGATAACACCCCCCTCTTTGCCAAACGATGCACAATGACCACTCCCCACATTAAACGGGGGGCGATTTTTGCGAGCTCGTGTGCAGCCCCCTGAACCACAGAGCGACTCCCTGGTAGTTCGGAACTGGCCACTCCCTTCCCAGGATGAATACCTGGGGTCTCCACCTACCTCAGCCAATCATCCAATCCCGCCTGGGGAGGTGTTGCCATGGGATTGGCCAGGTAAGGGGAGGGACTGTCCAGCTCACACAATAGAATTTGAATCTTATCTGCGAAGCAGCAGTTGGCTCCAGGGCTTCTCCCACCCTCCACACCCTCATTTAAGTCTTTTTTTGTAGGTTTACCTTTCTTTTTCACAGGTATGCAGGCGCTGCTACGTCAGGGTCGCTGTTGAAGGGCCAGAAAGGAATTTCCCTGCATTGGCAGGTTTCGCCTTTCCCGTAGCAATACCCCACAACTTTGGCAGTGTCAGGCCTTGGGCGGACTCCTTGCGGCTATCTTCCTAAAGGGGGGGGGGCGTGAGGCCGTGACCTCATTCCCTTGGCATCGTCAAGATCAGGGTTCCCCCGTTAAAGGGGTCTTGGGGGGAGGTATTGGCCATACACCGAGAGGTTGTCATAGCTCTCCGCCTCCAGCGGCAGTGAACAGGGACAGGCTCTCTCTGCTTGAACATATGTTCTCCAGAGCCAGCCCAATCCCCACATATTCTGGATAATCCTGGTGTCTCCAAGATCTTGGGACAGGGAAGGAGAAATGCCCAATGCCTGAGCCAAAGTCTCCCTACATCTGAATCTTAATAAAGTTGTGGCCAATTTTAATCCCATAACAAATTGTCTTGAGTCATTATTCCACTCAGGGATCGACTGGGATTTGGGGGGAATCCGCCTGTCCCTGCAAAGTCATTTAAAGATATATTGCTGCATAAGGATTTAAAATCCACACTCAGACAACGTACGTTGTCCAGTCCTCCACGTGGTTCATTGTATTTTATGAACTCATTTCTGTTGAAATTGATATGATACAGTGAACTAAAGGAAAAGGAAAAGGGACCCGTGACCATTAGGCCTAATTGTGACCGACTCTGGGGTTGCGGCGCTCATCTCGCTTTATTGGCCAAGGGAGCCGGCATACAGCTTCCAGGTCATGTGGCCAGCATGACTAAGCCACTCCTGGCGAACCAGAGCAGCGCACGGAAACACCGTTTGCCTTCCCGCCAGAGCAGTACCTATTTATCTACTTGAACTTTGACGTTCTTTCAAACTGCTAGGTTGACTGAGCAATGGGAGCTCACCCCGTTGCGGGGATTCGAACTGCCGACCTTCTGGTCGGCAAGCCCTAGGCTCTGTGATTTAACCCACAGTGCCACCCGCATCCCACACATAATACAGTGAATTACAATACTTTATTTTGCAAGCGTGCAGCCAGTTACGACTCATATTTTTATTGAGTATAACTTTATGTAACCCTAGGTTTGTTGTTGTCTTACTAATGTTTGTACCATGGCTGTGTTTTCTAAGAAGTTTGGATATACCGGTAGTATACCGAGAAAGACAAATTATTAAGCATGTTTACTTTCTTCCACAGTGAAGATGACCAATTGTTAAAAAAAGAAGACATGTCGTTACTTACTTTGTCAAAACGAAAAGTATGTTTAGAAATGCGCATAGCAGCCTTAACTGAATATGTAAAAAACAACTTAATCCCTAGAGGACTTCGGATCCCTAAGGCACCTCCTCTATTTAAGTACAATAGGAGATTTGTTGAAAAATGGGAATCTATTTTGAATAAATGTTCTAATGATCTAATGCTTTTGATCATAGAACAATTTGCCATTGATTTGGAAAAGGTCCACAAAGATTTAATGGAGTTAAAAGAAAGGACAAAAACTAAATACAATAAGGAGGATATTGACAAACTCACTCACAAGCTGGATCAGGACGTTAATAAATTTTCCAATGAAACAGAAGTTGAGCAGAGATTGGAATGATTATTCCACAGGTAAGGTTCATTTAAGGCTGAATTATTCAGGACTAGTTCACAGGCAGTCTAACAGATCAGATATATCTTCACTTTCTACCACTCCTCCTGATTATGAGCACTCTAGACTATCTAGTGCTAATGGTTCGGATGAAGACAGAGAACTTAGGCTTAGATCTGGTCAGATGTACCAGTCTTTTTCCACACAGCGCACCAGACCCCCTACTAGAGGAAATAATCCCTGAACACCAAGATACCACTTTAGTGGTTAATTTATCTGACATTTCTACACCCCGTCACTAAAGAAACCCCGTCTTACATTAAGGATAAAAAACATATCATAACCTGTCAGGGGGACTCCTTGCAGGGAGCCTTCCCCGGTCATCCTGACCAGTATGTCTCCAAGCAACAGCGTCAGCAGCGGGTCAGGAGGAGAGAAGGAGGAGTGGAGCGGAATGGAGGAAGGTCTCCGGGAGGCTACAGAGCCCCTGGACACGCTCGGGAGAACAGGAAGTGGGACAGGGGCTCTGACAGGCAGGAGAGCCTATGCACCACTCCAACCACCAAGAAGGGGAACCTCTCAGTCCGACGCCCGAATATAGGCGTGCACCCACACGCAGGGTTAAGGGGCAGCGGTTCGGGGTGTCAAGGCTTTTATGCTGGTCATGAGGGAGAAAGAAGCATTGCAGGGTTCTGACAGTGACGAGGCAGTCATGCTTTCTGGTACTGTATCTTTGCACTGTAAATCGTATGCACAATAAAACTCTTAAAGACAAGAAGGACTGGAGCGATTTTACTCGAGAGTAGCTGCAAGCCCCTGTGACATAACCCTTATTGAAAATTTGCATGTTACTCCACATAATATTATTGCTAAATGGGATGTGTCGTCCCTATATACTAATGTACCTCTGGATACTGTAAAATCTCAAATCCAAGAACTGCTAATGGATCATAATCAGTCGTCACCACCAGTACATTCTTTAATGGAGATTCTTATTTACTTTTATCTAATATTTTTTTCAGGTTCGGATCAAAGTACTTCATTAAAAGAAACGCTGTAGCCATGGGCTCTACGTAAATGTGCTCCCAGTGTGGCCAACATCTTTATGAGAAATTGTGATTTAGAACATATTGCTCATAATAACCCATTCAGTGAATACATCCTGTTTTATGGCCGGTATATAGATGAACTGATATTTATATATTTGGAGGATATTTTTGAACAATTCAATCGTTGGATCAATCGTTGGATAGCGCGAGTCCACACTTGACCTTTGAAAGTACATCAAGTCAAAATTGTTTACCTTTCCTTGATCTAGAAATCAATGAAAGGAAGGGAATTAACTACTGGGAAAATCACGGGGGAAAGGGGGAATAAAGGAAAGAGATCACCAGGACGATTCATCAAAGGTAAATCGCTCTCTCTCTCTCAGTTGCCCAGAGAACATGCTGCTGCTGTTTCGAATGCATGCACCAAAAGAGGAAGCTCTGGGTCACGTGTATGGGTATATATAGGTCCCCCGATCTGTTTGGACTGCACCCCATTGGTCATATTGAACCCATCATCAAGGGACCTACCGATCGGGTGTTGTGGCTAACCAATCTTACCTACCCACAACACAGGTGGTCGGTCTCCAGGTCTCACCACAACACGTACCCCCTTTGAGGGTGGACCCGATCTAGACACATATAAAAACCGTTCTGAAAATGCTTCTTTTAAAATACATTTAATTTTCCGTATGGCTCAACATTGCCCTCTAGCGTCACATTGTATATTACACTTAAAACACACTTAAAACGTTTTATTTGCAGCTGTATAGTGGAGTCTCTGGAGGGCCAGGCCTGAGCATCCCTACCCCTGCTTAGGGATGTAAGAACAAGCAATTTCTATTCTGACCTGTCAAGGTCATCTTGTTCCTATCTGTTGTAGTTTAGTTTTTGCCAAATATGAATTTTTTTCTTATTTGTCTGCTATTTAATTTATATATGTAATTTACAAATATTATTAATTTTTCCTAATTAACAGTGTAATTATTTCCTCACTATACTTGTCAGCAAAAAGGCCATTCATTTCAACGTAAAAGGAAAAACAAATCAAATGGGGTTTAAGAAGTCAATGATTAAATATTGTTGGCAGACTGAAAGCCATCACAGCAGCAAATACCAACTGGTATTCACTGGATTGGTTTCTGCTTCAGACATGGGCTAAATAAGCATCAATTTCCACCTCTGTTTCCATTTCCATCTGAATTTCCCCATATCCATATCCCCTGTCGTGTTTTCAATTAGTCTGGTGATCTTTCCACACCAGAGAGGAAAATGGGGTCTTAGCCCTTTCTCTGCTGTGCTAATTATCAGTATGCAGAGATATAGGCTAAAAAGAGTAATTTTCTGTGTAAGGTTCTGTGTAAATAATGTCATAAAATGTATAATTTGCATATTACAGGCTTTTAACCACCCCGCCACTCTCCGGATCATGATGGTAGCAAAAGCATAGTAGGAAACTGTCTGTCGAGACATCTTTTCCTGGAGCATAGAGGGAATAATTCTCGATTTCAGGTCAGATGTAATCCTTTTCTAAGGAAGCTTCCTGATGTACTCATTGCAAGATAAGATCCACTTCCCTTTGTTCTTGGCATTGTGTACAAAGAGGAAACAAAAAATAATGAGGCACACTGAGCTGCTGTTGGGAAGTATAAATATATGCCATTTCTTGTGGCTGAGCAAACATCAGACACCTGTAGTTGGAGGAAGGAAGGGCAAAGTGGGACTTCTAAAAAGAGTACTTCCCCGTCAGAGTTCCTTAGAGAAGAGATGGGCTCCATCATGGCATTCCTCTTGCTCACCTGTGGTCTCTTACCATTGTTGCCTGAAGCTGTGGGTAAGAAATATTCAATTGATTGTTTCTGATTCATCTTAACGAGGCTAGTGGATCATTGATCTCTGCTTTCAAAGGATCTCTTACAGCGAGCTATCACTTGCATCAACTTGTGTTTAGCCATGGTCCTGTCTTAGTGGTAAAGATTGGGTTTTCCTGGGAAACTGGTGGGCAAAATAAAGAAAAAAATAAGCACTCAGACATGGACTGAGAAAGCATGGCTGCTGGTCCCAAGTGCCTCTACCACAGCCCAGGTTGGGTGGGATGCTCCAGTTGACTACATATGGTACCAGTCTGTGGCACACTGGGGAGGGGGGGAATGCCAGCCCACCACAGGAGACAGCTTGAGAAGCAGTGCCTTGCTCTGTATCCACTGCTCGCTCGCTCACTGCTAGTTTTTGAAACCACATTCACATGGTATTAGCCACGATCCATATTGATGCTGTAGTTTCTGCTGTTTGGTGTGTGATTTTCTTAAATCAGCTTCAATTCGACTAGAAAACTGAATGCTGAGTAAGTGGAAATTGAGACAGCTGTTGCACATGCATGGATGATAACGACATCCTTTCCAGTTAATGAATTGCAGTTCTTATTCTTACACCTTTGTCCCCTGTTTCCATTTCAGTTGGTTATCCCTGTGTCTGCCCATTTATTTACAATGGTAAATCCTATTCCTCTTGCATCAAGGCTAATGCTCGTTATCGGTGGTGTCCCACAGAAGTGTTCCCTGAGACGGGAGAAGCGGTAATAAGTTCCAGTAGAGCATGTTATTTTAAAGGTGACCTGTATTTTCTTCTACTTCTGATTTCCTGTGTCACACGTATGCATAGCCATTTTACTGTAATAAAGTAAACAGATCCTCCTCATGAACTTTAAAGCTAGATGTGGGTCTTCCATAGGCATCTGATTGGACATCGTGGAAACAAAATGTTGGATTAGATGGGCCTTTGGTCTGATGCAGCAGAACTCTTTCTGTGCTCTTAAAGAGGTTAGGGACTACCATCAGTAGCTTGTATAGATTTCCTTATGCCCGAACTATTATAAATCTCTTTCCAAGGATTAGATAAAAGTTGTTTCAAGCAACAAGATCTCTGAAGAAATGAAACACATCACCAGTATGTTCATTTGAAAAAAATGGTTCAAACTATTTACCCAAGAGGCACTTTTGTACAAATATTACCTACTAATAATTGATAAAGACCCTGATGTTGGGAAAGATTGAGGGCACTAGGAGAAGGGGACGACAGAGGACAAGATGGTTGGACAGTGTTCTCGAAGCTACGAACATGAGTTTGACCAAACTGCGGGAGGCAGTGCAAGACAGGAGTGCCTGGCGTGCTATGGTCCATGGGGTCACGAAGAGTCGGACACGACTAAACAACTAAACAACAACAACAACAACAATTGATAAAGATTGCATTGACCGGGCAGCGCTAAACTTCGGCCCTCCAAATGTTTTTGACTTCAATTCCCATCTTCCCCAACCACTGGTCCTGATAGCTAGAGATCATGGGAGTTGTAGGCCAGAACATCTGGAGGGCCGCAGTTTGGGGGGATGCCTGGCGTAGACCATAAAAGTCACATGTCATCTTTTCTAATATTACTGATATTACATTGGCATAAATGCCAGCTATCCTCATGTCTTGTTTTATATCTAGTATAACTGAATTCATTCACTTAATCTTTCTTTATAGTTTCTTGTTTCTTTAACATTATTGTCAATTTGGCAATTGTTACTTGCTCTCACAGGCTCTTGACCAATTCATTTGTCCTGGTTTGTAGCTATCTTTCTAAGCCTTTATAAAGGAGATCCCAGGCAAGGTTTATATATATGTGACCATTATTTTATTTTATTTTATGATCATCACTACTATGTTTCAATGCATATAATCTCACTCTGTTTGGGTCTAGAGAATGGAGGTAATGATGCTGGACGACCCTGTGTCTTCCCCTTTGTGTACGAGGGTGAAACCTTCTATAAATGCACCCAAAAAGATTCGCCGACGAGGCACTTCTGGTGTGCGACAACAGGGAACTTTGACAAGGATGGGAAATGGAGCTTCTGTGCTGATATCGGTGAGCATGATGCAGGGGGCTGGAATATCAGGAGTGGTTGGCCGGATGAATAATTAGTGAAGGCACCTTGTAGGCCAAGGAGAGTGAGAGGGAAGTTCAGCATTCCCCAATCTGGTGTCCTCCAGACATTTTAAACTGCAGTTCCCATCACCACTGACCAGCGGCCATATTTGTTAGGGGCAGACTGATGTGAAACACCTGGAAGGCCCCACATTGGGAGCATTGCTTTGCATGCAAAACATCAAAATTTCATTCCCCAGAATCTCCAGGTAGGGCTGGAAGAGCGTCCTTGCCAGTCAGAGTAGACAACACCAGGCTAGATGGATCTCGCGTCTGACTCAGTTTGGATTCAGCTACATTGCTCATGTTACAATGCTATAACTGCATTATAAACATGTGACACCAGTTGGCCCTGTAGAGCACAAAACGTGGTGTAATTTCACAGTTTTTTCTCTTTTGTTATAACAATTTAATTTATGACTTGTTTAAAGTGTTTCCCCCCCTGTGTGTTGATCCAGCCTTTGTCAGCTTTCTACCTTCGTATGAAAAATTTGCTTAGTCTTAGCATTCCTGAGCACAGTTCAAGGTTCAGGCCAGGACACCTGAGATGACAGGTTCGGATAGGACCATAGAGAACTGAGTAAATAGTCTTCAGACGAGTGAAAAAAAGGATTAGTTAGATGAACCACAAGTCACACATTATATAAGAGCTTGGTGCACAGTATATAATAGCTTTGTGAGCTTATATGAGAGTAAGTGGTTTGGTAGAAGTTATAGAAAAAGAAATGATATAGAAAAAACAGTGCTAATAATAATAATAATAATAATAATAATAATAATAATAATAATAATAATATTTGTACCCCACCCATCTAGCTGAGTCTCCCCAGCTACTCTGGGTGGCTCCCAATCGAGTGTTAAAAACAAAACAGCATTAAATATTAAAAACTTCCCTAAACAGGGCTTCCTTCAGATGTCTTTTAAAATTAGGATAGCTGTTTATTTCCTTGACATCTGATGGGAGGGCGTTCCACAGGCAGGCGCCATTACTGAGAAGGCCCTCTGTCTGGTTCCCTGTAACCTCACTTCTCACAATGAGGAAACCGCCAGAAGGCCCTCAGCGCTGGATCTCAGTGTCCCGGCTGAACAATGGGGGTGGAGACGCTCCTTCAGGTATACATATAGGGCTTTAAAGGTCAGCACCAAGACTTTGAATTGTGCTCAGAAACGTACTGAGAGCCAATGTAGATCTCTCAGGACTGGTGTTATATGGTCCTCGTGGCCACGCCCAGTCACCAGTCTAGCTCCCGCATTCTGGATTAATTGCAGTTTCCGGGTCACCTTCAAAGGTAGCCCACGTAGAGCTCATGGCAGTAGTCCAAGTGGGAGATACAGTCCGCAGGCAGGTAAGGTCTCAGCCTGTGTATCAGATGGAGCTGGTAGATAGCCGCCCTGGACACAGAATTAACCTACGCCTCCATGGACAGCTGTGAGTCCAAAATGCACCTGGTCCTTCAGAGGGACAGTTACTCCATTCAGGACCAGGAAGCCCCCCCCCCACGTGCCGGCCCCCTTTCCCCCCCAAAACAGTACTTCTGTCTTGTCAGGATTCAACCTCCATTTGTTAGCCGCCATCCATCCTCCAACCACCTCCGGCACTCACACAGGACATTCACCACCTTCAATGGGTCTGATTTAAAAGAGAGGTAGAGCTGGGTGTCATCTGCATATTGATGAACACCCAACCCAACCCCCCTGATGAGCTCTCCCAGCGGCTTCATATAAATATTAAAAAGCATGGGGGAGAGGACAGAACTCTGGGGCAACCCACAAGTGAGAGCCCAGGGGTCTGAATACTCATCCGCAACACCACTCTCTGGACACGGCCCAGGAGAAAGGAGCAGAACCGCTGTATAAGAGTGCCCCCATCTCCCAGCCCCTCTAGCCAGTCCAAAAGGGTGTTAATAGTTGGCCATATTGGCTGGGTCTAAATAAGTCTTTTTAAGAAGTGGTTTAATGACCGCCTCTTTCAGTGGGTCTGGGAAGTCTCCACCTTGCAGAGACCATCACCCAGTCCTTCCCAGCTCACATTTATTAGCCAGGATAGGCAAGGATTAAGGAGACAGGTGGTTGGTTTCACTCGTCCAAGCAGCCTGTCCACATCCTCGGAGGTAACAGATTGGAATTGATCCCACATAACATGACTAGACAGGACTCTAGCACTCTCCCGCCCCAGCCCTGCTCCTACAGTGGATTCTACCTCCTTCTGAATCTGAGCGACTTTATCTGCAAAAAACTTTGCAAAAGCATTGCAGGGGATCTTGGGGTCTCTAGCAGGCCCCGGTGACGAAGGTGGTTCCAATAGATTGTGAACCACCTGAAAGAGTGTCCTGCTGCTGTTTTCTGCAGCTACAATACAGGCGGTGAAGAAGGTCCTCTTCGCCGTCGCCATTGCCACTTGGTAGGCTCAACATTGAGCTCTTGCCCATGTCTGGTCTGAGTTTTCCACCACTGGGACTCTAGCTGTCTCAACGATTGTTTCATCGCCCTCAACTCCAGGAAAAACCTCGGGGCTGTCCTGGCTCCATGCAATGGGAGAGGCCGCTTTAGAGCCAGACAGTTAACAGCCCTGGTTAACTCCGCATTCCTGTGGGCCACCACGGTATCAGCTGAAAGGCCATCAACATGGGATAAAACACCCCAAACCACTCTCTGGAAGCCAATTGGATCCATTAAGTGGTGGTGGGGGCATCCAATTCGGTCCCACCTCCCTGCAGAAGGGAAGGGTCACAGAGAAGTCCCTTTGCACCAGGAAGTGATCTGACCATGGCACTTCTTTTGTTTCACTTTTAAAGGTGTCAGATCACCAACATCTGTAGAGGTAAACACCAGGTCTAAGGCATGTCTGTGGCTATGAATTGGACCAAACTTATTCAGGGACAGCCCCATGGAGGCCATGCTTTCCATGAAGTCCCAAGCTGCTCCTTGTAAGTTTATGTCGCCATGTTTCCAGCAGCTTCCTGGGGCCTCTTAAGCTGTGGCGGTGAGTGTAGGCTCCACTTTCTAGGCCCAATGGAATTGGCTGGAGGAGGGAGCGGTCTCCATCACTCACATGTGTTATAAACATGTAACACCAGATGGCGCTGTAGAGCACAAAACATTTATATGTGATTTTATTTATTTTTGCACCTGTCCTCCAAGGAACTCAAGGTGGTGCACATGGCTCCCCTGCTCCCCATGTTATCCTCATAACATCCCTGAGATATTGGTCAGGAAGAGGGTTGGTGACCAGTAGGATCAGCAGCACAATCTACACCACCAAAGTGACATGCAGAAAGGTGGCTGTGAATCTTCCCCTGCTGTTCATACCCCGCCCCTCCCACCTACATCCCTTCTTTTCCAAAAGGACTCACTCACAGTACTGAAGTTTAATAAAAAAATTCCTTCAGTAGCACCTTAAAGACCAACTAAGTTTTTATTTTGGTATGAGCTTTCGTGTGCATGCACACTTCTTCAGAATTTAGAAGTACTTCAGAGTTTAGAAGTACTGAAGTTTGTTTGGGAGAAAAGGGATGCTGAGGATGGTTTGCTGAAGAAGTCACTGTGCAGAAGAAGGGTTCAGCAAGCCCTGCCCGACTGCCCATTTGATACTTCAAATGGCACCCCTATTCCTTTGCTTTATTGTGGACTTGTCATCATGACATGTAATTTAGGCCTTGTGGTGACATGATTGTTTGTGAGCTCTGGCTTTTGCTAATAGTGCCAAAACTCTCTTCATTGTTCAAGATTTTATTCATAAATGCATCCAGAAGTGCAGTGGGTCATATCCCACTAACATGTACTTTGAGTATACCCACTGAAATTAGCCATGCCCATTAATTTCAGTGGGTCTACTCTGAGCATGACTAACATTTGTAGAATGAGTTGACATTGTACAGTGAGTACTGAGCATTCAGTGGATGTCAGATGATCAAACTGGAATGGATCTGGGAAAAGCCCAATCTCCACAGGTGCTTAAAACTTTATGTATGGTGCTTGCAATATGGCTCTAAAGCAGGGGTCAGCAAACTTTTTCAGCAGCGAGCCAGTCCACTGTCCCTCAGTCCTTGTGGGGGCCGGATTATATTTTGAAAAAAAATGTGAACTAATTCCTATGCCCCACAAATAACCCAGAGATGCATTTTAAATAAAAGGACACATTCTATGCATGTAAAAACATGCTGATTCCAGGACCGTCTGCGGGCCGGATTTAGAAGGCAATTGGGCCGCATCTGGCCCCCGGACCTTAGTTTGGGGACCCTGCTCTAAAGCACGGTTTGGAAATGCTAAAAGGCAATGCTATGATGAGTCACTGATGTTTAGCATGTGGAGAGAATTCTGGGTCACAGTGCCCACAGGTTTGTTGTAGATATAAATTAATAGTTATGAAGTAAATCTGCTGTACTTCCCAGAACTTGTTAGTTGGAAGAATTATTTCCATTTTTTAATCATTTGGGCTATAGGTTTCATTGGAACTGTTTAACATAAATGATATTTTGTCTACTCTGTTCTCATTTTCCAGGCGATTATCAAGGTAACGGCTGCAAAAGTCTGAATCCTGTTATCCAGTCTGGATGGGTGGATGGGTAAATGAAAGATCATTGGGTGCGCCGACTAGAAGCCTTGCTTAGTGGGTTGTGCTGCAAATAATTTAGAAGAATGATGACCCTGTTACCGATATATAAAGTCTGACCCTATATAACCCTGATGGTGGCCTAAAAATAAATAAGATGTGGCAGTGGGAGATTATTAATCTTTGTCAAACTGTATCTTTGTGCTACAAAAATAAAACATTTCTTTTAGTTTGCCAAGCAGCATAAAAAAATGTATGATGAGTGATCACTATGAAATATGATGAGTGTGGGAGAAAGTTTTTGCAACTGCATGAATGAGATTGCATAGTCTTCATAGGATGAATGAAAATATGTACATGTGGCTGGTTGTATGTGAGTGTTCGTGTGTTCTATCACACACTTCACCCAAACATCCAAAAGCTGCCCAAGGGGTCTTTCGCTTTCACTGGTTCATGTCAAAGAAATATCTGTAGTAGATAAAGTGAGTATGATTCAGTATTCAGAGATATCCTAGTTAAAGCCAGCAGCAAGCATCAACCAAGCAAAGCTCTCATGCCCAGCCAATGCCCTCAGCCCTGAAGGGGACAGCCCTGCCACCCCATTCAACTGTGGTCACTTCCTTTGAAAATTCTGCCTTCTCAGCTCCTCTCCTTGGATAGAACTTAATGCAAACACATCAGATCAATACTTTCTGTACTAAAAAATGCAGGCGGACAGTGTCATCCACTCCTAACTCGGAAAGCCACTTTTGAAGGATATCATGTTTGATGGTATTGAAAGTAGCTGAGAGGTCAATGAGAATTAACAGAGGCACATTCCCCCTATCTCTCTCCTAACAGAGGTCATCACAGAGGGCGACCAAAGCAGTTTCTGTGCCCAAATCAGGCCTAAACCTTGATTGAAATAGGTTCATTTGATAAAAACCTCAACATTTATTTCTTTCAATATGAGAAATGTTGGTGGCATAATAATAATAGTAGTAGTAGTAGTAGTAGTAGTAGTAGTAGTAGTAATAATACTACTGGGCAGCTTCCAACAGAAAAATAAAACACAGTAATCTATTAAACATTAAAAGCCTCCCTTAACAGGGCTGCCTTCAGATGTCTTCTAAAAGTCTGGTGCGACATATCCCCGACACTGACAATAAATTATGAGACGAAGGGGGTCCAGGGGAGAGGCAAACCCCACTCACCTAATTTTGCCTTAAGATAAACCCCTCTATATTTCTATGCTCCGTAGTAATGCGAGTCTAATTCCAACTTACGTGGCCTTGTAGCATAAATACCCAGGGCTATTTAAATTAACAACCTCTTGCCTACAGTAAAGGTCCTCCCTCACCTCGCATACCCCCTGTATCAGTTTACTTTACCACCTAGGAAACTTTGTGGCATTCTAGGTTTTCACTATATTGCCCCTTCTGTGTGACACTAGGACACAAACTAACACCCCTTTTTCCTTAGGTAAGTTTTGCCCTATTTTGTTTTGCCACCTCTGTGAGTATTTGATACGCTGCTGGAAAAACTATCATGATGGTCCTCGGCACAAAAAGGTGAATTTTATTTTCTTGAGAACGTAGGTTTTTCATAATTCATAAGCTTACAAACTTAGGTACAGCTAAACATTAACTCCGTCAAACTTCAGCATCAAGGTACCCTAAGTGTAACCTAAACCACCACTATCCTGGCCCCACACCCTTCTCCTTTCCTCTTCTTCACCACACTCCCTCTCCCTCTCCAACTGCCAAAACGGCCATTCCCTCATTTTAAACCGGGAACCGCCCCGCCCCCAAAGGAAGCGCTGTCAGTTAAGTTGGAGGTGGAGTAACTCTTTCTGAGCCAGGGTGTAATAAACATTCCATACTAGGGCTAATCCATTACATCTAGTACCGTGTTTCCCCCTTTTTAAGGCGTAGTCATAAAATAAGCCATAGCAGCATTTCTAAGCATTTGAGAAATATAAACCGTACCCCGAAAATAAGCCATAGTGATAGGCGCTGTGCGGAAGAGAGCACTGAGCTCCCCGAGTCAGCAGCAGCAACGCCGGCCGCAGCAGTGTTTGCTGAGTCCTTTCTTGCTTTTGGGACTTGGTTACTGTGCTGGCTTGGGATGGTGTGTGTGCAATTGCTGTTGCTGCTTCGTGTTTTTCAGCTGGATTCTCTGGGTTCTAAGCACTTTCCCCCGTTTGTTTGCGAAGCAGCACTCGGCTGCAGCCCCTGCCTCTCCCGGCGGCTGCATGAATGCGAGGCTGGTCGATCCCCAGGAGGCTGCAGTTGATCGCTATCTCCTTTTCCATTTCTTTTGTCTTTGAGCACCCGGCCCCGGCCCCTCTCCCCTTCGTGGAATGAAGAACGGAGTTTTAGCAGCATTTCCTCATTATAAAAAAAAGGTCAGGAACTTTTACTTTAACCTCAAAAATGGGATATTTCCTCTCTCTAAAAACAACTCTGACCTGAACACCAATAAAACGGGGGTAGATCACCTCCAGTTTATAAATCCGCAAGTAGATCGCAGTCTCCTGGAAGTTGGGCTCTATACTTTGGCTGATTGCAAGCCTTTGCATCTTTAAAAAACAAAAACCATGCGCTTCTCAGTCTTAATTTTCCTTTAATTCATCCCCCTATACCCTCCTCCAACCATTGCCTCCTTCCATTCCTTACCCCCCTCCCTCTCTCCCCACTTCCCTCACTCCTGTGCGATCTCATTTAGTCATATACTTGCTTTTTCTGTTGTGTTGTCTATTTTATATTTAATATTATTACCCTTTATGATGTTATTTTTTCCCTTGCGATAATTATTTATTTTTTATCTTTAACTAACTTTCCTTTCCATATTTTTCCATATGTAACTCAACACTTTCCCATTCCTTCTTAACTCTGGATAGATTGCCCCCCCCATTATTGTTGTTAATTTTACAATTCCTGGATTTTTTATGGAACCGAACAGCTCGGGTACTTCAGAATGTGCCTTCTGTTGCTACAGGGCTATGGGGCTTCACTATTTGACGCCCCCCCCCGGTTGGGATTTTTAAAGTAGTTCTGTGAGTCCCAGGGCGCAGAATCACCCCCGATCCTTTCCTTTGTCTAAACAGACCTCTTCCCCCCTGACTTTGGAAGGCTGTGCTTCAAGGGTGATACCAGGGGTTTTTTAAGACCTGCGCCTCTTAAGGATTGTTACGGTCCATAACTTCCATTGCTTTCTACAGGGTTGGGGGTTTAAAGCACTGCCACCCCCACCCCACCCTGCAGGCGCTCGGAACTGGCAGCGCCAACAACGCGCCCAGCACCGCGCAGAAGAGAGCACTGAGCGTCCTGAGCCAGTGGGTCCCAGTTGTACCAGCACTTTTTTTAAAAAAGACACCCCCTGAAAATAAGCCACTGTGTGTTTTTTTGAGGGAAAAAAGTTATAAGACGGTGTCTTAAAAAAGGGGAAACACGGTAGTTGTTTTTCTCTTTGACATCTGATGGGAGGGCGTTTCACAGGGCAGGCGCCACCACCGAGGAGGCCCTCTGCCTAGTTCCCTGCAACTTGGCTTCTGGCAATGAGGGAACCGCCAGAAGGCCCTAGTGCTGGACCTCAGTGTCTGGGCAGAACGATGGGGGTGGACCCCGGTTACCTAGAAAACCCAACAAATTCCATATTTCAAACCAGTGTCGGACTTTCCCATTCAATCCAGCCTTTAATCCCATGTTAAACTATTTAACCCACCCCCACCCTATCCACAAACATCCAACAGTATTTTATACACTCAACATGTTGTTTCCCCAATCTTGTTGCTTCCCTACACCCTCCTCCCATCCCTGTTTCCCAGTGATTTCCCTGCCCTCCCTCTCTCACTGAGAGTGCAAGGGTCCTCCCTGGGTCTCCATTGAGGGGTTCTTTAATCAAGTCCATAGGTTGTCCCACATCTCTCACTTGTGGGACATTTTGCCATCCTTGTTGCTCCTCTTCTTTGTAACTTTGAAATTCTTCTCGATTGCCATTATTGTCTGCCATTTGTAATTCTTCCTCTAGTTCCTCAGAGCTGGTCTGTCCTCTTTCCTCATCCTTTTCCATGCTGTCGCTTGTCTCCTCAAGTCTTTTATTAATTTGTCTCCATTGCAAATTATTCTTGTCCAGCTCATCTTTAATATACAAAATTCCCACGTAAATCTTTTGATAATAAAAGTCTTGTGATAGTGTTGGGGTTTCCATCATCATTGCTCTCAGATCCCGTGGGAAAACAGCAGATAATGAAACCGGACGTGGCAGGAATCAAATTTCATAGTGGAATCCATTTTAAGTCCCGTTCTGGCTACTCCATTAATCCAAATTATTCACATAGTCCATCATAATACCAACAGAAAATTTAAATCCATTCACTGTTCTCTCCGGGAGCCAAAATCCAGCCTCCGGAGGGTTTCAAAGTCTAATTTCTGGTAAATTGGTTGCTCCTCTCACTGTAGCAGGGGCCCAAAGGGCCCCAATTAAGGTGATAATGTAAATCCCTATACATTCTAGAACATGCTTATAATAATGAATTATGGGAACTTGTTGCTTTAAGAAACTGATGATCTAGCAAGATGCCGTTCTTTTACCAGAACAGAAGGTCAGCTAACACGCAAATCACAAAGAAGCAATTCATAAACTAGAACACAAATTGTTATATAGTACACGTAACACAGGTTCCCAACACGCATACTATCTCACAATGTAACATCTTATTGAGAATCAAAGGCCTAGCAATCCTGGGCCTAGTTAGCAATGCTTATTGCGCATGCGTATTAGATTAGGTAATGACATACGTATTAAATATGAAATGAGACAATGATGAATATTAAAATATTAAATGATGTAATGCTTTATGTGATTGGTTAAATCAAAATCCTTTGTCTAAAATGTTATAAATTCCTGCCCGACCTTTGGGCGGGGTTGCAGTTTTGCGAAAAGATTCGACTGTAACCTTATTGCTTTGCAATAAACAAAATGGACTCCTAACTCCTCTTATCTCTGAGTTTTATTGGCTAACTCAGAAGATAAGCCATTTTTTGGCTTACAACATCACTCCCCCTGTTAGGGATCAGGTTACTGTCTGTTAAGATAATCAATGTGGGAGACCGACTTCCGGTTTTTTTAAGTCTCCCAACCTGTCCATTTCTTCAATAAAAATATTGCCGCTCAAAAATTTTACTCACGTGGAGCTTTTATTCCAAATTCTTTAATTTACGGAAGGCATCCACTGCTGACTGACTGACGGATCAGGGCTTCGCGACTGGAGGTGGTGATGATGCCCAAAATGGCTCCCGCAGCTACCACTCCGCTGACTCTCGAGAACTCTGCCGAGCTTCACGGGCAGTGGAGGAGCCGCGTTACGGAGCTCCGCCGGGCCAATTTAGCCCCCGGGACGCTCAACCCAAGGTTTGGTTGGGATCCGCGTGCCCACGCGGGAATCCCCCGCCTCCGCGAAAGCCAGAAGCCTCGGAGCTCGAGTCTTCCGCGCCCTCTCGCCAGCGCAGTAAACCGTAGCTTTTAAGACATGCTGGGTCTAGGCATTAGAAGGGCCTGGTACACACAAATCCATAACTCTAGTCTGAGAATTTGTATGTTTCACTCAAGTGAGGCTATGAGGTGCCGGGTTCCTATAGCTGAACACTATGGTATGCATGCCTGTTGTCTTTGTCCATGGAGTAAGGACCTAACAGAAGCAGAAGACATCAAGAAGAGGTGGCAGGAATACACAGAGGAATTATACCAGAAAGATATGGAGGTCTCGTACACCCCAGGTAGTGTGGTTGCTGACCTTGAGCCAGACATCTTGGAGAGTGAAGTCAAATGGGCCTTAGAAAGCACTGCTAATAACAAGGCCAGTGGAAGTGATGATATTCCAGCTGAACTATTTAAAATTTTAAAAGATGATGCTGTTAAGTTGCTACACCCAATATGCCAGCAAGTTTGGAAAACTCAGCAATGGCCAGAGGATTGGAGAAGATCAGTCTACATCCCAATTCCAAAGAAGGGCAGTGCCAAAGAATGCTCCAACTACCGCACAATTGCGCTCATTTCACACACTAGCAAGGTTATGCTTAAAATTCTACAAGGCAGGCTTAGGCAGTATGTGGACCGAGAACTCCCAGAAGTGCAAGCTGGATTTCGAAAGGGCAGAGGAACCAGAGACCAAATAGCAAACATGCGCTGGATTATGGAGAAAGCTAGAGAGTTCCAGAAAAACGTCTACTTCTGCTTCATTGACTATGCAAAAGCCTTTGACTGTGTCGACCACAGCAAACTTTGGCAAGTTCTTAAAGAAATGGGAGTGCCTGATCACCTCATCTGTCTCCTGAGAAATCTCTATGTGGGACAAGAAGCTACAGTTAGAACTGGATATGGAACAACTGATTGGTTCAAAATTGGGAAAGGAGTACGACAAGGTTGTATATTGTCTCCCTGCTTATTTAACTTATATGCAGAATTCATCATGCGAAAGGCTGGACTAGATGAATCCCAAGCCGGAATTAGGATTGCCGGAAGAAATATCAACAACCTCAGATATGCAGATGACACAACCTTGATGGCAGAAAGCGAGGAGGAATTAAAGAACCTTTTAATGAGGGTGAAAGAGGAGAGCGCAAAATATGGTCTGAAGCTCAACATCAAAAAAACCAAGATCATGGCCACTGGTCCCATCACCTCCTGGCAAATAGAAGGGGAAGAAATGGAGGCAGTGAGAGATTTTACTTTCTTGGGCTCCTTGATCACTGCAGATGGTGACAGCAGTCACGAAATTAAAAGACGCCTGCTTCTTGGGAGAAAAGCAATGACAAACCTAGATAGCATCTTAAAAAGCAGAGACATCACCTTGACAACAAAGGTCCGTATAGTTAAAGCTATGGTTTTCCCAGTAGTGATGTATGGAAGTGAGAGCTGGACCATAAAGAAGGCTGATCGCCGAAGAATTGATGCTTTTGAATTATGGTGCTGGAGGAGACTCTTGAGAGTCCCATGGACTGCAAGAAGATCAAACCTATCCATTCTGAAGGAAATCAGCCCTGAGTGCTCCCTGGAAGGACAGATCGTGAAGCTGAGGCTCCAATACTTTGGCCACCTCATGAGAAGAGAAGAATCCTTGGAAAAGACCCAGATGTTGGGAAAGATTGAGGGCACTAGGAGAAGGGGACGACAGAGGACAAGATGGTTGGACAGTGTTCTCGAAGCTACGATCATGAGTTTGACCAAACTGCGGGAGGCAGTGCAAGACAGGAGTGCCTGGCGTGCTATGGTCCATGGGGTCACGAAGAGTCGGACACGACTAAACGACTAAACAACAACAACATGGTATGCATATACTAGCATGGTTTTATATATGTGGAAAATGCATATAAAGATTAATAAACATGTGCTTCTATGTGCTTGTGTTGCACATAGAATGTTTTCTGCTTGTCCTGTTCACTCTCAGGGAATGCCCACTCTTGAGAAACAAATTGGAACAAATGGGAATCTGGTGAAATACAAAATTGCTGTTTGCTCCAATTAAGCGTTAAAAATATATTTTCCCTGGGGGAAAGAGCAGGACAAGAGGAAATGTGGATAAGTCCTAAGGGCACTGTGCATATGCACTCTACATTTGGTGTGGTCTGGCCATCTAATTTTAAAGCTTGTGCAGTGCAGAAAATGTGCCATATGGAAAGCTGAAGGGAGCGTGTCTTGATGAAGGAGCATGTGCCTTAAATGCTTAAATTGCCAAGCTCACTCCTTACATGCTTAACATGCCATGCTCTACTCAAGAGTAGTCAATATTGAGCTGGTTCCAGGATTGTCATATGTTTTCTTTTTCTAGGACATGTCTTCTTTTTCATGGGTAGACTCATTACTCATTAGAGTCATCACAGTGATCCATAGTTAAAAGTAGAAGTTGACAAATGTGTCCTCTTTCTTGCTCTTCAAAATTTGGCAACCCTAGAAATTGAACCAATGGTCTGAATCAGTAATAGTGTGGCCATACTTCCACAATTTCCCAGACATGTCTGGAATACTGCAGTTGGAAGCAGTGTCTGGGCAGAAATTGGTAAAAATGTCTGGGAGAATCTGGATGTACCCATGTCAGCAGTGTTGTTTTGGGCGATTTCCCTTTTAAAATAGCTTCAAAGGTTCATCCCCCCAAAATAAATTTGCCAAAAAAGCTCAACAACTGCTTCAATATTTGAAATATGGCAATCCTATCTATGGGGCCTCATATGAATTGATTTTTTAAAAAATAATTTTTTTAATGCAAGTGGTTGCCAAAATGGTTAAAACTGAATTTAAGACTGGAAAAAGTAGAAGTTTGGAGATCCAGTATTGATAGCATGAATCAAACGTACATCACATATCTGAGTTACTGCTGATGAAGGATCCTAACATGAAACTAAAACAGCCCAGCAATGACTACCGTGGTACCTCAAGTTATGAATTTAATTTGTTCCGGAGGTCCGTTCTTAACCTGAAACTGTTCTTAACCTGAGGGACCACTTTAGCTAATGGGGCCTCCTGCTGCTGTCGTGCTGCCGGCGCACAACTTCTGTTCTCTTCCTCCAAAAGACCTATAATTAAACCCCAATATACCATCTACCCATGCATACCACAAAGGAAAGGAGGGAGCAAAGTTCAAGTTTCTTCTGAACGTTAGTTCTTATTAGAAACGGGATCTTGGCAGATCTCTTCTCATAAAAACATGTTCTCTTTTTCTTCCTGCCACTCCTCCTCTCCTACATCGAGGACCAATGGCCGACCTTAGAGACCCTTGTGTCTTCCTTTCATATACGAAGGCAAAATTTACTCATCTTGCACAACAGATGGGCCATCCAATGGAAAGCCCTGGTGCTCTCTGACCAGCAACCATGATGATAAACCCCATTGGAGAGACTGTGATTCCTCAGGTAAGGGGAAAACAGAGGGGAGGAAAACAGAGTTGGATAGACTTTTAAGAGTGGTATTAATGATTGGTTTGGAGCTTTATATGGGCAGGAAGAGGTGGATTACGGTGATTCAATGTGAGGGAGAAAAATATATGCCATTTTCTGGCCATTCTCTGTGACCCATGAGAGCAGCAAAATAACCAGACTGTACAACAATGGTGGGATTAAAGCAGGTCAAATCTTTATTGACAGCAGCAGGCAGGGCAAGGGTTGGCATCATGACATTGGGGCCAGCCCTATGTTGGTGGAATGGATCTGCCAGGTTTGGACTGCCCAGAACCGGTTCCATGGGAGTTGGCAAGCAGGCAACAAGCAAGGTCTCACTGGGCGATCAGGGTGCAGATTCCAACCAGGCAGATGCCCCAACCAAAGCTTGGGGATGTTGTGGTCAGTTTTCCCCTCAGGCCCTTTATAGGGGTCCCCAATAACATGTTGATCCTGCCCAATGCAATTTCTGCCCCCATACAAACAACATTCAAAGTTTTTGTTGCTTGGGCCAGTTCACGGTCCTGCAGACTCCTCGGTTGGCTAGAGTGTGTGCGCGCATGCATACGCATGCATGTGCAAACGCTATTTCTGGCACGTCTTCCGGTGCAGAGGAGGCCTGTGCAGCTTCCCATTGGCTGCAGGAGCTTCCTGTAGCCAATGGGAAGCCAGCCAGTGTCACAGAAGGCGGTCCCCGCTTTGCTCCGCGCCAGTTTAGCGTGGCGCACGGGAGCTGACCCAGTGGGGGGTTGGGGTCCATGGGCCAGTTAAACGACCCCCATGGACCACTTGTGGCCCTGCAGCCTATTTCTCTTCTTACGCTAGTCAAATTCAAATATCTTTATTGCTGTCCATAGACCCACAAAACAGTTTCAAAACAAGATACAGTTAAAACAACCAAACAGCAGGTGAAAGATACATACGTCTTATGCTAGTGTCTTTCATTCCCTTGAACATGCAAAAATTGCATGATTTCTTTAGATTATGCCAGATCTGCTACTTACACAGCATGATACCTGCATAAAATGTCTTTCTTTTTTCACTATGGGGTCGCATAAATCATAAAGCTAAACACAGATTAAGTGATGAGGAAAAGCACTACCAAACAGTACTTTGCTGCTGTGGTCAAAAGCAATTTGTTGGCTTTTAAAATAAGCATGTGCATAGCCCCACTGCAATGATAAATCATTGTGGATTCCTCTCCAAACAGTTTGCAATTACAGTGGTACCTCGAGTTACAAACGCCTCAGGTTACAAAAGTTTCAGGTTACAAACTCTGCTAACCTGGAAGAATTACGTTGAGTTGAGAACTTTGCCCCAGGATGAGAACGGAAATCGTGTGCCGGTGGCGCAACAGCAGCAGCAAGAGGCCCCATTAGCGAAAGCATGCCTCTCGTTAAGAGCAGTTTCAGGTTAAGAACAGACCTCTAGAACGAATTGAGTTCATAACTAGATGTACCACTGTATATGCAACAACAATCAATTGTCTGATTGTCCCACCATTCCCCCCCCCCAAAAAACTGGCTATTACATACCCAACAAAATTTCTCTGATGAAAATAGGGACATCCTGTTCAACAACAACAACAACAACAACAACAATTTTACTATTTATACCCTTTCTATCTGACTAGGTTCTCCCAGCATATATAAAAACAGAAACAGTGAACATTAAGAAACTTCAGATGTCTTCTAAAGGTTGTATAGTTACTTATTTTCTTGCCCTAGGAGTCACATAATTCTACCCTCATGCCATTTCTCCAATGAAAACAGGGATGTCCTACCATAATCTTCAACGTATTTTTTTTTAATGAAAATAGTGGTGTCCAAAGGAAAATAGGGACATTCTGGGGTCAAACCAGAAACCAGGACGGTTTCTGTAAATTTGGGACTGTCTGTGGAAAATAGGGACACTTGGAGAGGCGGTATATTATGTGAGTGCTGTAAAATTTGGATAACCAATTTTACACAACACAACTTAGAGACAACTCTGTCTTCCCTTCTCTCTGGCAAGCAAGAGATATTATCAGAGTTCAATGACACATTCCAGCCAGTGACAGATTTACACTGGTTGTTTATAATGTGTTAATAAAATGTGACACCAGAAGACACTGTAGAGCAGTGAGCCTTCAACAATAGAAAATTGCATTGAGAATGATATAACGTTATATTTAATAACATTTTAACAGATCAATGGAGATCCAGCCCACGCAAAACCACTCAAGGAGCGTTCACGCCTGGGCAGGGTGTATGACCTAAGGAACATCTTGAGGGCCAGATAGAGAGACCAGGGTGGAATTTGTGTGTTCAGACCCAGAGACCTCCCCGCTAAATAAATTAACACTTGACTCAAATTTTGTTTTGGTTTTTGGCAGAATTTAGGCCACAACTTAATTGATTACAGAAAGTGAGTGGTTGCATAGGCTCTGGTTCAACTAGCTCCCTGCAGCCTTGCAGGTAGCGCTGACCCCGGGCACTAAATAGGTCAGCCAAGGGTGAACACCTGGATAGTCAGAAAGCAGGGGACAGGCTATGTCCACCACCCAGAAATTTTGATTTAGAACATATTGCTCATAATAACCCATTCAGTGAATACATCCTGTTTTATGGCTGGTATATAGATGAATAGATATTTATATTTTCGGAGGATATTTTTAAACCATTCAACTGTTGGACCAATAGTGCGAGTCCACACTTGACCTTTGAAGGTACATCGGGTCCATTGTTTACCTTTCCTTGATCTAGAAATCTTTGTGGATGATTAAAAGCACGGCCCTATAAGAAAAGCACAGATAGAAACTCCTTCTTACATTACAGATCTAACCATTTCAAACATCTCCATGATAACCTTCCCTTAGGTTAGTTTCTAAGATTAAAATGCAATTCATCGGACCCACATGACTTTAAGGCCCATTCAAATATACTTTCTGCATCCTTATTACCACGAGGTTATCCAATCACAGTCATAACAACGATGCACAATGACAACTTCCCACATTAAACGGGGGGCGATTTTTGCGTTGTTGCGTGCAGCCCCCTGGACCACAGAGCGAACTGGTAGTTCGGAACTGGCCACTCCCTTCCCAGGCTGAATACCTGGGCTACCCCAGCCAATCATCCAATCCCGCCTGGGGAGGTGTTGCCATGGGATTGGCCAGGTAAGGGGAGGGACTGCCCAGCACACAGAATAGAATTTAAATCTTACCTGTGAAGCAGCAGTCAGCTCCAGAGCTTCTCCCACCCTCCACACCCTCATTTGAGTCTTTTTTTGTAGGTTTACCTCTCTTTTTCACAGGTACGCAGGTGCTGCTATGTCACGGTCGCTGTTGAAGGGCCAGAAAGGAATTTTCCTGCATTGTCAGGTTTTGGCTTTCCCGTAGCAATACCCCACAACTTTGGCGGTGTCAGGCCTTGGGAGGAATCCTTGTGGCTATCTTCCTAAGGGGGGGGGGTTGCGTGAGGTGGTGACCTCACTCCCTTGGTGGCGTCAAGATCAGGGTTCCTCCATTAAAGGGGTCTTGGGGGGAGAGATTGTCCCTACACCGAGAGGTTGTCATTGCTCTCCTCCTCCAGCGGTAGCGAACAGGGGTGGGCTCTCTCTGCTTGAACATATGTTCTCCAGAGCCAGCCCAACCCCCATACATTCTGGATAACCCTGAAGTCCCCCAGATCCCTGGCTGGGGACTGGGAAGGAGAAACAACCAATGCCTGAGCCAAGGTCTCCCTACATATGAATCTTAATAACCTTCTGGCCAATTTTAATCCCATAACACATTGCCTTGAGTCATCATTCCACTCAGGGATCGACGGAGGTTTGGGGGGACTCCGCCTGTCCACACAAAGTCATTTAAAGATATATTGCTGCATAAGGATTTAAAATCCACACTCAGACAACGTACGTTGTCCAGTCCTCCACGTGGTTTTTTTTAGATGTGGGCATTTTCCATGAATTCGTATTAATTTTACATACATAACCGCTGAGCATGTTTTAATTTGGGTTTTAACTTTCTGCTGGGCTACAAGGGTCACTTTAAGAAAGAAATTTTGTATCTGTAGTTTGCGAACACCTGTAATTGAAATCAACACTGTCTTTGTCC
This sequence comes from Zootoca vivipara, assembly GCF_965207765.1. Lineage (NCBI taxonomy): Eukaryota > Metazoa > Chordata > Lepidosauria > Squamata > Lacertidae > Zootoca > Zootoca vivipara. The sequence continues at coordinate 31,733,902 of NC_142595.1, forward strand.
ATATAACTCAGGGGTCCCCAGACTTACCGGACTCACACGGTCGGAAAAAAATCGCCGAAAATCCCTTGTGCGCATGCGTATGGACCTCCCCCGACCCGGAAGTGCACCGGAAATGACCTCTTCTGGGTCGTGAGAGGCCCATACGCATGCGCACAAAGGATTTTCGGTGATTTTTTTCCGATTTTGAAGATCGTCGCCGCACCGCGCGCTGTAAGAGCAGGCCGCGGCAGCGGGGGGCGGGGGTCGTCGTGGGCCGGATTGGGAGGCCAATTGGGCCGCATCCGGCCCGGGGGCCATAGTCTGGGGACCCCCGATATAACTTCACATTGTAACAGTTGACGTTTATCGCAGCTGCTACTGTGACACAGAACTACTATCCTGTTACATCACTTTTGGTATATACAGTTGTTTATGGTATTTATATTAATTTTTTTTGTAAAAAAGTGTGTGACATCACAACATTGCATTTATTTGCATCAGATGAAGCGCAGGAGGGGGAAACAAGATTTATATTCCGGAAATCCTTGTCGTCGGAATAGGATTTTGTGGAACTGGAACTACTTGTTATTGCTGGGGCTTTGTGAACTGATTCAGCTGGAACAGACACGTACCGATGTCTAGACCTGATCCTTGAACTGATTATAGTATGAACTGATCCACTGGGCCTTCTGCTTGTTTCATTGTATTTTATGAACTCATTTCTGTTGAAATTGATATGATACAGTGAACTAAAGGAAAAGGTAAAGGGACCCCTGACCATTAGGCCTAGTTGTGACCGACTCTGGGGTTGTGGTGCTCTTCTCGCTTTATTGGCCAAGGGAGCCAGCGTACTGCTTCCAGGTCATGTGGCCAGCATGACTAAGCCGCTTGTGGCGAACCAGACCAGCGCACGGAAACACCGTTTGCCTTCCCGCCAGAGCGGTACTTATTTATCTACTTGCACTTTGACGTTCTTTCGAACTGCTAGGTTGACTGAGCAATGGGAGCTCACCCTGTTGCGAGGATTCAAACCGCTGACCTTCTGATCAGCAAGCCCTAGGCTCTGTGATTTAACCCACAGCACCACCCGCATCCCACATATGATACAGTGAATTACTATACTTTATTTTGCAAGAGTGCAGCCAGTTACGACTCTTGTTTTTATTGAGTATAACTTTACGTAACCCTAGGTTTGTTGTTGTTTTCCTAGTGTTTGTACCATGGGTGAGTTTTCTAAAAAGTTTGGATATAGTATACTGTGAAAGACAAATTATTAAGCATGTTTAGTTTCTTCCACAGTGAAGATGACCAATTTTTTTAAAAAAAGAAGACATGTTGTTACTTACTTTGTCAAAACAGAAAGTACATTTAGAAATGCACACAGCAGTGTTCACTGAATATGTATAAACAACTTAATCCCTAGAGGATTTAGGATCCCTAAGGCACCTCCTCTATTTAAGAACAATAGGAGATTTGTTGAAAAATGGGTATCTATTCTGAATAAACATTCTAATGATCTAACGCTTTTGATCATAGAACAATCTGCCATGGATTTGGAAAAGGTCCACAAAGATTTAATGGAGTTAAAACAAAGGACAAAAACTAAATACAATAAGGAGGATTTTGACAAACTCACTCACAAGCTGGATCGGGACGTTAATAAATTTTCCATTGAATTAGCCGATTTTAAGAAAAAGAAGCTGAGCAGAGATTGCAATGATTATTCCACATGTAAAGTTCATTTAAGGCTGAATTCTTCAGGAATGGTTCGCAGGCAGTCTAACAGATCAGATATATCTTCACTTTCTACCACTCCTACTGATTATGAACACTCTAGCCCAGGCATGCCCAACCTTCAGCCCTCCAGATGTTTTGGACTACAATTCCCATCACCTTGACCACAGGTCCTGTTAGCCAGGGATCATGGGAGTTGTAGGCCAATACATCTGGAGTGCCGCAGGTTGGGCATGCCTGCTCTAGCCTATCTAGTGCCAATGGTTCGGATGAAGACAGAGAACTTAGGTTTACATCTGGTCGGATGTACCAGACTTTTTTCTGCACAGCGCACCAGACCCCCTACCAGAGGAAATACCAAGATACCACTTTAATGGTTAATTTATCTGACAGGACATTAATACCAGAGGAACCGCGAGTATTAAATTTAGGTCTAGGTTTTCTTCCAACTCCCAAGAAAATATCAAGGAAGCAGAGAAAGAACTAAGTAATCCCGATTTCTACTTACCTATACCTAGTGATCCTGCCACATCAGTGAGAACCAAACTACAGGTCATTCTGAATGAAGTCGTGTCCTTAGGCTATATAAATGAAAGTTTAGCGGATGTTTTATGTCCCGATCACACTAGGGTGCCAATAATTTACACACAAAAAAAAAAATACACAAAAATGTGCTCCCACCACCGGGTAGACCTATTGAGTCCGTGTCAGGATCATTGTTGGAAAATTGTGCACAATATATTGACACATTTCTACACCCTTTCACTAAAGAAACCCCGTCTTACATTAAGGATACAAAACATATCATAACCTGTCAGGGGAACTCCTTACAGGGAGCCTCCCCCGGTCATCCTGACCAGTACTTCTCCAAGCGACAGCGTCAGTAGCGGGTCAGGAGGAGAGAAGGAGGAGTGGAGCGGAATGGAGGAAGGGCTTCGGGAGGCTACAGATCCCCTGGACACGCTCAGGAGAACAGGAAGTGGGACGGGGGCTCTGACAGGCAGGAGAGCCTATGCACCACTCAAACCAGCAAGAAGGGGAACCTCTCCATCCGGTGCCCGAATTTAGGCGTGCACCCACACGCAGGGTTAAGGCGCAGCATTTCAGGATGTCAAGGCTTTTATGCTGGTCACGAGGGAGAAAGAAGCATTGCAGGGTTCTGACAGTGATGAGGCAGTCATGCTTTCTGGTACTGTATCTTTGCACTGTAAAAAGTATGCACAATAAAACTCTTAAAGACAAGAAGGACTGGAGCGTCTTTACTCGAGAGTAGCTGCAAGCCCCTGTGACATAACCCTTATTGAAAATTTGCATGTTACTCCACATAGTATTATTGCTAAATGGGATGTGTCGTCCCTATATACTAATGCAGTGTTTCTCAACCAGTGTGCCTCCAGATGTTTTGGGACTACAACTCCCATCATTCCTGACCACTGGTCTTGCTTGCTAGGGATGATGGGAGTTGTAGTCCCAAAACATCTAGAGGCACACTGGTTGAGAAACACTGTACTAATGTAGCTCTGGATACTGTAAAATCTCAAATCCAAGAACTGCTAATGGATTATAATCAGTCGTCACCACCAGTACATTTCTTAATGGAGATGCTTATTTACTTTTATCTAATATTTTTTGCAGGTTTGGTTCAAATGACCTGGAAGCTATACGCCGGCTCCCTCGGCCAATAATGCGAGATGAGCGCACAACCCCAGAGTCGGTCACGACTGGACCTAATGGTCAGGGGTCCCTTTACCCTTTACCTACTTCATTAAAAGAAAAGCTGTAGCCATGGGCTCTACGTAAATGTGCTCCCAGTCTGCCCAACATCTTTATGAGAAATTTTCATTTAGAACATATTGCTCATAATAACCCATTCAGTGAATACATCCTGTTTTATGGCCGGTATATAGATGAATTGATATTTTTATTTTCGGAGGGTATTTTTGAACCGTTCAACCGTTGGATCAATAGTGCGAGTCCACACTTGACCTTTGAAGGTACATCGAGTCAACATTGTTTACCTTTCCTTGATCTAGAAATCGAAGCACAAAGTCAAACGTGGGTTTTTTAGATGTGGGCATTGTACCTCCTGTAAATATGCTCTACAGGTAAAAGAGTTTACCAATAAAGAAGGTTTTAAGTTCATTTTACAGGCAATTGCTACATGTGCTACTCCACATGTAATTTACGTGATTAGATGTCCCTGTGGTTTGTTGTATGTAGGTCATACACTCAGACCAACATAGCTGCCATGTTCTCCCATTTTTTAAGGGAAATGCCCTCATGCTGAATAGGCTTCCTCGTGAGAAAAGGGAAAACTTGGCAGCTATGCAGACCAATAAATGTAAGAATATCAGAGCACTGTTCCAGGATTAGGAACAATGTAGTAGTTGTTCCTCTAGTACAACATTTTATTGAAGTATCTCATTCAAATGAGGATCTGACCTTTTATGTAATTTGGACATATTTGGGTCCTGTAGAACAAGCTAAAAATATCCTCATGCAGAAAGAAACTAGATTTGTTTTTTTACTGAATGCATTACACCCATCAGGTCTGAATAATGAAGTTGATTACAATTGCTTTTTATGAGTAGGCACTAGTATTGATATGTTTACTTCTGTGGGGTGGAGGGGTCTTTAAAACAAATAAATAATTAAATAAATAAATCAAAATAATAACGGTGGACAGTTGTTTATGGTATTTATATTATTCCTTTTGTAAAAAAGTGTGTGACATTACAACATTGCATTTATTTGCATCACCCAGACACTGTACTATTAATGAAGTCCAGGATGGCAAAACAAGGTTTATATCCAAGAAATCATTGTCTTCAGAATAGGATTCTGCAGAACTGGAACTACTTGTTATTGCTGAGACTTTATGAACTGATGCAGGTGGAACAGAAACGTACCAATGTCTAGACCTGATCCATGAAGTGATGATAGTATGAATTGATCCACTGGGCCTTCTGCTGGTTTCATTGTATTTTATGACTCATTTCTGTTGAAATTTATATGATACAGTGAATTAGTATGCTTTATTTGGTAAAAAATGCAGCCGGTTACGAATCATGTGTTTATTCAGAAAATCCAAGCCACGAATATGAAGCAGCAACCGTGTCAGGGTACCTGGGAAGCCATGGCCTTAAGGCGGACAACTAAATGGGAGTACGAGCTAGGCTCAATAAGACCTTAATTAACATTGCGGGCTGCTTGAGGTGAGGCTGCCTTCTGTTCCTGCTGGGAACCGCTCTTTGCCCTTCGAATGTGCCACTTAATTCTGCAAGATGTGGCAGGATGACTCTCGGAACACATATCACAAACATGGGAATAGCTACATCCCTGGCTTTGGCAGGAACCCTTATTATATTCCCAACAAATAAGACACCTTCCTGGCTTCTTAATCTCCTGCTTGGATTTTAACTGCTCAGTGGACGTGCTCTCGAAATTTGGAGAGACATAAGTAGTCCATACATCAAGATCCTTATAATCCCATCAAGCAGACGGGATATGGCAGCCCGATGATGGAAACTCTTGTCGTAGTTTATAGCATCCACCTCACCGGCCAATGTAAAGGCCTTATGCACCAATGATTGATGAATCCACTTGTGCAAACTTCTCTTGGGATGAGCTGCAGAAATAACCCCAGCAAATACTTGAAAGCCATCAACGGTTCTCTCCACTTTAAGGGAGCTGGCCTTGCCCTTGCCCAAAGCAACCTGCTTATCCTTGTCTGGGCATTCATTAGGGCGAAGGAGTTTGAAAATATCCACATAGCAACCATTGAGTATCCTGTTTCACATTCTGGATGGCAAATGCGCACTTGGAATAATATCCCTGACAACATTGGTCGAAACTTAAACATCTTTGACCGGTTCACCATCAAATGCATCAAGGCAATGAAAGGAAGGGAATTAACCAAGGAGGGAAGAATAACTACTGGGGAAAACAAGGGGGAAAGGGGGAATAAAGGAAAGAGATCACCAGGATCTAAGATAAATCGCTCTCTCTCTCTCTCAGTTGCCCAGAGAACAGGCTGTTGCTGTTTCGAATGCACGCACTGAAAGAGGAAGCTCTGGGTCACGTGCATGAGTATATATAGGTCCCTCAATCCATTTGGACTGCGCCCCATTGGCCAAATTGAACCCATCATCAAGGGACCTACCGATCGGGTGTTGTGGCTAACCAATCTTACCCACCCACAACACAGGCGGTCGGTCTCCAGGTCTCACCACAACACATACCCTCTTTGAGGGTGGACCCAATCTAGACACATATAAAAACTATTCTGAAAATGCTTGTTTTAAAGCATTTTTAAAAATATATTGAATTTTCCATATTGCTCATCATTGCCCTCTAGCGTCACATTGTATAGTACACTTAAAACACAGTTAAAACATTTTATTTGCAGCTGTATAGTGGAGTCCCTGGAGGGCCAGGCCTGAGCATCCCTACCTCTGCTTAGGGATGTAAGAACAAGCAATTTCTATTCTGACCTGTCAAGGTTATCGTCTTCCCATCAGTTGTAGTTTAGTTTTTGCCAAATATGAAATTATTTGTCTTATTTGTCTGCTATTTAATTTATAGATGTAATTTACAAATATTATTAATTTTTCCTAATTAACAGTGTGATTATTTCCTCACTATACTTGTCAGCAAAAAGGCCATTCATTTCAACGTAAAAGAAAAAACAAATCAAATGGGGTGGAGGAAGTCAATGATTATATATTGTTGGCAGACTGAAAGCCATCACAGAAGCAAATACCAACTGGTATTCACTGGATTGGTTTCTGCTTCAGACATGGGCTAAATAAGCATCAATTTCCAATCTATTTCCATTTCCATCTGAATTCCCCCATATCCATATCCCCTGTCCTGTTTTCAATTAATCTGGTGATCTTTCCACACCAGAGAGGAAAATGGGGTCTTAGCCCTTTCTCTCCTGTACTAATTACCAGTATGCAGAGATATAGGCTAAAAAGAGTAATTTTCTAAATATGTGTAGGGTTCTGTGTAAATAATGTTATAAAAATGTATAATTTGCATATTACAGGCTTTTAACCACCCCGCCACTCTCCGGATCATGATGGTAGCAAAAGCATAGTAGGAAACTGTCTGTTGAGACATCATTCCTGGAGCATAGAGGGAATAATTCTCGATTTCAGGTGAGATGTAATCCTTTTCTAAGGAAGCTTCCTGATGTACTCATTGCAAGATAAGATCCACTTCCCTTTGTTCTTGGCATTGTGTACAAAGAGGAAACAAAAATAATGAGGCACACTGAGCTGTTGTTGGGAAATATAAATATATGCCATTTCTTGTGGCTGAGCAAACATCAGACACCTGTAGTTGGAGGAAGGAAGGGCAAAGTGGGACTTCTAAAAAGAGTACTTCCCCGTCAGAGTTCCTTAGAGAAGAGATGGGCTCCATCATGGCATTCCTCTTGCTCACCTGTGGTCTCTTATTATTGTTGCCTGAAGCTGTGGGTAAGAAATATTCCATTGATTGTTTCTGATTCATCTTAACGAGCCTGGTGAATCATTGATCTCTGCTTTCAAAGGATCTCTTACAGCTAAGCCTTCACTTGCATAAACTTCTATTTAGCTATGGTCCTGTCTAAGTGGGGAAAAGATGACTTACAGTCTGTCCACCCATCAGTAAGCCCCACTGAGTTAATGGGCTTACCAGTGCTGTTTTTTTCTAGAAAAAGAGGTGCTGGAACTCAACATGAACAGCTCCCTTGTTCTATTATAATAGCAATGGCAGCTACCTGAGAGGTGCTGGAACTGAGTTCTGGAGAGTTCCAGCTGATAAAACAACCCTGGGCCTTACTCCCAGGTAAGTGTGCACAGGATTGCAGCCTTCATAGAGGTTCTATAGCCCTTAAACGAAACCTCAGGCGTGTATAACTAAGGGTAGACTGAAATTCTTTCCCCTTAAAACCGCCACATCCTTCCCTTTCCAAAATGGGGCATGGTTTTCTGCTGCTTTTAGACGACATCTGAAGGCAGCGTGTTTAGGGAAGTTTTTAATGTTTGATGTTTTAGTATGTGATGTGAAACCCAGCCAGATGGCTGACGTATAAATAATAATAATAATAATAATAATAATAATAATAATAATAATAATAGGATCACCAGGTCCGGGCTTTCCAGGTCCACATCTGATCTGACTGCTTGTTTTTGGACCTGGCATCCCTGAAAACCCACTCTTTACCGCTGAATTGGAACAAATGGCAATCCATGGAAAACCCAAATTGCCACTCGATCTGATTCAATGGTAAAGATTGGGTTTTCCTGGGAAACTGGTGGGCAAAATAAATAAATAAATAAGCACTCAGACATGGACTGAGAAAGCATGGCTGCTGGTCCCAAGTGCCTCTACTACAGCCTAGGTTGGTTGGGATGCTCCAGTGACTACATATGGTACCAGTCTGTGGCACACTGGGGAGGGGGAATGCCAGCCCACCGCAGGAGACAGCTTGAGAAGCAGTGCCTTGCTCTGTATCCACTGCTCGCTCACTGCTAGTTTTTGAAGCCACATTCACATGGTATTAGCCACGATCCATATTGATGCTGTAGTTTCTGCTGTTTGGTGTGTGATTTTCTTAAATCAGCTTCAATTCGACTAGAAAACTGAATGCTGAGTAAGTGGAAATTGAGACAGCTGTTTCACATGCATTGATGATAACTACACCCTTTCCAGTTAATGAATTGCAGTTCTTATTCTTACACCTTTGTCTCCTGTTTCCATTTCAGTTGGTTATCCCTGTGTCTGCCCATTTATTTTCAAGGGTAAATCCTATTCCTCTTGCACCAAGGATGAATCTAATGGGATGTGGTGTGCCACAGAAGTTGACCCTTACACGAAAAAAATGATTAAAGGTTCATGGAAATTTTGTTATACTAAAGGTGACCTGTATTTTCTTCCTATGTCACACGTATGCATAGCCATTTTACTGTAATAAAGTAAACAGATCCTCCTCATGAACTTTAAAGCTAAATGTGGGTTCTCCATAGGCATCTGATTGGAGATGGTGGAAACAAAATGTTGGATTACATGGGCCTTTGGTCTGATGCAGCAGAACTGTTTTTGTGCTCTTAAAGAGGTTAGGGACTACCTATAGATTTCCTTATGCCCGAACTATTACAAATCTCCTTCCAAGGATCAGATAAAAGTTGCTTCAAGCAACAAGATCTCTGAAGAAATGAAACACATCACCAGTATGTTAATTTGAAAAAAATGGTTCAAACTATTTACCTAAGAGGCACTTTTGTACAAATATTACCTACTAATAATTGATAAAGATTGCATAGACTAGGCAGCACTAAACTTCGGCCCTCCAGATGTTTTGGACTACAATTCCCATCTCCTCCGACCACTGGTCCTGTTATCTAGGGATCATGGGAATTGTAGGCCAAAACATCCGGAGGGCCGCAGTTTGGGGATGCCTGGCATAGACCATAAAACAGGCATCCCCAAACTGCGGCCCTCCAGATGTTTTGGCCTACAATTCCCATGATCCCTAGCTAACAGGACCAGTGGTCGGAGGAGATGGGAATTGTAGTCCAAAACATCTGGAGGGCCGAAGTTTGGGGATGCCTGCCATAAAAGTCACATGTCATTTTTTCTAATATTACTGATATTACATTGGCATAAATGCCAGCTATCCTCGTGTCTTGTTTTATATCTAGTATAACTGAATTAATTCACTTAATCTTTCTTTATAGACAGGGCCGCCTCAAGCCGGTCAGGCGCCCTGTCGCCGTGGCGCGGAGATCGCTCCAGCGCCCCCGCCCTGGTGGGTGGGTGCAGCGCGGTTTCCATGCGGCTTTGTAGCGTAGCGCCCCCTGCCTCTCTGGCGCCCTGGCGCCCCGCGCCACCGGGACTACCCCTAGAGCCTGGCCTGTTTATAGTTTCTTGTTTCTTTAACATTATTGTCAATTGAGCACTTGCTTTCACAGGCTCCTGACCAATTCTTTTGTCCTTGGTTTGTAGCTATCTTTCTAAGCCAATGTAAAGGAGATCCCTGGCAAGGTTTATATATATGTGACTTGTTCACCATTTTGTTTGTTTTTTTGTATTTTGCGATCATCGCTAGTATTTTTCAATGTATATAATCTCACTCTGTTTGGGTCTAGAGCATCACGGTAATGATGGTGAACGGCCCTGTGTGTTTCCCTTTGTGTACAAAGGAGAAACCTTCAATACCTGCATCATAAAAGGTTCGGGAGCATACTGGTGTGCGACAACAGGGAACTATGACAAAGATGGGAAATGGAGACTCTGTGCTGATACCAGTGAGTATGATGCAGGGGGCTGGAATAACAGGAGTGGTTGGCCAAGGAGAGTGAGAGGGAACTTCAGTATTTCCCAATCTGTTGTCCTCCAGACATTTTAAACTGCAGTTTCCATCACCACTGACCAGTGGCCTTACTTGTTGGGGTCAGACTGATATGAAACACCTAGAAGGCCCCACCTTGGGAGCACTTGCTTTGCATGCAAAACATCAAAATTTAATTCCCCAGAATCTCCAGGTAGGGCTGGAAGAGCGTCCTTGCCAGTCAGAGTAGACAACACCAAGCTAGATGGATCTCGCGTCTGACTCAGTTTGGACTCAGCTACATTGCTCATGTTACAATGCTATAACTGCATTATAAACATGTGACACCAGTTGGCTCTGTAGAGCACAAAACGTGGTGCAATTTCACATAGGTTTTTCTCTTTTGTTACAACAATTTAATTTATGACTTATTTAAAGTGTTTTCCCCTTGTGTGTTGATCCAGCCTATGTCAGATTTCTACGTTCTTATGAAAAAATTACGTAGTCTTAGCATTCCTGAGCACAGTTCCAGGTTCAGGCCAGCACATCTGAGATGACAGGTTTGCATAGGACCATAGAGAACTGAGTAAATAGTCTTCAGAACAGTGAAAAAATGATTAGTTAGATGAACCACAAGTCACACATTATATAAGAGCTTGGTGCACAGTATATAATAGCTTTGTGAGCTTATATGACAATAAGTGGTTTGGTAGAAGTTATAGAAAAACAAATGATATAGGACTCAGCTACATTAGTCAAAAACAGTTTAATAATAATATTAATATATTTGTACCCCACCCATCTAGCTGAGTCTCCCCAGCTACTCTGAGCGGCTCCCAATCGAGTGTTAAAAACAATACAGTATTAAATATTAAAAGCTTCCCTAAACAGGTCTTCCTTCAGATGTCTTTTAAAATTAGGATAGCTGTTTATTTCCTTGACCTCTGATGGGAGGGCGTTCCACAGGGCGGGTGCCACAACCGAGAAGGCCCTCTGTCTGGTTCCCTGTAACCTCACTTCTCACAATGAGGAAACTGCCAGAAGGCCCTCAGCACCCTGAATTGTGCTCAGAAACGTACTGAGGGCCAATGTAGATCTCTCAGGACTGGTGTTATATGGTCCTAGTGGCTACTCCCAGTCACCAGTCTAGCTGCCGCATTCTGGATTAATTGCAGTTTCCGGGTCACCTTCAAAGGTAGCCCACGTAGAGCGCATGGCAGTAGTCCAAGTGGGAGATACAGTCCGCAGACAGGTAGGGTCTCAGCCTGTGTATCAGATGGAGCTGGTAGACAGCCGCCCTGGACACAGAATTAACCTGCGCCTCCATGGACAGCTGTGAGTCCAAAATGACAGCTGTGAGTCCAATATGCACCTGGTCCTTCAGAGGCACAGTTACTCCATTCAGGACCAGGGAGTCCCCCACACCCGCCGGCCCCCTGTCCCCCCAAAACAGTACTTCTGTCTTGTCAGGATTCAACCTCCATTTGTTAGCCACCATCCATCCTCCAACCACCTCCGACACTCACACAGGACATTCACCACCTTCAATGGTTCTGATTTAAAAGAGAGGTAGAGCTGGGTGTCATCTGCATACTGATGAACACCCAACCCAAACCCCCTGATGAGCTCTCCCAGCTGCTTCATATAAATATTAAAAAGCATGGGGGAGAGGACAGAACTCTGGGGCAACCCACAAGTGAGAGCCCAGGGGTCTGAATACTCATCCGCAACACCACTCTCTGGACACGGCCCAGGAGAAAGGAGCAGAACCGCTGTATAAGAGTGCCCCCATCTCCCAGCCCCTCTAGCCGGTCCAAAAGGGTGTTAAGCTCAATGGTGTCGAAGGCTGCTGAGAGATCCAGTAGAACTAGGAAACAGCTGTCACCTTTGTTTCTAGTCCGCCGGAAATCATCAACCAGCGCAACCAAGGCAGTTTCAGTCCCATGGTGAGGCCTGAATTCCGATTGGAAGGGATCCAAATGGTCCACATTCTTCAGGTGTTCTTGAAGTTTTTCAGCAACCACCCGCTCATTCATCTTGCCCAAGAATGGTAGATTTGAGACTGGGCAATAGTTGGCCATATTGGCTGGGTCTAAATAAGTTTTTTTAAGAAGCGGTTTAATGACCGCCTCTTTCAGTGGGTCTGGGAAGTCTCTGATGGAAGTGCGTTCCACAGGGTGGGCGCCATTACCGAGAAGGCCCTCCGTCTGGTTCCCTGTAACCTCACTTCTCGCAATGGGGGAACCACCAGAAGGCCCTCAGCGCTGGATCTGAGTGTCCCGGCTGAACGATGGGGGTGGAGATGCTCCTTCAGGTATACAGGACTGAGGCCATTTAGGGCTTTAAAGGTCAGCACCAACACTTTGAATTGTGCTCAGAAACGTATTGGGAGCCGGTGTAGATCTCTCGGCGGCCACTCCCAGTCACCAGTCTTGCTGCTGCATTCTGGATTAGTTGCAGTTTCTGGGTCACCTTCAAAGGTAGCCCCACTTAGAGCGCATTGCAGTAATCCAAGCGGGAGATAACCAGAGAATGCACCACTCTGGCGAGAGAGTCCGCCGGCAGGTAGGGTCTCAGTCTGTGTACCAGATGGAGCTGATAGACAGCTGCCCTGGACACAGAATTAACCCGTGTGTCCATGGACAGCTGTGAGTCCAAAATGACTCCCAGGCTGCACACCTGGTCCTTCAGGGGCACAGTTACCCCATTCAGGACCAGGGAGTCCTCCACACCTGCCCACCTCCTGTCCCCCAAAAACAGGTCTTCTGTCTTGTCAGGATTCAACCTCAATCTGTTAGCCGTCATCCCTCCTCCAACAGCCCCCAGGCACTCACACAGGACCTTCACTGACTCTGATTTAAGAGAGGTAGAGCTGGGTATCATCTGCATACTAATGAACAACCAGCCCAAACCCCCTGATGATCTCTCCCAGTGGCTTCATGTACCGTGTTTCCCACATTTTAAGATGTAGTCATAAAGTAAGCCATAGCAGGGTTTTTAAACATTTGCAAAATATACCCCGAAAATAAGCCATACTTCCGTGCCAGACTGCCAAGTGCCCCAGCCAGCCAGCGGGACCCAGCACGCCGGCCATGGAAGGAAGAGGAGGAGGCCTGCTGGGTCGGTGTCTGGAACTGGCTACTGCTGCCATGCCGTGCCGCGCCGTGCCTTGCGGAGCAAGACCGCAAGCGCCCCAGCCAGCCAGCCAGCCAGCCAGCCAGCAGGACCCAGCACGCCAGCCACGGCAGGAGGAGGAGGAGGAGGCTTGCCGGGTTGGCGCCTAGCAGCGCTGTGCTGCTGCTGGCTTCCGGAGGCTGGGGCGCTGCTGGGCGCTGACCCGGCTGGCTGACTCCGGTCCTTGTGCTTGTGCCTCTTACGGTACTCAGCAACTCACTGCCATTTTCCTTTCCCTTCGTTTCCCTTCTGTCTTGTTCTACTACACACTTTCGGTCTGTTTTCCACTCGTCTTTCCACCTCCTCTTCCCTCTCGCTCTTCTCCTCCCCAGGCTGCTGTCTTCCGGAGGCTTGGGCACTCCGCACGGCACTGCTGGGCGCCTACCCGGCAAGCTGCCTCCGGTCCTTTTGTTTGTGCCTCTTACTCAGCGGCTCATTGCCATTTTCCTTCCTCTTCCCTTTTGTTGTTCTTCTGCCTCCTGTCTTTCCCTTCGTTTCCCTTCTGTCTTGCTCTCCTCCACACTTTCAGTCTGTTTTCTGCTCGTCTTTCCACCTCCTCTTCCCCCTCGCAGGCTCTCTCTGTGTTCCCTTGCCTTCCTGCCCCTCCCACACCGCGTTTTCTCACCTCCAAATACTCCTCCCTACCTCCTCATTCCCTCTTGTCCTTCCTTGGTGCTTTCCCGTTTCACTCTTTTTACCACTCTTTATTATCTGTTAGTGTCTATAATGAAAGAGAAAAAGAGCAAGAGGATTTTCTTTCTCTTTGTTCCCCTTTGCTCTTCCCGTACACGTCGCAAGGTTTCTCAGCACAACTTTCATAAATTGAAACAATGTGAGCCTCCTTATTTCTGAATTCCTTGTAACTATAAAATGTTTACATAAAATCAGCTGTCCCCCAGATACTCTTCTCTTCCACTATTTCTCCTTTGGGGTAGCTGTTTTCTGTGTCATTTTAACTATTGAGAAACTTAGTGCCACTTCAGAGGCTTCTCACTTTTCTGATTTCCTCTTTGCCACAAAAGTACGGTAGCTCCCTTTTCTCAATATAAATAGTTGTTGTAGATATAAATTAATAGAAAAAAAACCTATTGTACTTCCCAGAACTTGTTAGTTGGAAGAATCCTTTCCATTTTTTAATCATTTGGGCTATAGGTTTCATTGGAACCGTTTAACATAAATGATACTTTGTCTACTCTGTTCTCACTTTCCAGGAAGTCCTCCAAGTGTCGGCTGTAAATATCAATGATTCCTGTTATCCAGTTTGGATCACAACAGGTGGATGGGTAAATGAAAAACCACTAGGTGCGCCGACTAGGAGCCTTGCTTAGTGGGTTGTGCTGCAAATAATTTGGAAGAATGATAACCCTGTTACCAATATATAAAGTCTGACCCTATATAACCCTGATGGTGGCCTAAAAATAAATAAGATTTGGCAATGGGAGATTATTAATCTTTGTCAAACTGTATCTTTGTGCTACAAAAATAAAACATTTCTTTTAGTTTGCTGGGCTGCATAAAAAAAGTATGATGAGTGATCACTATGAAATATGATGAGTGCGGGAGAAAGTTTTTGCAACTGCATGAATGAGATTGCATAGTCTTCATAGGATGAATGAAAATATGTACATGTGGCCGGTTGTATGTGAGAGTTTGTGTGTTCTATCACACACTTCACCCAAACATCCAAAAGCTTCCCAAGTGGTTCTTAGCTTTCACTCGTTCATGTCAAAGAAATATCTGTAGTAGATAAAGTGAGTATGATTCAGTATTCAGAGATATCCTAGTTAAAGCCATCATCAACCAAGCAATGCTCTCATGCCCAGCCAATGCCCTCAGCACTGAAGGGGACAGCCCTGCCACCCGATTCAACTGTGGCCACTTCCTTTGAAAATTCTGCCTTCTCAGCCCCTCTCCTTGGATAGAACTTAATGCAAACACATCAGATCAATACTTTCTGTACTAAAAAATGCAGGCGGACAGTGTCATCCACTACTAACTCGGACATCCACTTTTGAAGGATATCATGGTTGATGGTATTGAAAGTAGCTGAGAGGTCAATGAGAATTAAGAGAGACACATTTCCCCTATCTCTCTCCTGACAGAGGTCATCACAGAGGGCGACCAAAGCAGTTTCTGTGCCCAAATCAGGCCTAAACCTTGATTGAAATGGGTTCATTTGATAAAAACCTTAACATTTACTTCTTTCAATATGAGAAATGTTGGTGGCACAAAATTGCATATGCATAGTATGTATAATAGTTTCTCATTTGCACATATTTGTGACTAACCATCATGAATAGAAAGAACATTTCATAGAACATGTGGCATATTGAGTTTATTGTCAACTGGGAACCGTGCTATTCCTGGCTCCCAGGTTATGGCTCATATGTTTATTGCATTCCTGCTTTATATTTGTATATATGAGCGTAAAACATTCTAAATATGCATCTACAGAATGTAATATGTGACACAGCCCTTAGATTAATAAGAAGGATTAGTTTGTTGTTGATCAACAGGATTACCTAGAACTGTTGCATGAATCAATAAGAGAAGCCTGCATTCCCAGGGGCAGGAAATAGTTCATTTTGCAAAAATAAATAAATAAATAAATAAATAATAAAATCTCAGACACTTTTTTAGAACCGGACACAAATCTCTCATGCTGTTTGCTTTTCCAAGCTTCACTTCATTCCACTAGGGTGCTCTGAGAACAAAATTGAACCCTGTTCCCATTTTCAATTAATGGGTGTTGAGGGAATTGAGTTCATTCTAATTATGTTGAGCTTGTTGCATCATTGCATTGCTTGTTACATAACAACTTGGATTCTTGTTATATAACAAGGTTTTTTTGGGAAGATTAAGAAGAATATAAAATCATGGCAAAATAAGAATCTATTTATTCTGGGCAGAGTAAGAGCGGTTAAAATATTTCTAGTACCGAAATTGCTATACTTATTTCAAGTAATTCCACTACCCATTAGGAAAATATGGTTTAAAACATGGAATAACACATTTAAAAATTGGATCTTTGGGAGCAAAAGAGTGAGAACCTCAGACATAGTAAATTACGCACCACAAGAAGAGATGGGATGGGGAATTCCGAACTTAGAACTTATGAAACATTCCAATTATTTTTTTAATGGATATTGGATACAAAGAGGGGATTAAATGGATAAGGCTGGAACATGAAATAAACAAAAGGAATAGGAAGGGAAGGAATATTTAATAGAGACATCAACACGGCTTGGAAGAACACAATAGGCCCAAGATCGGGTTAGGAATTTGGAAAAAATGGAACATAAAATGGATGCCAATATATTCAAGGTGGATGCCATTAAAATATATGCAGAAGGGCCAAAGGGAACTTGGATGGTGGAAAAAATTAGAAGATCAGGGATTCTATAAATTAAAAGATATGTTTGATGATGATGGGAAATTAATTACAAAAAAAAGCTCTTTTAGAAATATTTGGAAAACAATATTGGCTGAAAATATAAGGATTCTATGATTTAATAAAAACAGGAAGAGGAGAGGAGACAATGAGGACAGAAATGAAAATAGATATGGTGCTGAACAAAAGACAAATAACGGAGAAAGGAAAGGCAGGGCTGATATATAAACTGATGATAAGAGACAAAGACAGATTGACAAGGATAATCCAGGTCAAATGGGAGCATTAATAGGGACTTGCTTTTTTCAGGAATATTGGGAAACAATAAGGTAAAAAAAGTAATAATCAAGAGTTGTATAAGATCATGATTTTAGCTGGAATGGCAGTTATTGCTCTAGGATGGAAAGAAAAAGCTAAATGGAATATGGAAAAATGGAACGATTATGTTTTTGAATATGTACAATCAGAAATATTTGCACAGATAGTGGGAGGATAGATGGGAAAATAAATGCCCAAAATTCACAAACTAGTGGCCATTTTATAGGAATTGGGTAGAAAGGGGAGAAGCCAACCCGAATATACAAGCACAAATAAACAGACTGTGTACATGGCTAAAGATATGAGGAAGAATGGCCTGATCGGGGGGGAGGGGGAGGACTGGGGGGGGGAGGCAATTGTAAAGATACGTGGAATGAACGTACACCTTTGTTATGTAAAACTAGTAAAATAAAATTTATTTTTTTTAAAAAGAGATGCTCCTCTGCCTTCATCGACCTTAGCCAGATCTTTGTTCTCTGCAAGGTGCTGAATGAGCACTGTACTGTACAAGTGGTGCATGGTTGAGCAAGAGACATACGCCAACCGAAAAATCATGGTTTCTTCATCCAAGTGACTTCAGCAAGCATTTCAATTTCAAATATTCTGATTATTTCTGATTTTAGTTGTGTTTTCATTTCATTAATTTAGGAGTGCTACCCCAACCCCCCCTGACTACACCCATGGTTACATGTCTTGGAATTGCAAATAGATTTAAGCAATGATGGAGCTCTTTGAAGTAGGGCACTGACACTGAGCATTAGCAGTTCCCTCATTACGAGATGTGATGTTACAGGGAACCAGACAGAGGGCCACAACAGAGGGTTGTGGCACCAGCCCTGTGGAACATCCTCCCATCAGAGTTCAAGGAAATAAGCAGCTATCCTAATTTTAAAAGACATCTGAAGGCAGCCCTGTTTAGGGAAGCTTTTAACATTTAATGATGCATTGTTTTAATACTTGATTGGGAGCCGCCCAGAGTGGCTGGGGAGACTCAGCCATATGGGCGGAATATAAATAATAAGTTGTTATGATTATGATTATTATTATTATTAGAAAAAGGCTATGTGATGCTTTCTGTCTGTTCTGCCAGATATATGCATCAGGTATGCTTTGTTTGCTGCGCAAGATGTGATAATATGCAAAGATCAGCTTAAGGCAAAGCAGGGATATGGATCAGTGGGAGAGTTTGTCAGGGTGTGATATACCATGGTAAGCAGGAACAGATATTCAGACCACAAAAGGGGGAAAGTTAAAGTCCATTGTATGGAGTACAAAGCAAGGAAGTACACGTCTGCAAGGCTGCCATTCAACAATTCAAAAAGAAAATTCCTACAAAACTTCAGTCACAACTTGGGATATAATTCCTGTTTAAAGGTGTTCACTGCAGTCTAAATGACACATTCAGCCATCTTCAGATGAAGTGAGGCCTGGACTTTTTTGGTCAGTGCAGGCCACTAATGGAATAAGCAGATCATCATGCGGTCCGTTATATCCACAGTTCTGCAAAGCTCAACTTCGATTGACACCACTGGATGTTCTCACTCATTTTCCTTCTGGTTTTCCCCCTCCTTTTTCTGCAACCTCTTTCTCTTCTTACGCTAGTCAAATTCAAATATCTTTATTGCCGTCTATAGACCCACAAAACAGTTTCAAAACAAGATACAGTTAAAACAAACAAATCATTAGCGAAAGCACGCCTCTCGTTAAGAACAAACGCCTCAGGTTACTAACATTTCAGGTTACAAACTCTGCTAACCTGGAAGAGTTACCTTGAGTTGAGAACTTTGCCCCAGGATGAGAACGGACATCATGTACCAGCGGCGCAGCAGCAGCAGCAGCAAGAGGCCCCATTAGCGAAAGCACGCCTCTCGTTAAGAAGAGTTTCAGGAACGAATTAAGTTCGTAACTAGATGTACCAGTGTATATGCAACAACAAAAAATTGTCTGATTGTCCCACCATCCCCTGCCCAAAGTGGCTATTACATACCCACCAACTTTTCTCCGATGAAAATAGGGAGGTCATATTTAATAATAATAATAATAATAATAATAATAATAATAATAATAATAATAATATTTATACCCTTCCCATTTGACTGGCTTGTCCCAGCCACTCTTGGTGGCTTCCAACATATATAAAAACATAAACAGTAAAGATTAAGAAACTTCAGATGTCTTCTAAAGGTTGTATAGTTACTTATCTTCTTGCCCTGGGAGTTGCATAATTCTACCCTTACACCATTTATCCAAAGAAAATAGGGATGTCCTACCATAACCTTCAACATATTTTTCTTTTTTTGATGAAAATTGTGGTGTCCAAAGGAAAATAGGGACATTCTGGAATCAAACCAGAAACCAGGACAGTTTCTGTAAATTTGGGGCTGTCCGTGGAACATTGGGACACTTGGAGAGGTGGTGTATTATGTGAGTACTGTAAAATTTGGATAACCAATATTACACAACACAAACATAGAACAACTTTGAGACTGCTCTGTTGCTGTTGTATTATCAAGAGAAATGACACCCGCTTCGGCAGATACAGAACATCATTGGACCAGGCCAAGCTGGGAGCCTTACATGGCAGAACATGCTATGTTGATTGCTATCTAAAGACTTAAAAGAAGAAGTTAGAGGTTGTGCAAACTCAGTATGATAAGCTAGGTTCACCTTCTCTTATGATCAGAATCTTCTCCCAAACTTCACTGAATCAGCTCCCTATCACAGAGATGGGGACAATTTGTAATCCAAGGGCCACATTCCCTTTTGGTTAAACTTTGGGGGGACACATGCCGTTGGTGGGCAGGGCCAGAGACAAAAGCACAAACAGCAATTATTGTAATTTTTTTACTTTTATAAAGTAGGCTAGGTTCTACAAATATTCAAGCACCCCTTTCTTCCCTTCACTCTGGCAAGCAAGAGATATTATCAGAGTTCAAAGACACATTCCAGCCTGTGACAGATCTATACTGGTTGTTTATAATGTTTAAAATGTGTTAATAAAATGTGACACCAGAAGACACTGTAGAGCAGCGAGCCTTCAACAATAGAAAATTGCATTGAGAATGATATAACGTTATATTTAATAACATTTTAACAGATCAATGGAGATCCAGCCCACGCAAAACCACTCAAGGAGCATTCACGCCTGGGCAGGGTGTATGACTTAAGGAACATCTTGAGGGCCAGATAGAGAGACCAGGGTGGAATTTGCGTGTTCAGACCCAGAGACCTCCCCGCTAAATAAATGCAAACTTGACTCAAATTTTGGTTTGGTTTTTGGCAGAATTTAGGCCACAACTTAATTGATTACAGAAAGTGAGTGGTTGCATAGGCTCTGGTTCAACTAGCTCCCTGCAACCTTGCAGGTAGCGCTGACCCCGGGCACTAAATAGGTCAGCCAAGGGTGAACACCTGGATAGGCGGAAAGCCAGGAACAGGCTATGTCCACCACCCAGAAATTTTGATTTAGGACATATTGCTCATAATAACCCATTCAGTGAATACATCCTGTTTTATGGCTGGTATATAGATGAATAGATATTTATATTTTCGGAGGATATTTTTAAACCATTCAACTGTTGGATCAATAGTGCGAGTCCACACTTGACCTTTGAAGGTACATCGAGTCCATTGTTTACCTTTCCTTGATCTAGAAATCTTTGTGGATGATTAAAAGTGCGGCCCTATAAGAAAAGCACAGATAGAAACTCCTTCTTACATTACAGATCTAACCATTTCAAACATCTCCATGATAACCTTCCCTTAGGTCAGTTTCTAAGATTAAAATGCAATTCATCGGACCCACATGACTTTAAGGCCCATTCAAATATACTTTCTGCATCCTTATTACCACAAGGTTATCCAAACACAGTCATAACAACGATGCACAATGACAACTTCCCACATTAAACGGGGGGGTGATTTTCGCGTTGTTGCGTGCAGCCCCCTGGACCACAGAGCGAACTGGTAGTTCGGAACTGGCCACTCCCTTCCCAGGCTGAATACCTGGGCTACCCCAGCCAATCATCCAATCCCGCCTGGGGAGGTGTTGCCATGGGATCCAACACTCAGTCATAACAACTACCATAAAAAAACTCATAAGAGGTCGACCCTTCTTACATGTTTCACATATTAATACAAGATCTTCACGTATTTACGCTTCCCTAGAATATAACCATATGACTTTCGAAATTGAGAAAATCATTAGGCGTCATTGGAATATTCTTAAGGATATCCCGGGGTGTGATAACACGCCCCTCTTTCCCAAACGATGCACAATGACCACTCCCCACATTGAATGGGGGGGGCGATTTTTGCGTGCTCACGTGCAGCCCCCTGGACCACAGAGCTACTCCCTGGTAGTTCGGAACTACCACTCCCTTCCCAGGCTGGATATGTGGGGTCTCCGCCTACCCCAGCCAATCATCCAATCCCGCCTGGGGAGGTGTTGCCATGGGATTGGCCAGGTAAGGGGAGGGACTGCCCAGCTCACACAATAGAATTTGGATCTTACTTGCGAAGCAGCAATCGGCTCCAGAATGTCCAATGAATTAGCCAATTTTAAGAAAAAGAAGTTGAGCAGAGATCGCAATGATTATTCCACAGGTAAAGTTCATTTAAGGCTGAATTCTTCAGGACTAGTTCACAGGCTGTCTAACAGATCAGATATATCTTCAATTTCTACCACTCCTACTGATTATGAACTCCCTAGCCTATCTAGTGCTAATGGTTCGGATGAAGACAGAGAATTTAGGCTTAGATCTGGTCAAATGTACCAGTCTTTTTCCGCGCAGCGCACCAGACCCCATACCAGAGGAAATAATCCCTGAACACCAAGATACCACTTTAGTGGTTTATTCATCTGACAGGACATTAATACCAGAGGAACCTCGAGTATTAAATTTAGGTCTAGGTTTTGTTCCCACTCCCAAGACAATATCAAGCATCAGAGAAACAACTAAGTAATCCCAATTTCTACTTACCTATACCTAGTGATCCTGCCACATCAGTGAAACCCAAACTACAGGTCATTCTGAATGAAGTCGTGTCCTTAGGCTATATGAATGAAAGTTTAGTGGATTTTTAATGTCCCGATCACACTAGGGTGCCAATATTCTACACACTTCCAAAAATACACAAAAAGTGTTCCCACCACCGGGTAGACCTATTGTGTCCGTGTCAGGATCATTGTTGGAAAATTGTGCACAATATATTGACACATTTCTACACCACTTCTTACATCAAGGATACAAAACATATCATAACCTGTCAGGGGGACTCCTTACAGGAAGCCTCCCCCGGTCATCCTGACCAGTACGTCTCCAAGCGACAGCGTCAGCAGCGGGTCAGGAGGAGAGAAGGAGGAGTGGAGCGGAATGGAGGAAGGGCTCCAGGAGGCTGCAGAGCCCCTGGACACGCTCAGGAGAACAGGAAGTGGGACAGGGGCTCTGACAGGCAGGAGAGCCTATGCACCACTCCAACCACCAAGAAGGGGAACCTCTCTGTCCAGCGCCCGAATTTAGGCGTGTACCCACACGCAGGGTTAAGGGGCAGCGTTTAGGGGTGCCAAGGCTTTTATCCTGGTCACAAGGGGGGGAAAAGCATTGCAGTGTTCTGACAGTGACGAGGCAGTCATGCTTTCTGGTACTGTATCTTTGCACTGTAAATAGTATGCACAATAAAACTGTTAAAGACAAGAAGGACTGGAGTGTCTTTACTCGAGAGTAGCTGCAAGCCCCTGTGACATAACCCTTATCGAAAATTTGCATGTTACTCCACATAGTATTATTGCTAATGGAATGTGTCGTCCCTATATACTAATGTACCTCTGGATACTGTAAAATCTCAAATCCAAGAACTGCTAATGGATCATAATCCGTCTTCACCACCAGTACATTTCTTAATGGAGATTCTTATTTACTTTTATCTACTTTTTTCAGGTTTGGTTCAAAGTACGTCATTAAAAAAAAAGGTGTAGCCATGGGCTCTACGTAAATGTGCTTCCAGTCTGCCCAACATCTTTATGAGAAATTTTGATGTAGAACATATTGCTCATAATAACCCATTCAGTGAATACATCCTTTTTTATGGCCGGTATATAGATGAATTGATATTTTTCTTTTCGGAGGATATTTTTGAACCGTTCAACCGTTGGATCAATAGCGCGAGTCCACACTTGACCTTCGAAAGTACATCGAGTCAACATTTTTTACCTTTCCTTGATCTAGAAATCAAAGCACAAAGTCAAATGACGTACAAAGACATTTAAAGATAGATTGGTGTATACAGATTTAAAATCCACACTCACACAACGTATGTTGTCCAGTTCTCCACGTGGTTTTTTAGATGTGGGCATTGTACCTCCTGTAAATATGCTCTACAGGTAAAAGAGTTTACCAATAAAGAAGGTTTTAAGTTCATTTTACAGGCATTTGCCACATGTGCTACTCCATGTGTAATTTACGTGATTAGATTTCCCTGTGGTTTGTTGTATGTAGGTCCTACTCTCAGACCTAGAAATGTAAGAATATCAGAGCACTGTTCTGGGATTAGGAACAATGTAGTAGATGCTCCTCTAGTACAACATTTTATTGAAGCATCTCATTCAGATGAGGACCTGACCTTTTTTGTAATTTGGACATATTTGGGTCCTGTAGAAGGGGTCTCTTCAAAACAAATAAGTAAATTAAATAAATAAATAAATAATTTATGTATCTGTGGACTGCTATTACTTTGGATCTGAAAATTGATTACGGTTGTCCACGAGTTTGTATTAATTTTACATACATAACCCCTCAGCATGGTTTAATTAATGGTTTAATTTGGGTTTTAACTTTCTGCTGGGCTACAAGGGTCACTTTAAGAAAGAAATTTTGTATCTGTGGATTGCCAACACCTGTAATTGAAATCAAACTATCTTGTTACATCACTTTTGCTATGTACAGTTTATGGTATTCATATTATTCTTTTGGTAAAAAAGTGTGTGACATTACAGCATTGCATTTATTTGCCAAACCCAGACCCTGTACTACTGATGAAACCCAGGACGGTGAAACAAGGTTTATTATTCCGGAAATCCTTGTCTTCGAATATGATTCTGTGGAACTGGAACTACTTGTTATTGCTGGGATTTCATGAACGGATGCAGATGGAACAAACACGTACCAATGTCTAGACCTGATCCATGAAGTGATTGCAGTATGAATTGATCGACTGGGTCTTCTGCTTGTTTCATTGTATTTTGTGACTCATTTCTGTTGAAATTGATATGAAACAGTGAATTACTATATTACAAGAGTGCAGCCGGTTACGACTCGTGTGTTTATTCAGAAAATCCAAGCTACAAATATGAAGCAGCAACCGTGTCAGGGTACCTGGGAAGCCATGGCCTTAAGGAGGACAGCTAAATGGGAGTACAAGCTAGGCTTAATAAGACATCAATTAACATCGCGGGCTGCTTGAGGTGAGGCTGCCTTCTGTTCCTGCTGGGAACCTCTCCTTGCCCCTCAAATGGGCCACTTAATTCTGCAAGATGTGGCAGGATGACTCTCGGAACACATATCACAAACATGGGAATAGCTACATCCCTGACTCTTGCAGGAACCCTTATTATATTCCCAACAAATAAGACATCTTCCTGGCTTCTTAATCTCCTGCTTGGATTTTAACTGCTCAGTGGACTTGCTCTCGAAATTTGGAGAGACATAAGTAGTCCATACATCAAGATCCTTATGATCCCATCAAGCAGGCGGGATCTTGGCAGCTTATAGCTTCCACCTCACCGGCCAATGTAAAGGCCTTATGAAGCAAATGATTGATAAATCCACTGGTGCAAACTTCTCTTGCGGTGAGCTGCAGAAATAACCCCAGCAAATACTTGAAAGCCATCAAAGGTTCTCTCCACTTTAAGGGAGCTGGCCTTGCCCTTGCCCGAAGCAACCTGCTTATCCTTGTCTGGGCATTCATTAGGGGGAAGGAGTTTGAAAATATTCACATAGTGACCGTTGAGAATCCTATTTCGCATTCTGGGTGGCAAATGCACACTTGGAATAATATCCCTGACAGCATTGGTCGAAATTTTAACATCTTTGACCGGTTAACCACCAATGCATTCCAAATGAAGGCCGTACCTGGCCCTGTGGGTGTTGGCTCTATGCTGCCATGCCCACCTAGCAGGCCCAAAGCTCCCTCACCATGAACCCAATACAGACCCAACACCACATCTGAATTATCTTCAGAGGTCTGAGAAGATGTACCAGTAGAAGAGGAGGAGCGCAAGCTCTACAGACCAGGAATGTTCGAGGGGCGGAAGCCCCGTGGGTGAAAGCCCCTCTGAGGGATGGGAAGGGAAAGGCAAGGAAATGAAAGGAAGAGAATTAACCAAGGAGAGAAGAATAACTACTGGGAAAATCAAGGGAGAAAGGGGGAATAAAGGAAAGAGATCACCAGGACGATCCATGAAAGGTAAATCACGCTCTCTCTCTCTCTCAGTTGCCCAGAGGACACACTGTTGCTGTTTCGAATGCATGCACCAAAAGAGGAAGCTCGGGGTCACGTGTATGGGTATATATAGGTCCCTCAATCCATTTGGACTGCGCCCCATTGGTCAGATTGAACCCATCATCGAGGTACCTTCCAATCGAGTGTTGTGGCTAAGCAATCTTACCTACCCACAACACAGGCGGTCGATCTCCAGGTCTCACCACAACAAGTACCCTCTTTGAGGGTGGTCCCAATCTAGACACATATAAAAACCGTTCTGAAAATGCTTGTTTTAAAGCATTTTTAAAAATATATTGAATTTTCCATATTGCTCATCATTGCCCTCTAGCATCACATTGTATATTACACTTAAAACACACTTAAAACATTTTATTTGCAGCTGTATAGTGGAGTCTCTGGAGGGCCAGGCCTGAGCATCCCTACCTCTGCTTAGGGATGTAAGAACAAGCAATTTCTATTCTGACCTGTCAAGGTCATCTTGTTCCCATCAGTTGTAGTTTAGTTTTTGCCAAATATGAAATTATTTGTCTGCTATTTAATTTATTTATGTAATTTACAAATATTATTAATGTTTCATAATTAACTGTGTAATTATTTCCTCACTATACTTGTCAGCGAAAAGGCCATTCATTTCAATGTAAAAGGAAAAACAAATCAAATGGGGTGGAGGAAGTCAATGGTTATATATTGTTGGCAGACTGAAAGCCACCACAGCAGCAAATACCAACTGGTATTCACTGGATTGGTTTCTGCTTCAGACATGGGCTAAATAAGCATCAATTTCCACCTCTGTTTCCATTTCCATCTGAATTCCCCCATATCCATATCCTCTGTCCTGTTTTCAATTAGTATGGTGATTTTTCCACACCAGAGAGGAAAATGGGGTCTTAGCCCTTTCTCTGCTGTACTAATTATCAGTATGCAGAGATAAAGGCTAAAAAGAGTAACTTTCCAAATCTGTATAAGGTTCTGTGTAAATAATGTCATAAAAATGTATGATTTGCATATTACAGGCTTTTAACCTGCCCCCCCCCCAGATCATGATGGTAGCAAAGGCATAGTAGGAATCTGTCTGTCGAGACATCTTTTCCTGGAGCATATAGGGAATAATTCTCGATTTCAGGTCAGATGTAATCCTTTTCTAAGGAAGCTTCATGATTTACTCATTGCAAGATAAGATCCACTTCCCTTTGTTCTTGGCATTGTGCACAAAGAGGAAACAAAAAACAATGAGGCACACTGAGCTGCTGTTGGGAAATATAAACACGTGCCATTTCTTCTGGCTGAGCAAACATCAGACACCTGTAGTTGGAGGAAGGAAAAGCAAAGTGGGGCTTATAAAAAGAGTACTTCCCCGTCAGAGTCCCTTAGAGAAGAGATGGGCTCCATCATGGCATTCCTCTTGCTCACCTGTGGTCTTTTACTATTGTTGCCTGAAGCTGTGGGTAAGAAATATTCCATTGATTGTTTCTCATTCATCTTAACGAGGCTAGTGGATCATTCATTTCTGCTTTCAAGGGATCTCTTACAGCTAGCTATCAGTTGCATCAACTTGTGTTTAGCTATGGTCCTGTCTTAGTGGGGAAAAGATGACTTACAGTCTGTCCACCCATCAGTAAGCCCCACTGAGTTAATGGGCTTGCCAGTGCTGTTTTTTCTAGAAAAAGAGGTGCTGGAGCTCAACATGAACAGCTCCCTTGTTCTATTATAATGGCAATGGCACCTACCTGAGAGGTGCTGGAAGTGAGTTCTGGAGAGTTCCGGCTGAAAAAACAACCCTGGGCCTTACTCCCAGGTAAGTGTGCGCAGGATTGCAGCCTTTATAGAGGTTCTATAGCCCTTAAACGAAACCTCAGGCATGTATAACTAAGGGTAGAGTGAAATTCCTTCCCCTTAAAACCGACACATCCTTCCCTTGCCAAAATGGGGCATGGTTTTCTGCTGCTTTTAGAAGACATCTGAAGGCAGCGTGTTTAGGGAAGTTTTTAATGTATGATGTTTTAGTTTGTGATGGGAGCTGGGGAAACCCACCCCGATGGGTGAGGTATAAATAATAATAATTAATAATAATAATTGGCTCACCCATGCTTACCTTTCTCCACATTTCTAGGCACAGGTCCGGGCTTTCCAGGTCCACATCTGATCTGACTGTTTGTTTTTGGACCTGACATCCCTGAAAATCCACTCTTTACTGCTGAATTGGAACAAATGGCAATCCATGGAAAACCCAAATTGCCATTCGATCTGATTCAGTGGTAAAGATTGGGTTTTCCTGGGAAACTGGTGGGCAAAATAAATAAATAAATAAGCACTCAGACATGGACTGAGAAAGCATGGCTGCTGGTCCCAAGTGCCTCTACCACAGCCCAGGTTGGGTGGGATGCTCCAGTGACTACATATGGTACCAGTCTGTGGCACACTGGGGAGGGGGGAATGCCAGCCCACCGCAGGAGACAGCTTGAGAAGCAGTGGCTTGCTCTGTATCCACTGCTCGCTCACTGCTAGTTTTTGAAGCCACATTCACATGGTATTAGCCACGATCCATATTGATGCTGTAGTTTCTGCTGTTTGGTGTGTGATTTTCTTAAATCAGCTTCAATTTGACTAGAAAACTGAATGCTGAGTAAGTGAAAATTGAGACAGCTGTTGCACATGCATGGATGATAACTACACCCTTTCCAGTTAATGAATTGCAGTTTTTATTCTTACACCTTTGTCCCCTGTTTCCATTTCAGTTGGTGGTGCCTGTGTCTGCCCATTTATTTACAACGGTAAATCCTATTCCTCTTGCACCAATGATAGCTCTATTGGGATGTGGTGTGCCACAGAAGTTGACCCTGACACGAAAGAAATGATCAAACATAAATGGAAAAATTGTAATACTAAAGGTGACCTGTATTTTCTTCTATTTCTCGTTTCCTATGTCACACATATGTATAGCCATTTTACTGTAATAAAGTAAACACATCCTCCTCATGAACTTTAAAGCTAGATGTGGGTTCTCCATAGGCATCTGATTGGACATCGTGGAAACAAAATGTTGAATTACATGGGCCTTTGGTCTGATGCAGCAGAACTCTTTCTGTGCTCTTAAAGAGGTTAGGGACTACCATCAGTAGCTTGTATAGATTTCCTTATGCCCGAACTATTATAGTTTCTTGTTTCTTTAACATTATTGTCAATTGAGCAATTGTCACTTGCTCTCACAGGCTCCTGACCAATTCTTTTGTCCTTGGTTTGTAGCTATCTTTCTAAGCCTTTGTAAAGGAGATCCCTGGCAAGGTTTATATATATGTGACTTGTTCACCATTTTGTTTTTGTTTTGCATTTTATGATCATCACTAGTATGTTTCAATGTATATAATCTCACTCTGTTTGGGTCTAGAGCATGGAGGTAATCATCAAGGACAACCCTGTGTCTTTCCCTTTGTGTACATGGGCCGTTCCTCCAAAACCTGCATCAAGAAATTTGCGATGGATTACTGGTGTGCAACAACAGGGAACTATGACAAGGACAAGAAATGGAGCTGGTGTGCTGATACCAGTGAGTATGATGCAGGGGGCTGGAATAACAGGGGTGGTTGGCTGGATGAATAATTAGTCAAGGCACCTTGTAGGCCAAGGAGAGTGAGAGGGAAGTTCAGTATTTCCCAATCTGGTGTCCTCCAGACATTTTAAACTGCAGTTTCCATCACCACTGACCAGTGGCCATACTTGTTGTGGGAAGACTGATGTGAAACACCTGGAAGGCCCCACCTTGGGAGCACTTGCTTTGCATGCAAAACATCAAAATTTCATTCCCCAGAATCTCCAGGGCTGAATGAGAGTCCTTGCCAGTCAGAGTAGACAACACCAAGCTAGATGGATTTCATGTCTGACTCGGTTGAGACTCAGCTACATTGCTCATAAAAAAATTCCTTCAGTAGCACCTTAAAGACCAACTAAGTTTTTATTTTGGTATGAGCTTTCATGTGCATGCACACTTCTTCAGATACACTGGAAACAGAAGTGTCAGACCCTTATATATATATACAGAGGGTGGGTGGCTGGGTGGGTGGGAATGGGTGATGGGCTGATGGGAGTGGTAAACCTGTAGATGGCTGTTAATGACTGATGATGACTGCAATTAGTCCTGGGGGGGGGGAAGCAAGGGCTGAGGCACTAAAGAAAGCTTGATCATGCATAATGAGATAAGAATCCGACGTCTCTATTCATCCCAGGTGGCTCCATGGTTTTAAGCTTGGTAATGAGTTCCAATTCAGCAACTTCTCTTTCCAGTCTGTTCCTGAAATTTCTCTGTAATAAAACAGCAGCTTTGAGATCTTGTACAGAATGTCCTGGGAGATTGAAGTGTTCTCCTACTGGTTTCTCTGTCTTATGGTTCCTGATGTCAGATTTATGTCCATTTATCCTTTGGCGTAGGGTTTGGCCTGTTTGTCCAATTGCTCATGTTACAATGCTATAATTGCATTATAAACATGTGACACCAGTTGCATTATAAACATGTGACACCAGTTGGCTCTGTAGAGCACAAAACATTGTGCAATTTCACATAGTTTTTCGTTATGACTTGTTTATAGAGTCCCTCCCCCTGTGTGTTGATCCAGCCTATGTCAGCTTTCTACCTTCTTATGAAAAATTTGCTTAGTCTTAGCATTCCTGAGCACAGTTCCAGGTTTAGGCCAGCACATCTGAGATGACAGGTTTGGATAGGACCATAGAGAACTGAGTAAATAGTCTTCAGAACAGTGAAAAAAGGATTAGTTAGATGAACCACAAGTCACACATTATATAATAGCTTGGTGCACAGGATATAATAGCTTTGTGAGCTTATATGAGAATAAGTGGTTTGGTAGAAGTTATAGAAAAAGAAATGATATAGGACTCAGCTACATTAGTCAAAAACAGTGTAATAATAATAATAATAATAATAATTTATTTGTACCCCACTCTGAGCGGCTCCCAATCAAGTGTTAAAACAATACAGCATTAAATATTAAAACCTTCCCTAAACAGGGCTGCCTTCAGATGTCTTTTAAAATTAGGATAGCTCTTTATTTCCTTGACATCTGATGGGAGGGCTTTCCACAGGGCGAGCGCCATTAGCGAGAAGGCCCTCTTTCTGGTTCCCTGTAACCTCACTTCTCGCAATGAGGGAACCACCAGAAGGCCTCCCTCAGCGCTGGATCTGAGTGTCCCGGCTGAACGATGGGGGTGGAGATGCTCCTTCAGGTATACAGGACTGAGGCCATTTAGGGCTTTAAAGGTCAGCACCAACACTTTGAATAGTGCTCAGAAACGTACTGGGAGCCAGTGTAGATCTCTCAGGACCGGTGTTATGTGGTCCCGGCGGCCGCTCCCAGTCACCAGTCTAGCTGCCGCATTCTGGATTAGTTGCAGTTTCTGGGTCACCTTCAAAGGTAGCCCCACGTAGAGCGCATTGCAGTAGTCCAAGCGGGAGATAACCAGAGCATGCACCACTCTGGCGAGACAGTCTGCCGGCAGGTAGGGTCTCAGCCTGTGTACCAGATGGAGCTGATGGACAGCTGCCCTGGACACAGAATTAACCTGTGAGTCCATGGACAGTTGTGAGTCTAAAATGACTCCCAGGCTGCGCACCTGGCCCTTCAGGGGCACAGTTACCCCATTCAGGGCCAGGGAGTCCTCCATACCTGCCTGCCTCCTGTCTCTCACAAACGGTACTTCTGTCTTGTAAGGATTCAACCTCAATTGGTTAGCTGCCATCCATCCTCCAACCACCCTCAGGCACTCACACAGGACATTCACCGCCTTCACTGGTTCTAATTAAAAGCAAGGTAGAGCTGGGTGTCATCTGCATACTGATGAACACCCAGCCCAACCCCCCTGATGATCTCTCCCAGCGGCTTCATATAGATATTAAAAAGCATGGGGGAGAGGACAGAACTCTGAGGCAACCCACAAGTGACAGCCCAGGGGTCTGAACACTCATCCCCCAACACCACTTTCTGGAAATGGCTTAGGAGAAAGGAGCAGAACCCCCATCTCCAAGCCCCTCTAGCCAGTCCAGAATAATGTTATGGTCTTGCAGTGTAAAACACAGAAGGACCGAGGCAGAAGTGTGTGCTACAAACTACGTTTATTACTAAGAAGACGCAACAAAAGAAAGCATGTCTCCTCTTGCTGAGAGAAGTCCGAAGAAAACAAAAACAACAACAAATGGAAACAGAATACAGCAAACACCCACTCCCATGATTACAAGATTCTTTGCTAGAATGCATAAACACAGTCTTGTGACTGCACAGTGAGAGGAATAGAAACCAACAATTTAGGCCTTGTGGTGACATGATTGTTTGTGGGCTCTGGCTTTTGCTAATAGTGCCAAAACTCTCTTCATTGTTCAAGATTTTATTTATAAATGCATCCAGAAGTGCAGTGGGTCATATCCCACTAACATGTACTTTGAGTATACCCACTGAAATTAGCCATGCCCATTAACTTGTAGAAATGAGTTGACATTGTACAGTGAGTACTGAGCATTCAGTAGATGTCAGATGATCAAACTGGGATGAATCTGGGAAACGCCCAATCTCCACAGGTGCTTAAAACTTTATGTATGGTGCTTGCAATATGACTCTATAGCAAGGCTTGGGAATGCTAAAAGGCAATGCTATGGGGAGAGAATTCTGGGTCACAGTGTCCACAGGTTTGTTGTAGATATAAATTAATAGTTGTATATATAAATAGTTGTTGTAGATATAAATTAATAGAAGTAAATCTATCGTACTTTGCAGAACTTGTTAGTTGAAATAATTTTTTTTAATCATTTGGGCTATAGGTTTCATTGGAACAGTTTAATATAAATTATATTTTGTCCACTCTGTTCTTGTTTTCCAGGAAGTCCTCCAAGTGTCGGCTGTAAACATCAATGATTCCTGTTATCCAGTTTGGATCACAACAGGTGGATGGGTCAATGAAAGACCACTGGGTGCGCCGACTAGAAGCCTTACTTAGTGGGTTGTGCTGCAAATAATTTAGAAGAATTATGACCCTGCTCCCAATATATAAAGTCTGACCCTATATAACCCTGATGGTGGCCTAATAATAAATAAGATGTGGCAGTGGGAGATTATTAATCTTTGTCAAACTGTATCTTTGTGCTACAAAAATAAAACATTTCTTTTAGTTTGCTGGGCAGCATAAAAAAATGTATGATGAGTCATCACTATGAAATATGATGAGTGCGGGAGAAAATTTTTGCAACTGTATGAATGAGATCGCATAGTCTTCATAGGATGAATGAAAATATGTGGCTGGTTGTATGTGAGAGTTTGTGTGTTGTGGGAGTGGGCCCACCTCTCTCTCTCTCTCTCTCTCTCTCTCTCTCTCTTACTGTTCAACTCTTTATTAAATTTTTGTTTTTACAAAACATAGCAAAATATCCCAAAATGACAATATTTTATATTGTATTGACACTGCCACATTTGGAAGGAATTGATATTTTTATTGTGCCAGCCCAGTACCTGTATTTTGGAACCCCCTGCTTATTGACACTAGGCAGTTGCTGTGTTCTTTTCAGTGCCTGCTTAAAACAGGTTTGTTTAGGCAAGCCTATCCACACATGTAGAAGTTGCAAACTGGAACGCCAGTTAGCAAACATGCAAACATTCGTACACCAGTACAAATGACAAGTATATTGTAACTATGTGCAATAAATGTAGAATGTTTATCAAGGCAAGCACATCTCTTTTGCGCAGTCAGGCGGAGTCCCCCCAGCCCCCCAGGGCAGCCCCGAGTGGAATAATGACACAGGACCATGTATTTATGGGATTAAAAATTGGCCACAACTTTATTAAAATTCAGATGTAGGAAGACCTTGGCGCAGGCATTGGGCGTATATCCCTCCCAGCCCCCAGCTGGGGGTGATCTTCAGGGTTGTCCAGCATGAGTGGGAGTTGGGCTAACTCTGGAGAACATATGTTCAAGCAGATAGCCCGCCCCCCCCGATCGCCGCCGCTGGAAGGGGAGGGCAATAACCAGCCAAGTGGCATCGCCAAATGCCCCCCCTTTGATGCCCGATTACGGGAACCCTGTTATTGCCGCCACAATAGGGCGGGGGGTCACCGCCCCCACGCCCCTCCCCTTTATGTAAATGACTAAAGGATTCCGCCCAAGGCCTGCATCCGCCAAAGTTGTGACGAATTGCTACGGGAAAGGCGAAACCTGCCAATGCAGGGAAAGTCCTTTCCAGCCGTTTAACAGTGACCGGTTGTAGCAGCGCCTGCGTGCGTGTACGCCTGTGGAAGAAAAACCTGAAAAGCAAGAAGCCTGTGGAGAAAACCTGAAAAGCAAAAGCCTGTGGAAGTAAATATTTTTTATTTTTTTTTAATTTTTTATTTTTTTTCTAATTTTATTTTATTTTTCTATGGACCTGTAAAGCAAGCAAAAGGTTAGGGAGTGGAGGGTGGGAAAGCTCTGAATCCGTCGGCTGCTTCCCAAGAATGGCTCCTCTTCTTTGTGTGCAGGTAAGCCTACCTGATCCTACCTGGCCAATCCCCCTGGCATGCCCCCTTCGGCCAGATTGGTCGGCTGATGGAGTGGGCGGTGACTCCAGCCTCCAGCCTCAGGTAGGCAGTGCCAGCCTCCAAACTTCCAGGTCTGCCCTAGGGTTCCCAAGGGGGGCTGCGCGCGACTGCGCAAAATGCGCCTCCCCTTTATGTTGGGGAAGCGGTCATTGTCCCTGGGCCTAACTGCCCTCACACAGAAGTAAAAATAACAATGGGATAATTCTTATGTACTGAGCTCCATGGGTGAAGAAGGGTGGAACACAAATATATTCATATAATAAACAGATACATGGAGAGACCGAGTCAAGATATGATTAATAAACTATATGGTGAAAGAGGATTGCTTATGTATTATAGATGGGAGGGAAGTTTGGAGGCTGTGAGAATGCCAAATCTGTAGCAACCTTCACAGCAGCAACAACTCATAGCAGGTGGGCAGCACTAGTGTCCTCTTTGTGGCGGGGTGCTATGCTCCTTAGGCCAAAAAGGGATGTAGCAGAGGTTGGGAGAGCTTCAGGTTGGTGGCGGCAGAGCCACTGCCACCAGCTTGGAGCTGCTGGACTGACCTTGCTGCCACCTCACCTCACCCCCACCCCTATCCTGATAAGTATAGCACTACCACTCAGAGGATGCTACTGCTGCTATTTCACAGTGCCAGCCGAGGTCAATCCTGGCCCATGTACACATTCAATTGGACAGTTGCTAACCCTCTAGCTATAGCACAGAGCTTTCCAAACTGTGTGTCCTCACATGTTAGTGTGTCAGCTGCAGTGTGCAGGTGTGTCGCCCAGCGCTCCCCGCACTACTCCCGGAGCTGGAAAGGGGTTAGTTTAACCTCCGGTTTGCTAGTAAAACTGAATTACTGTGTTGCGAAATGATGCATGTCTAAAAAAGTGTGTCACCAACATGAAAAGATTGGAAAGCTCTGCTACAGCCAGTCACAAGTGAGGGGTTTTATGTGTGTGTGGATTAGGCTTAAAGCACTTGCTGTTTCAATTGATTTGTAATGCCAAACAGGCCCAAACATTCATTCAAACTATGAAGGCCTTTGTATTTAGTTTTGATTTCTACAATTGCACCAGGTTAATGTCTAGCAGTATTTTTTTTTGTCTGCAGTTCTGAGTACAGAGTATGCCATGAGAAATCACCCACACTAGAAAAAGTTTGAAACTCCCCCCCCCCCGCCCTGAACGCTTCTGTGTTTCCCTTCTGACACCAGCTGTGTCATTTGCTTGTTGGTATTATTAAACGGAGATGGCTGAGAGGCAGCAGCTGTGTCTAAGGGACCGGAGAGTTGCCGTACCTGATAATCAGCTATTTGGCAAAGTTCATTCCAAACTTAGTTTGTGCACCTGACAACAGCTTTTAATTGAGCCTGTCGCCAGAGCTGCCTCTGACAATTAAGCCTAATTGCAGGATCTTGGCTTGGTTTCTGCTTTGGGGAGGAGCCCCTTTGGGAACTGACAATAAATGGCAAGAACGGCATTCAGGTAAACACAAGTTACAGTAAATGCCACTCACAAAGTTAGACCAGAGTTTGGGGCTGTTTCTCAATACAGATCAGAAAGTTTTAATCAAAGCGTTTGAGCTCGGGTGGTTTACTCATTTCCCTTTATGCGAGGCCACTCACATGGTGAGGGCAATGGATACTTTGTGCTCTCTGACTCCATGTGTTAAAAGCAATCTGAATTCTGTGGCTTGGATAAAGAAGACAAATTCACACACCACTGCTTCTGTCCCATCTAATCCCCTCTCCCCACAAATAACCATTTTGTTTGTCCCCTTTTCTACCTGACCATTATAAGCGTATGTGTGAAAGAGAAACAGTTTTATCATGCCAGTAAATATGATATGGCCACACATGGAGGTCACTGTAACCTGTTTTCTACATGCTAGCATTGACCACTGTAACTGTATTCAAGCATTACTTTAGATTGTTAACTCTAACACAAGAGAGGGGCAGTGGGGACCAAACACATTAGATCTGCCCCTTGCCATTGCTGTTTCTGTCAAGACATGGAAGGCAACAATCTGAAGCTGAGAGACTTCAGAATCTGCAGGGTGGGATCTGTAGCAGAGAAAGAACTGCTGGAAATAGTCGAATTGGTTCTCTTTGTTAAATTAATTGCCTGAGTCAAGTCTGTTAAGCATCTCATTGCATTACTGAAAAGAGCTGGCCAAGCACAGGTGTGTTGTCATAGAAACTATGAGCTTGAGATGCTTCCCAAAGATGGGGGCAGGCCTCTCCCTAATCCCCGGCTGGAGGTGATGTCATCCTGTGTGGAAGGAGAACAGCAGGCCAGTGTCCAGTCTGGTAAAATCTGGGACTGGGAAGACATGGAAGCTTGACTTACTCTTTGCGTGCCGAGGTACCAAGACTTCCCACCAAATAATTTCACACATCACACGGAAATTAAGTTTTGTTTTTTGGCATTAATTTTGGCCACAACTTTATTTAAATACAACTGAATGTGAGTGGTTGCTTAGGCATTGGTTCCCATGCCATCTGTCCCCCGCCTGGGACAGATCTGACTCCCCAGCGAACTGGGGATGTCAGGATAGGTAAGCACCCTCTGAGAGAGGCTGGGGCAGGGCACCACGGCCTATGACCTCTCCCCCAGGTGCTCCCCGGGGCTCATGCGCGCTCCTAGCCCCTGGGGGGGGTATGGACAAACATGTTGAGCCCCAGGATTCCTTTAACGGAATACCCCTAAAGGCAGCAGCAATTTTGAGGGGCAGGCCCAGCCAAATCCTTACCCCTCCCCCACCCAATTCGAACCAATGCCTAACCGCCAACCTTACAAGTTGTGACAGTTTGCTATGCAGTAGGCAAAAACCACCTGGCACCAGCCAATCAGCCAGATGGCAAAATTCCTACCAGGCCCCCATACCAATATGAGCGACCCCATGACAGGCACAGCTACGTCAAGCGCAGCAAAAAAAACCCCTAAATATAGGGAGGGAGGGAGGGAGGGAGGGAGGGAGGGAGATCCGTTTGCAAGCACCCAAAAGCAAAAGCGCAACCTGCTTGCCCCCTTTTAAATGCTGTGGCTGTCAATCAAAATTAGCTACATAACATTCTCCCCAGCAACAAACCCTCAGTGGCCATCCAATCTGACCCGCCCCTACTGACCAGGGAATGTCTTGTTCACCCTTCCACAACCCATACTCTCCCTAAGGGGAGAACCTGCTTTGTGCAAAGAGTCAAAGGCTTTGTGTTTGCCCCCTGCCTCAGAACCTAATGAGGGAGGGAGAGCTGTTTGGGTGTTAATGCTGCAAGGTCATCAAATGTATCCTCAATCTGGAAAGCAGGCAGCCTTATTATTATTAAAATTTGTATACAGCCCTTCATCCAAAAATCACAACACAAAAATACAAAATGAGAACACAATGATATATAATAAAACAAAAGGAAGGATAAAAAAACCCAATAATCCCACTCTCACAAACATATTTTAAAGGCTTTAGATTAGAATGTCAATCAGCAAAATGCCTGGCTGAAGTGAATGTCAATAATCTGTCTGCCTCAGCCTTAACTTTCATTTTCTTTTTTTAAAAACAAAATCAACTATTCAAAACAATGTTTGGCTGTTCGGGATTAGAACTCTTGTTTTGAATGTTACAAACTACTTCCAGACAGGAACTTTTTCTGGAATCAGTGCTGCTCATGCAGGCAAGTTTTCCCCAACTCCCAGGCCACTGTCAATATCAGAGTGCTAGCCCGCATTTTAATCCAGATTGCCCCCCCTCTCTCTCACACACACACATCCAGGAAGTAAAATAAAAATATTAGGAGTCATTTGCTCTAAAGTGCTGCTGAATTTTATTCCACAAGTGGATGTGAAAATGTGGAGGACTGAGTTTAAGATTAGAAAAATGGGAAACCTAGGAGACATAGAGCTGTACTTCCCACCCTTTTCAAATGCTGCAAATGCAGCTCAGTTCTGCTAGTCTCCTTCCTTTCTTTGCCCATCCAAACCTTCTTCTGCTCAGAATGGGGTTTGTGGATTTTGGTTTTTGTGATGAGTTGTTGGTTTGCCAGGAGAGGGAGCAATTTTCCGAATGACATTGGAACATTGCCGCATTCATTACTCTGGAAAGCAGACTGTGACTGAACTATACGTGTGTATTTGGCAGGCATTCCCAGACAGGGGTGGAGATGACAGGACTGGCTGCCATGCTGATGCTAATGGCGTCACAGGAAAAAAGGAAGCACTGTAGCATCAAAGAGCGCGCAACATCCCTAGAGGGGAGAGCTTTGGAGTCTCAGATGACTAGATCCTCTGTCTCGCTGTGAGTATAACCATTGCCCTGCATGGAGTCCCTTTGAATTCTGAGTCCTTCCCATTAATGCTGCGTGGCGCTGTGGTCTAAACCACTGAGCCTAGGGCTTGGCGATCAGAAGGTCGGCGGTTCGAATCCCCGCGATGGGGTGAGCTCCCATTTCTCAGTCCCAGCTCCTGCCAGCCTAGCAGTTCGAAAGCATGTCAAAGTGCAAGTAGATAAAAAGGTACCACTCCAAGGGGGAAGGTAAACGGAATTTCCGTGCACTGCTCTGGTTTCGCCAGAAGCGGCTTAGTCATGCTGGCCACATGACCCAGAAAAACTGTCTGCAGACAAACGTCGGCTCCCTCGGCCAGTAAAGCGAGATGAACGCCGCAACCCCAGAGTCGTTCATGACTGGACTTAACTGCCAGGGGCCCTTTACCTTTTTAAACAATATTCATGGCAGTCTAGACCATCGCATCCTCTGCCCCATTCTCTTCATAATGCAAAGCTTGTTCTCTTGAGAAACGCAACCCCCGATCTAGACTTGGTCTCCAAAACTATTGCATTCTGAGTTTCTCTGGAAGGGCCTTAAAATTTGCTTTACCCTCCATTGCAGTAAGAACCTTTATCTTTTTACTGCTTTCTTGTTCCAATGTGGAAACCTACCTTATAAACTGAGTGAGGCCACTGATCCATCTAGCTCTGTATTGTCTACACTGACTGGCAGCAGCTCTCCAGAGTGTCATACGAGGCGTATTCTCCAGCCCTACATACAGAAGCTGGGGATTAAATCTGGGTCCTTCTGTGATACAAAGCAGATGCTCCGCCACTCAGTGGTGTAGCAAAGAGGTGCGTTGGGGGTGGGCCACCCCGGCTGCCACCCTGCAGGGGGTGACACTCGGTGCCCCCCCCCATGACTCCCAAGCCGAGCCCCGCTGCCCTGTAAATGCCTCACTCGGCGGCGGCTGGCTTGCTCACTCACCTGATTCGTCAGCACACACTGCTTCTTCCTTCCTGCTGGGCGACGCCGCGGAGGCGAGGCCTCCCTGGCCCGCCCTTCGCCTCCGCGGCACTGCCCAGCAGTAAGAAGTAAAGCGCGCACTGGCCGAGCAGGTGAGCAAGCAAGCAAGCCAGCCGCTGCTGCGCCGAGCGAAGGTTTTTACCGGGAGGCTGGCGGCTGGCGGGGAGAAGCGTCCCATCCCGCCCCCAAAAGATGGAGCTGGAAGCAGCAGGTGGGTGGGAGGGGGACGCTTCTCCCCACCAGCCTCCAGCCTTCCAGTAAAAAGGGAGCGGCGCTGCCGACACCCTGCTACGTAGCGTGTATGCACAGCATCACTACATAGCGACGCATGCATCGTATGTAGCGACGCATGTGTTGATGCATCATACGTAGTGACGCTGTGCATGTGTGCTACGTAGCGATGCCCCGCCCCGGGTGCGCGTCATATTTGCACATATTTGCGGCTTCCTACACCAGTGCCGCCACTGAGGCAAAGCCCTTCTCCAGCCATTATTATAGGACTAATGTAAAGAAGCAGAAACCCTTCCCTCCTCCTATTGCCTGGGCAACCCCTAGAAATTCCTGAATGTTTAGTAAGAAACCCTTGAGTCATGGAGACTGGTGCTCAGTCAGACTGTTTTAACTCTTCCTGTGATTGAGCTGCTCTCTCCCTCATCCTCCTCTCTGAAAAGACTGGTGATTAAATGTGCAAAAGTATATGGCTCTACTTATGCATTCAAAACAATACATTGAGGGTTTGACTTGAAGAGGGGGAGAGGGCATGCTAGGCTCACATTGCTGCACATGATAGACCCTCTGTCCATGTTTTCCAGGGACAGTCCTGGATTTATAGAAACCGTCCCAGTTTCTGATTTGACCCTGAAATATCCCCACTTTTCTTTAGGATGTTCTTATTTTCATTGGAATATATAT
This sequence comes from Zootoca vivipara, assembly GCF_965207765.1. Lineage (NCBI taxonomy): Eukaryota > Metazoa > Chordata > Lepidosauria > Squamata > Lacertidae > Zootoca > Zootoca vivipara. Next base: position 31,774,068 of record NC_142595.1, read on the forward strand.
ATATATATATATATATACACACACACATACTATATTCAGCAGAGAATTGTGTCCCTTTGTTGCTCACTCCCACCCTTTGCAAACAGAATTTTATTCCCATGAAGGAGAAAAGCATGTTTTCTTTGAAGAATAGCTATGATGATAAACATGATAATGAAGTCTATGCAGAGGACTGAATAAACTACTTGGAGGTGTTAAAAATACACTGTAAAGTAGAGCTACCAAAGTTCAGTCGAGTGTCGGTCTTTCCTTATTGGATAAATTGGGGGCGCAAAAACAGCATTCTGATAGTGTAGGATTCAGGCTGTTGGACAGGCACCCAATCTTAAGAGAAGGATTGCCACATTTTAAGAAAGACAAGATTTTAGTTCCTTCAATAGTAGCATGGATAATAAGCATTATGGTAACCCTTCTATCACAGTGATGGAAGGATGGAAATACTATATATTCTCCTGCTTCAGAACCATTAAATGAACAGAAGTCTTGACCTGCATGGAATATGGTTTCTCTAAGTCTGACACCATCTTTGTGAGGATCAAGAGCAGGCCTTTAGATTCTACAGGAATCAAATTTTAACAGTGTACACTTCTTTTGAAGAGCATGGTCCAGGGGACTTCTGCCAGTGGCTCTCCTGCTCAGATGTGGGCCCTCAGCAGATACATGATCATGTGACACCAGCCCTTGAAGTTGTTCGTTTCTTTTTCTTTTTTCTTTTTTAACTATAATAGGACGTCGTAAGATAAAGTAATGATATGTTGTTACAGCTGGAAACAAAATTTCTTTATATTTTCGCTTGTATAAAATGATTAAAAACTTTAACTTGGCTTCAAAATGCGAGTTTTTGGCTTTTTTAAGTGTATTTCAAACAGATCTCAATTTACCAAGCTAAACATCAACCAATCATAAAAATAATTGCAGATTTGGATTCCTCATGTGCAATAACATACTTTTAGAACCCCTCATTGAGCAAATTAGCAAAAAAAGAGAAGTCCTTAAATGACACGCCCTATTGGGGCAGTGTTTCGGTTGTGTGCGCGCGCATGCATAACTGTGTGTAGGAGTTGTGGTTATTGGCTTATGTAATGCGGTAGGAGAGCTGAAAAAAGTTCACATCTGGCAACCAATACACGCCTTTGGTTTCAGATAGTACATGGGTAAAAGTAAAGTTTTTTTATTTTAAAATCTCTTTATTTATATATTTTTTAAAATATTACAAATATTACAAAATACAATCAAATAAACAGAAAAAAGAACATACAGAAAAAATAAAGAGTAATAACGAAAACAGAAACATATAGAACATAAAATTCCCATCCAACCCCCTTAACAAATAATGCATAGGAGCAAAGAAAGAAAAAAATCAAAGCAAATAAGACAAAACATAACAAAAACAAAAATTGACTCCCTAAAGTTTATACACCACTTCCCTTTGTTTAACTTTCCCTTGTCTTGCTTTATCTGAGTTATTATTTACATAGATTCTCTATATTTCCCTACACATCTTTCAATTCAAGCCAATCACCAATTCAATATTCATATCCTCTTTGATCAAATAGTCCTCAACATACTTCCATTCAGCTTTACACTTCTGTTTGGGGATATTTCTAATTGTAGCAGTAAAGGGACCCCTGACCATTAGGTCCAGTCATGACCGACTCTGGGATTGCGACACTCATCTCGCTTTACTGGCCGAAGGAGCCGGCGTACAGCTTCCAGGTCATGTGGCCAGCATGACAAAGCCACTTCTGGTGAACCAGAGCAGCACATGGAAACGCCGTTTACCTTCCCGCTGTAGCGGTACCTATTTATCTACTTGCACTTTGACGTGCTTTCAAACTGCTAGGTTGGCAGGAGCTTGGACCGAGCAACGGGAGCTCATCCCGTCATGGGGATTCGAACCGCCGACCTTCTGATCAGCAAGCCCTAGGCTCTGTGGTTTAACCCACAGCGCCACCTGCATCCCAAGACAAGTCTAAAAAATGCAGGACATTTTTTTAAAAACAACCTTCTAGTGTCTATGGTGGCTCATTTACCAGAAGTAATGTATTTAGTGTTAACTCTGGAAGTGTACATTCGATTCTGACCAAACTAAGCCTCTTGATGTGACTTAGGAGGCTTATTTTTTTCTTTTCAACCAGATAGTATTTACTGTTGTCTTATTGATATTTTGAATTATGCTTTAGAGATAACTATGCACTGATTTTATTATTTTTTTGGTGTAAGCTGGCTTGATGTATTTTATGAAAGTGCGGGTTATAAATATTCAAATAAATAGCCTGCTCAGGACCAGGTTCTTTGAGAGACGTCCTTATCTCATATTTTTCCAGTAGGTCACTGCAATTTATGGGAGTGCTTCTTCTTTAAATTACAAAGATCCCAGACTCCCACTTCACAGTAACTGAGAGAAGGGCTTTTGGTTTGGCTGCTCCTGTTATGTGGAATGGCGTTCCTGTGGAGATGTGACATGCAGTGCCGGATTTACGTATAGTGGTACCTCGCAAGACGAATGAAAGTGTTTTGCGTTTTTTTTGAAGACTCGCAAAACGAAGTCATCTGTGGCTGTGCTTCACAAGACGAAGTAGCCGTTGGTCCTCCATCTGGCCCGGGTGGGCAGCACAGCCGACAGCAGGCCTTGTCCGTGCCTCCATTCACCCCTTTCCTTCGGGGTTCATACCGCAGCAGCCACCCCCGCCCACCCACTGGCGCTGCTTACCTTGAGGACTCTGCCATCCACGGCCGCCACTTCTGCCTCCTGTGGCGGCGCAGCACTCAGACATGGCGGCCTCCGTGGCTCCTCCCTGGCGGGCTGGCGGGCTGGCGGGCAAGCACGGGCCGCTTTTCTCCCTCAGCGGTCTGGCAGGAGCTGCAGTGGGGCTCGCCAGGCAGCCCTTGGCGGCAATAGCGGCGGCGCCTGAAGGAGCGGAGGCTGTGGCGGGGGGAGACCCCTGGCCCTCCTCCTGCTTTCCCCTCCCCAGAGCCTTAAAGACTTCTGGCTGTGGCTGGTGAGTCGGCGCCTTTTTTGTGCTTTTTTTTTTTTTGCCCATAGGAACGCATTAATTAAATTTCAATGCATTCCTATGGGAAACAGCGCTTCGCAAGATGAAATTTTCTCAATACGAAATGACTCGTGGAACGAATTTATTTCGTCTCGCGAGGTACCACTGTATAAGCTAAACAAACTCCACTCTCTTATACTTATAAGCAGGTCCACTAAACAACAATTTATCAAGGTAAACAAGCAAAACAGCAGCAAAAACTAATATTTTGAATTTAACCAAATACCTAGATAGAAAGAGACCGAAACAGATTAAAGAACGAAAAGTCTTAACAACAGTTCTCACCTCGTTTTCCCACTTTGGCAGTCACTCCCTCTCTGTCTCTCACACAAAGAGGGCTCATTCTGTGCCAACAGACTCTCACCCTGAGGCTTTTGAGTAACTTAACATCTTTTACTCCTACTCTCCAAACTATCCAGGCTCTCACCCTGAGCAATATAAATTGTTGCCCACTAGCATTCACAGTAATAAACTTCTCTCCCTTATCCACAGTAGCAACAGAGAAACACACACACACACACACACACACACACACACACACACACACACACACACATGAAAAAGGTAGCAATAAGCCACAGCTGGTGTTTCTCTCTTCTTCCCCATCCCAAGGAAGCTCACAGACATCAGGGTCTGTAGAGCTGCCAGCTAGAGACATGCAAATGGATTTGCTGAACTCCCCCATCTTTCTTCCCAGCTGGCACAAACAGCATTCAGAGTTTTGCCTGTACATGCCCAGAGAGGGAGACCATTAGCTGGGGGCCACCGCTGAAAAGGTGCTATGTGCAATGCCTGCTAATTTGACCCGAGTTGACACCAGGTCAATGAGCCTTGGAGGCCAATCTTAAAGACTGCTTCAAATGGGTGCAGATACAGAAAGAAATGTGCTCTAATCCAAGACATAATTTGGTGAGGAAGCTCTGGCCCATGGGCCAAATATGACCTACTAGGCCTGTCCATTTGGTCTGAACTACGGTCATGTGCCCCATATATGATGTCATATATTACCTGTTGGGCAGGTACCAATGTGGCTTTAAAAAGTTATCCATCCCTGGTTTAAGGCATAAAGTAGATCTGGGAAGCCTGAAATCTTGGCTAGCATGCCCAGACCTTGGGAGTTGGCAGTGGGGTAATTATTCTCTTTGAATCCTTCTTCTTCCAAGGGCCCAGCATTCAAGGCTTCCCAAAGGCTCCCACAACAATGCTGTACACTTTTGTACATTATTTCCTGAGTTCCACAGATTGCGACCTTTCTTTGTTTTCATGGATTTTCAAAACCCTTTGGAGAACAGAGGAAGACTAAACGAAATGCTTGCAAGGTGTGCAATGTTTTTCTTTACTTCCCCAACAGCAAATGAATCACTTCTCTTGAGGCTAGTCTCCCTGCAGAATGCTGATGTTTTCTGGTCCCTCGATGCCAACGTGCTCAGCATACATACTAGGTCTGAGTGAAGCAGAGATTCTGGGGGAAATGCCTACTCAGGTAGGACATTTGGAAAGCTCAAACGCTGTTCTGTGTCTTCACCTGGATGGGCCCTTGAAGATGGAAATCATTCTTGGATCCATCCTAGAATGATTTCCAAGAATGAGACATTGGAGGTGTCTCTGACAGGATGAGCGAGAATCACTTGCTGCCCCCCCCCTTCCCTGCACATAATATCAGGTGGTTCAAACTGCATGGACAACAGTTCTTGTTCTCTGGCTACATGTCCACTTTGCAGAACATAGTGATGCCTGGCAGCTATTAGAGGCAAAAGCCGTGGGATGGCTCCATGAGAGCACAGGTGAGTGTGTGTGAGAGAGAGAGGGAGAGAGAGAGAGGCAAACAGCTTATAAGAATAAGGACAATAGTGGTGGATATACAAAGGTGAAGGGGGCAAGGAAGTGTGGAGGAGGGAAATCAATGTGTGCATTTTAATTTGTCATTTAGCTTGTAAAATAAATTGTTTATTTATTCTGTAGTTAGTGTGATTTTTACTGCCATTTTTACTGTGTTTGCTATGTAGACAGCTTAGACCTGTCAGGGAACTGCTTGCTGGTGCTAGACTGAAATAATCATCTCGTATCCCTTTTTGTTGCAGGGCCGAAACTTGCTGAGTGTGTGAAGGCTGGGAATGGCTTCTTGGGATGTGACGTCAGTGCTGAGGTCTTTGGGATCTGAACTGCCCCCTCTTGCCAGCATAATCCTTATATATTTCACTGGAGTTTTGGCACTTGCTTTTTCTTCCCTTCAAGAATATCTCACTGTTCCACCTGCATGCCTATTGTACTTTCATGAGTCTTTTGGACTTACGGTACTTCAGATGTGTCTCTCTTCCTCAATAGGGTAGAAGCTCTTCAAAGATGCTTTAACTTATTGCAGCAAAACCAGTGGTGTTCCCTATGGACTCCATTCATAAACATGTACTGAGAGAGTGGAGAGACAACTGTAATAGGCAACTGGGTTGTGCGTGGGAAATGTTTTGGGAGAACATGTTCACAATTTGAGGAGGGCCGGTGCTAGGGTTTTTTGCACCCTAGGCGAGATCACCTTCTGCCCCCCCCCCAAATAAAACATAAAATAGAAAATAGAAAAAATAGAAGAAAAATAGAAAATAGAAAAAATAAAAATAAAAAATAGGGAAAAAGTAGAAAAAACAAAAACAAAAATAAAATAAAAAAACAATTGTTCCTCTCCTTCTCCTCCTCCTCCTCCTCCTCCCTGCTTCCTCACAGCAGCAAGCGAGGACAAAATTGCGGACAGCACTCACCGTGGGGCCTGCAGCATGCCCAAGCCACACATCTCAGCCCCTACAGGCTGTCCACTCTCTGCCTCCCCCCCAGCTGTAGGGCAGCTGAGGCCCCACAGCGCACCCCATCCCTATGGGCACTGTACACCCCATCCTGTCCCTATGGGTGCCACACGCCCCATCCCGTCCCTCCCTAAAGGCACTACATGCCCTGTCCCATCCCTATGGACGTCACGTGCCCCACCTCTATGGGTGGTTTGCCCCAGGAGCCTGAGAGGTTTCCTCCGCCGCTGGGCAGACTGGTAGACCTTTGCATGGCATTTTAAGGATGAAATCACTTAGCAAACCTACATCAATATTTCATCTGATTGGGATACAAGGCACATTGAAACAATATTTCCAGCCCAGTGAATCTGGAATGCCTAGTCAGATTAATGCACTGTGAGTTAACTTCCTCTCTCTTGCACACCATGTCCTCTTGAGAGTTTCTGTTGCCACCTGCATCACAACAGGAAGATTAATGAACAGGGCTGACATGTCAGTATACCACAGAGCTCTATCAGTAAGCAGAGACTTGGCATTCGAGAAACTGCAGAACGGTCCCAGAGCTCTTTTCCATTATTCTAATCTGACTCAAGATCCTTTTCGAGTGTAAACTATGAAGGTTCTATGGCTTTTCCTTGCTGTTTTTTCAGGAATGTTCCTGGTTTCTGAAATGTGGGTTGTTGGTAAGACGTCCATCCATTTTTGACACATTCAGACATAGCTTATAGGATTGGGGCAGGGGGCCAAGAGGTGGCCCCCAGACACTGGCAGTGCTTCCTTCTCCGGTACCGGGGGCACAGAGCAGACGGGGCGGGGCTGGTGCGTGTTCTGGGGGCGTGGCAGAGGGAGCCGCCATGGCGCCCTCGGGATTGCGCTGCCCGGGGCGGAACGCCCCCGTCACCCCTCCCTTCATACGTCCCTGTCTCCAGAGCTTAGAGGACTCCAACTCTCATCATCCCCATCAGCATTGTCAATAACCAGGGATGTCGCGACAAAATCTAGAGGGCTAATCATTAGCCAGCCATGTTACAGATGTTTAAAGTGATGGGCTTGAAGGAGAAACTGCTTCAAAGTTTGGGAATAATTAATTCATTATGTTGCATTCCATATCCTATGCCCTTTTAAAATGTGTTGTTCTTTTTTTGTGGAGGGTGGGGCTATTGGTTTATTATTATTGGTTTATTATTATTATTATTAATTTTGTGGTTTTATATCTTGATTTCATTCTGTGAACCGCCCTGAGTCTCCTGGGTATAGGGATGCATAATAATAATAATATCCTTCTCCACCCTCCACCTACTGGTACATTTTTTACTCAGTGCATTGCATCTCTTCTCTGCCAATATAGCTAATAGCCACAGATAGATACATGCAGAGAGCTCAATAACACATCTACCCTCCATGAATTTGTCTAATCTCTCTTTACAGTCAGTTTGGCTACTAACCAAGAAGCCATAATCTGGGTGGCAGGATTCCCTAAATTAATTAATATTATTATTTTGAAGAAATGCTCTTTACTGCCAGTCCAAAACAGCTGCCCCTTGATTGTGTGCCCCCAAATTTTAAGATCATAGGCAATGGAGAAATGTTTTCTTCATTCACATTTAGAGATGGAGGAAGATTCCATTTTTAAAAGGGGTTGTTTTTTGGGGTAGGGGGGGGTGGGAGAGCAGAGAATTTGTTGCCCTCCACCCAGTCCACCTTTGCCCACAAAAGGTGTGTGTGTGTACCATGTCATGTGATCAATTATGTGGGACCCAATTATGGATGCGGGTCTCTTTGCCGCCGCCAGAGCTCAGCGCGCTTCCCCAGCCAAGCAAAGATACTCGCGGTGGCAGCGCTGTCACAGCGCTGCCGCCGCGGGTCTCTATGCCCGGCTGGGGAGGTGTGCTGAGCCTCCGGTTGCCGCCGCTGTGAGGGGGCGAAGCGGTGGTGGCGGCCAGAGGCTCAGCGCACCTCCCCAGGCAAAGAGACCCACCGCCATGGACGCGGGTCTCTTTGCCCGGGGAAGTGCGCTGAGCCTCCGCCCGCTGCCAGAGCTTAGCGCACTTCCCCGGGCAAAGAGACTCGCGGCGGCAGCGCTGTCAGAGCGCTGCCGCCGCGTCCACAGGCGCGCCATGGGAGGGCGGCGGGTGGCGGCGGGGGTTGGGGGGCAAGCTGAGCAGCGCCCCCAACATTCTAGCGCCCTAGGCCGTCGCCTAGCTTGCCTAAGTGAACGCGCCGGCCCTGAATTTGAGTTAGGGGTTGGGTGAGTTTCAATAAAGAAAAAAGCGAGCAGGTATTGTATCAAAGCACAACAGTTACTTGCCTCAAAGTTAAAAAATTTTTAAAAAAATCCTTCCAGTAGCACCTTAGAGACCAACTAAGTTTGTCATAGGTATGAGCTTTCGTGTGCATGCACACTTCTTCAGAGTGTAGGCAAAGGACTTATCAACTGATATATGTCACGGTGAGCTACAAATCCCATGATGCTGAGTGAAAAAAGACAATAGTGACACTATGCTGAGCACTGTTTTTGCCTTACTAATAGTCAAAGGTTAGGAGGACATCTTGCAGATGAGCTGAAGTCAAAAGTGTATGTGTGAGAGAAGAATCAAGATACAGGGACCCCTTGAGAATTTGAGCAGCAACATTTGCCTAGGCAAGCACTCATGCATAAATACTCATAGCATCCCTGCCCTCACTATTTCCAGGTAACACAGATAAAACCAGGTAATAGAATCATAGCATGGGAGAGTTGGAAGGGACCGGGAGGATAATCTAGTTCATCCACGTGCAATGTAGGAATATGTAGCTTTCCATATGGGGATTGTACTTGAAACCTTAGTGTCACAAACACCATGCTCTAACCAACTGAGCTATCCAGTTGTATAAGCATTCTCATACTGTATTATTATTATTTTCTTCTTATTAGTATCTCCCTGTTATTCAGCTCTGGCCTCAGTACAATGATGTAGCATTTAGGGAAAAATATGCAACCAAGCAATCCAGCACTGGAGGACAGGATGGAGAAGATTTCCACAGCCACCATGTATTTTCCTTTAGTGCTCAAGTAGGTTGGAAGAAAGGTTATCCAAACACTGCAAAACACCAACATGCTGAAAGTGATAAATTTGGCCTCATTGAAACTGTCTGGCAACTTCCGGGCTAGGAAAGCCACAATGAAACTGACAATGGCCAGGAAGCCTATGTAGCCCAAGACACAGTAGAACATGGTAGCTGAACCTTCATTACATCCTAGTACTATCTTTCCATGCAGTGTGTGCATGTCTCTATCTGGGAATGGAGGAGATGTAAATAACCAAAGAGCGCAAATGCCTGCTTGAATAAAGGAGCAGGAAAGGACAATAGAATTTGCGAGTCCTTTCCCCACCCATTTCCTCATCTTGGTCCCTGGTTTGTTTGCCATGAATGCCAAAACCACAGTGATGGTTTTTGCCAACACAGATGAAAGAGCCACAGAAAAGATGATGCCAAAAGTAATTTGTCGAAAAAGGCAGATGATCTTTCCAGGTTGTCCAATGAAGAGCAAGGAGCAGAGGAAGCAAAGGAGGAGAGAGATGAGGAGGATGCAGGTAAGGGTCTCATTGTTGGCTTTGACTATGGGAGTGTCTTTGTGCTTCATAAAAGTTCCAAGTACTAAACTTGTGATCAAGGAGAAAGAAATAGCCGTGATAGCTAAAATGCTCCCTAACGTTTCTTTATAAGAAAGGTGGACTGGAATCTTGGGAATACATTCAATTTGGCTGTTGTTGGGGTACCGGTCATCTGGACAACTGACACAGACATCCATGTCTGAAAAAAAGGAGGAATGGTTTAAGTATTTTAAAATGTTAACCAACACTTTCCTAATTTTTTAATGTTCTTGCAGTTCTTTGACCAACACTAGGAGAAAGGATTCCCATAATTTCAAAGAGAAAGTGAGAGTGTTTAGTGAACATGCAGATCTGGTAATGGCTAAATTTTTTTTTGGTGACCCAATTTTTGTGTGACACAGATTTCTTTTCAAGCCATGAACATAGAAGGTGACCCTTGGAAATGCTGTTCTTTGTTAGTCTTAATCTTCATGTGTAATTTACAAAATTGCTATTGGTGTTATTGGGATAGTGTATATGGAACACTTTAAACACCCAGAAAGTACTTTTCACGTGCCTAATTATTAATATTGTATTTGAGTTTGGAGAGTCCTTTAATCCCAGAGCATGGTGTGGAGACACATTGCACACCATCTGAAACTGTAATAGTTTGGGTCTGGTCAGTTCCCGGATGGTGGACCATCCATGAAGTTTCTGAAGCACACTGACTTGATTCTGCTTGTGGAATGGATGCAAAAATGGAATACAGTACTTGATTCATTTACAATGGATATGAACATTTAATCATGTATTGACTTAAGTGACATTCATCTCAGTGGGACACATGTGCAATAAGATAATGTCTCACAGATGAAGAAAATTAGCTATCTCTCCTTACTGGTGAGTTGTTGGGATGCACTGCATATACTTGGGGTGACCAAGCAGAGAAATGGGGAAGTGAGAAGAGGATTGCACCAAATTTCTCTAGCGGGAGGAGAAATTTTATGCCTGCCCCTCAATGTTGGGCTTCAAATCCCCATTAGCAGTAGCAATATCAGAGCATCCTTCTTCCTGTTTAACCAGCCCAAAAATGATGTGGTTTTTTTGGCTGCTGCTGTAAGTGGCCATCAGCTGTGTTGGCAACCTGTGCATTATTTTGTCTTTACCACTTGAACCATTGAGTGGGGGAAATTGAGGCCACCACAACGTATGGTGCAGAATGTTTGGAGAAAATTTTGCAAAGTGGTCTGCTTTTTTGCGGGGGGGGGGGAGAAAAAGAGAGAGAAAACAGGTCAGCTTTATATTCAAATGCAAACCTGCTTCTTAATAAAGAAAGTCTAGAAATCCTAACAGTCTGGTTCAAAATAAAAGCCTTTCTATTGTTATCTTTAAATAATGGAATCAACAATTCCTACTAATGTTAAAAATAATATAGTGATCTACTGCTAAATCACCATTTACCTACTTCCCATTATTGGGGAAGCCACAGAAGTGAAGGCTTTAGGTGACAGTCTTCCATGAGGGTTACTATATGTGAATAAACAAATCAAAATTAGTTTGGGATACTGGAGATAATAAAAAAGCTATTCCCTTTTTATCTCAATGATGGCATCAAGCCATACACATAGTTCTGAATATTATACATGAAAAAAGAAAAAAAACATGCAAGTTGGTTGTTCCCACTGTCTATGCAAATTGCACTAATCATCACATGTGTAGTTTTGCTAAATCTTACTTATAATTTTGTAATAGTTTTGCTCTTTCACATCCAGGTGGACATTGTTGCCTGGGGTGTGGTATGTTTGTCCAGTTTGGGCTGGTCCACCAACTGTGCCCATTCCTAAATGAGGTTTATCTGGCATGTAAACATGTGCTCATTACATTGATGATGCATCACTGCAATGCAATTCACCTGGAGGTTCCTTTGAAGATTTTGAAATTTCACTTGTTCCAAAATGTGGCAGCTCATATCTTATTCCGAAGTAAATATTAGGAAGATATTTCTCTTCTCTTGAAGCTTCTACTTCATTTCCAGACCCATTTCAAAAACTGACTGATAATCTTTAAAGTCTTACATTTCTTAGGCATGCACGCGCGCACACACACACTAGCAACCTCCCATTTGAATTGATGAGTGCATTAAGATCTGCTTGGAGGGTTGTGACACTAGGTGATGTTGTTTTATGTTCTGTTCCCTATGTATTTTATAAAATTTATTGATTACTCCTCCTACCCTTCTGGTGTGAGATCTTTCCTTCCGGACACCGAGCACAATCATAGCAGCAAAATCTCTCTCCTTCCTTCTTCTTCCTGCTATAGCCAGGATAGCAGTTGTCATTGCATATAGAAACTGGCAGCGCCTGGACAGAAACATGAAGGATTATTAGCAAGGCCAGTCATCCATTCTACACAAGCACATTGCCCCCATGCACCAAAATTGTCAGTCTTTATACCAGCCAGAATTAAAAAGATAACTGAAAGGCGGAAAACTGCACTTCATTTATCTCTCTCATTCAATTTGCTCTACATCAAGCCATGGACCTACAACAAAAGGTAGTTAGTCTCAAGTGCTGGATGATTGAGGGGAGACTGCAGTTTGCTTGTAAGTCAGAGGTAGCCAAAATGCTGCCCTCTAGACATAACTCCAATCAGTGGCCAGGAATGATGGGACTTGTGCATTGTAGAGGGTTTCACATGGAGGTAAATGCAAAACTAATTCCTTATATTTATTTATTTATTTATTTAATTGATTGGTTTGATTAATAAGAACAATGCTTCAGTTCATCAGAAAGGCATTAATCAGAAAGGCATTGCTGCCCTCATGAAATTTCAATTAAGATGATGAAGCCTCTTTGAGATGAGGCCTTCTTCATGAAATAAAGAGATTCTGTGAGATTTCAGAAGAATTAAAGCTCAACTGCAATAATATGTTTTCAAAAGATACGTCTCACCTGATTAAAGCTTTGGTGCCAGACAATTTGGTCATCATGAATTATTAACTCTTTGCCTGGAGGAGCCTGAGGTTCTAGCCTTCCAACTTTTACTCTCATCACTGAGCCATTGGGAAACATCATCCAATTTGTAACATCAAAACTGGCCACAATTTCTCCATTTCCATCAAAGTGCACAATTTCTCTAGCACTATTATTGAAAGTGATCCTACTTAGAAAGTGATGGACCTAATTTAGAAGAGTATATTGACAAAGGGATAAATAATGATTCTATGATTCTAGGCCCCCCAAATACTGTATTCCAATGTTAGCATTCTGTCTGGGTCTTCTTCTGTGTACGAGATCACTTTCTATTGCTTCTTGTTGTTCCTGCCTATTAGGCTACAAATGCTTGGCCCATTATGGAGAAAAAGTCATTAGTGAATACCCTCATCCCCAAACAGTCGCCTACTGCTGGAATTGTTTCATGCAGAGATAGAAGTGCCTTTATTTCTGGATCATAAGCTAATCTGTTCTGTAGCCATTGTATTTAATTGTCATTACCTGCCAGGGTTGTATATTCTGAATGTCAAATTTCCTTCCTTCTTCCAATCCTCTGTATTTGGAGTTGGATTGGTATATGGCCTGCAAAGCATGTGCCACAGCATAGACAGCATTGTAGACATTGTAGCTGTGGCCAGTCATGTCCATTTCAAACAGAACTCCAGGAATATCCTCAATCTTCTCCTTTCCAGTGCAGATTTCATTCTCCTTTTCCTCCTGTTCATTAGACTTTAATGAGCAGCCGAATGCCTGTTCCCAGAAGTCCTGAATAAAACCATCTCCTTTGGCCCAGGAAGGTCTTACTCCCTTAATGAACTTTTGAAATCTCAATGGCTGATTTGAATGAACACTGAAGGATATGGAACCATGAAAGGCTTGCATATCCCAGATCTTTTGAACAGACAGTGATTCAAAATCCCAGTGGGATGTAACAATCCACACTTTGCCCAGAGGTGGCAGTGACAAGAAAGGTGCTAGAAATAGCAACATTCTCATAACCTGAAAGGATGGAGGTTCTCCATATACAAAGAATACACTGACTTTTCTCTCCATGAGAATATCATAGTTTTTCCGCTGCTGAATAAGCAATTCTATCAATTTATCCACATAATTACATTTTGGTATTCTTACTATGAAGGCATAACATATGCCATTCTGGGACAGCATTGGCACCATGGTCTGTAAAAACTGGTCCCCTTTGTCATCTGCCACAGCCAAGAGCCCAACCCATGTCCATCTGAAATGCTGAAGTAACCTCACAGCTCCCCTGTATTGGTAGGCTTCGTTGGGAACCATCTGGTACAGAAATGGAAATAGCATTTTGCCATGTTGTACTGCCAGAAAGGACCCATAAGAGAGCTGAAATAAAACATGTAAGATTTTTTTCACACAATAAAAAAGTATGTCTTTGTATCCCAGAGTTGGAAATGGTCCTGCAGGCAATCAGGTATTTGACTACCCATGATTTATAGCTTTTCATCCCTCTCCTTAAAGAACTCCAGGAAGTACCCTTTGGTAATTAGTTCTATATCTGAACTGCAGTCACTATTAAAAAGAGCCTTCAAATGCTGCTCCAAAATCTTGTCCTGCCCTCTGGGGCAGCAGAGGACAATTTGTTTCCTTCTTCATTGTCACATCTATTGAGAAATTTTGTACTAAATACGGTATACCCAGTTCCTCCAACCTTTTGCTATAATGTTTTCTCCCCATTCCCCTGAACCATTGTCTCCCACTGAACTTGTTACAAGTTATCTTTATCTTTCACAAAGAACAGCACTGAGGATTGGACATAATACCAAACCCGAGGTGTGCTAACTGTAAATAACATCCAACTATTACTTCTCATTACTTAGAAGCTATGGTTGTATTAATGTGGCTTGAAATTGTATTAAGAGTTCTTTTTTTGCAGCTGTATCACAGTGGTGACTGTTAGTTAGCTGTTGGTTTACTGTATTCTTGAGGTCCTTTTCAAGTGTACTATTGTCCTGCCACTTGTCTCCTATTCAAAGCTTTGCTTTTGTTTATTTTCATTTTGTTAGTTTCCAAGCAGTTTTCCATTATCTATTTTTCCATGATCTGTGAATCAATCTGACAATATTACCATATAGTCTGCCGATTGCTAATGAAAATAAAATGGGCAACTTTTTGAATCTGTGCTGAAATCAAGACTAGGGATGTAGGAAGGAATAATTTCTGTTCCAACCTGTATTCATTGCCATCAGTGCTATTTATAATAATAATAATAATAATAATAATAATAATAATAATAATAATAATAATAATAATTAATGCCCATAGTGGCTGGGGAAACCCAGCCAGATGGGCAGGGTATAAGCAAACAACAACAACAACAACAACAACAACAACAACAACAACAACAACAACTTATACCCCACCCTACTGGCTGGGTTTCCCCAACCACTCTGGGCAGCTTCCAACAAGAGATTAAAAATACAAAAAAATCCATTCCACTGTCACTAAGAACAACTTAGTCAGTCAATCACCCACTTCCACCACCCTTCTGAGTGATCTCCCCTCCCCATCCCCACCCCTCCCCACCCCTTCTCTACATAAGTGCCTGGGGACTTCTATTTCACTGTATCTGAAGAAGTGTGCATGCACACGAAAGCTCATACCAAAATAAAAACTTAGTTGGTCTTTAAGGTGCTACTGAAGGAATTTTTTTATTTTACTAAGAACAACATTATTCACCTGTCTGTCTGCTGTGCCCAAATTTTATAATGATGTGATTAATGATGTTCTTATTACAAGGCACCACATCATTTATTTCAATGCAATGGTCATTCATTTCAGTTCAAAGGAAATATCAGAAAAAATGAATATGTGTGTTTGCAGTGCTTTTTTTTCTAAAAAAATGTTTAGGGGTACTCTCATTTTCCTACTCATGTGGAAATACTGCCTCTCAATGATGCCAAACTTAGATTCACAAAAAGTTTAGGGATATGCATACCCCTGTGTCTTCCCAGAATAATAGCACTGTGTGTTTGTCATCAGGACTGAAAACAACAATGGTGAGGTTTCCGGCTATGTCACGAGTCAATGGTGGTCGCTCTTTGCTGCCCTCTGTGGGCAGCAAGGGGGTTCAGGCAGAAGAATGCCAGGATTTATGGGGCAAAAATCCCACCAATGTACTCCAGTGGGGTCTGGGGAGCCCACTGCATCTTACTGTGCCACACAAGCCCATGTCTGCCAACTTGAAAGGCAGAGTGGGTGCAACCTGGAAGTGTGTCCCTGCCACGGATGAGCATCCATCTCTGGCATGATTTGTGGTTGGTTTCTCCATAATTCGGACAATTGGCATTAATCAAGAGGTGCTCCTGGACTGACATATACTAATGGGCTGCCGAAAGGACTGGGCCTGGCTCTTTGAAGGTATCTGAATGTTTTCTTTGGAAAAGGAAGGGGGAGGACAAGGTGCTTTGTGCTTTCTTATGGTTTTCAAATGGCCTCCTTTTTTCTTGTCTTCTCCTGTATAATGAAAGAGATGTGTGTAGCCGCTGCTATGTTATTCTGTTTGTTATTTTGGAAAAGAGGGGGAGGCTTTTGATTTATGCTCAACAAGGAATTTAACAAGGTTTTACTATGACCCCCACTGTGTTCAGAGGAAGAACTCTAGAACAGATTTTTAATGGTGGAGTTTGTGAGTTATTTATGGCTGCAGCTCAGATGCTAGTCTGTTAACAGCAAAAGGAATGGAATGTGGCCTTGTACCATCCATAAAAACACTGCAGAGAACTGAACAATGGAATATAGTAATTAACTCTCCCAGCACACCAGATCCTGAACAACAATGTATATGAAGGACTACACGTGTGAAATGGATTATTATTTTTTATAATATGTAATGAAGGTGCTGCTTATAAGGTGAAAAACATGGCCAGCTGGATGAATGGTTTAACGGCAAGTGAAGGATGTCAACTGGCCTCTAAATAAAAAAATGATGTGGCTATGTGAGGAAATGATGATGATCATATGTTTGGAACAGGAACGGGAAACCGGAATTGTATTAATTTAATTTAATTTGGTTTGATTTGTAATGACTTGGAAAATTAATTTAAAAAATTCAAAATTCAAAAGAAAAGAACAATGGTGAATACAGATAATATGTGCTATGTGAGCAAATGAGGATGATCATATGTTTGGAACAGGAACGGGAAACCGGATTTTAAGAAATTGTATTAATTTAATTTAATTTGGTTTGATTTGTAATGACTTGGAAAATTAATTTTAAAAATTCAAAATTCAAAAGAAAAGAACAATAGTGAATACAGATAATATGTGCTTGCCTGATTTCCTTTCCTAACTACGAATGAACATGTGAATTTCCATTTCCATGTGTGCTTGGAGTGGAATCCTCCAGCATCCCTCATCAAGATGGTGAGACACTTTTGTGGTATCTCTAGACCAAGAGTTTACCTGTGGAGTCTTGTGCATTGCTGAAATAATAGCCATATTGACAGAGATTTCAGAGATAGATCCACCAATGAAAGCTATCAGCTTGTTCTGGTCATCACAACAGAAGTTGGGGACAAACCGTTGTTGTTTGGAAAGCAGGCTCAGGGTGGCTTTATAGGTCATTCTTGCACTGAAGTAGCTATTGAGGATATAGAACCCCAGAGAGACGTTTGATAAGATGCTGGGATTCTCATTGATCTCTTTGACAGCAAATGCTAAAGCCAAAATGTGCTGGTAGTTCTTAGGCAGTGAACTGTAAAAAGAGGTACAGCCTGTTTAATAAAACAACAGCAAATCAGCCACAAAAATACATTTGTACACTTCATCATCATTCACATGCAAACTTCTGATACTGAAATGTAACTCAGTACTACAGAAGTTGAAAAAGCCAAGGAGATAATACAATGAAGTTAGAAGAAAGTAAGCTATATGAAACATTTATTCTTCTGATGAATATTTAAATGATCAGAATGTTTTGGAGTCATTCAAGGACTTAATATATTCTTCCTTGCATTGTTAGTTTTACTTTCTTTAAGACAATAATGTTGTGTCAACAAAACATTATAGTGTAATAAGGAGGATTTTATTCATGTTTGCTTGAATGTGACTAGAACCCCTCTCACAATCATGTACCATGTCACATTAATCAACAGAGGGACTGGGAAGGCATGACGCATGCAAGGGCATTGGGAGTGGGACTTGAATGTGTGCCTCTCTCTTGTCCACCCATTGAGCCTTGAACACGCCTGAAAACCTCATAACAACCATTTCAATTAATGAAGAAATATATTATACGATCAAGTCAGTTATGTGCAAGCAACAAATAATGGATCCTTTAATTCCTGAAAGGCAGGGACACATTAATGTAACTTAAATGCATCTACCATTTGCAAAAAGGAGACTTTCAAACCTCCATAAACTAACCTGCATTTGAAAACCATACTTCAGTTATGTCAGGGTAGTGGAAAGTGCCTGAGAGACAATTAAGCAATTACTTTTCAGAAAACATAAACTCCTATGATTTTCCCTGTGCATTAAAAATAAATAAATATTAATAACAAGTGGGGACAATACTATTCTTGAAAACCTATTTATCATATGCATACTCTCATTTAGGAGTCAGATTTGATTGATGGCCCCAATCCATGGTGCTTTAATATCCAAACACAAAGCCTAGATTGTCCCAGTGTAAGGTAGTCACGATTAGTTGCATCATGAAGGATAAGAAATAATGTCTTAATGATATGCACTCAGATATTGAGATCTGAACTATTGTTGAATGAGAGAGAGATAGAGGTGTGTGTGGGAAGGTTGGGGAGGGAAGGAGAGAGAAGGAACGAAGAAAGGAAGGAAGGAAATCTTACATGGATTCCTCAATCAAGGCCTGTGCTGGCTGTTCCAAGAAGGAGAGGTTATTATAAAGGAAGTAGACTTGAGAAACAATCCCACCAATGACAAAATCTCCTGACTGGTAAAATTCATGAGGGATAGGATGAGGATCATTATATATGGAGCAATTAATAGAATGAGTCTTGCATACAGCATGACACAGCATTACAAGCAGCAATGTTACCACCAATATGATTTTGTTGACAAAAAGTCCCCTCCAAACGTACATTTCCATCTACAGCACATATGAGGATATTACCAGTGTTGCTACAGCCTTCTTTGAATTTTAGTTGATTCTGCTGCTACATTGGTTACCGAGTGGTCTTCTAGGGAATTTGGGTGCCAGTCTTATATTTAAATGTAGATCCTTATCAATCTGTGACCTTCAAGAGCATATTCTTGTTATCTCCTCCCTGTATTCTTAAAGGGAGATCCGAAGAAGTATACCTTTTCCTTTTCTTAAAAAAATAGTCACGTGCTCCTCTTCATCTACAGGTATCTATTATATTGTTTTAAAGTGTAAGAAAAAAAGTGTAACCGTGAGGATTTTCAACCAGCTTGTCCAAAAGAATGTAAGGTACATGAGGGTAAGGCAGGAATGAATGTGTAAATCAATATCTAATCAATGTGGGCCTCTTTTTTACAGTAAGAAATTGAGAAGTGGAAGATGAATAGAGCAATAAGAATGAGAACTAGGATACATATGCAGTAGGGGGTTTTGGGGGGGGAGAAGGAGCTTAAAATCATTACAGAAAAAGGTGATAGATGCAAGGGAGCAAATATAAGGAGCAAATGATCATAGAAAGAAAATTGGCACCATCTTACCTATGTCTAGATCGTGTTCTTAATAACATGTGTGATTTATAGCTGTCCTCAGATGCTGATTGTTCATCTTGCTAATGGACTCTGGATGTCAACTGTATGAGAAGATGAAAAACAGTAATTATGATTATATCTTCCCCAGTGTGTTGTTGGTCTTGGCAGTTGCAACATGCAGAACTACTAGGAGTTTCCCCCAAATTATAGAACAATTATTTTCTTCTTAGAAGGATAATAACTTGTTGGTGGAAATTTGCCGGGTGGCCGCAAGTTACCTTTTCCTGGGACTATATTTAAATATGTTGTCAGGTTCTTTTAGTATGCTTTTCTTCTGTTGTACAAATTTTTATGTAATTTTGCCAAATATACAGGTTTCTGCAATTCTGTGTTCCTTAATATAATGCATTTGTTAAATCTTTTCACTATGCGTTTCTGTGTGCACTTTAGTCTAGACTAGTACACTTTAGTTTATGCATTATTGCACGCATTACTTGGCTGCATTGAAAAATTCAGAAACATGAAAAATTTGAAGAATATTTGTGTTTTGGCCACATATTGTTTTCGATAGGTTGATCTTTAAATACAAACTAAATTGAATTTCTTCCTCATTCCTGGGTAAGACTTACTTCAATTGTTCTACCCATGCTCTACTATGACCCTGCCCACAACTGTGCCCTTGGAAGGTTGCTCATATGCAAATATGGTCCATGAACTGAAAATCCCTGTTCCCCATGGAATTGTGGCAGGGTGGCAGCTGTGGTATGGTGTGGCCATGGTGGAGAGGGCAGCTCCTCTCCCTAGCTTCAGCATGACAGGAGGGGTTGTTTCTTGCCTATCCCAATATGCTAGGAGCCAGGAAATGCTCACAAGGCTGCAAGAGCCAATCAGTAGTTAGCAAGGGGGTACAATTTCATAGAGGGCCTAGGTGAAGATTTCATTCCTCTGGGCTAATCCCAGGCTCTAAAAGCCAGCCATGGGGAGAGGGAGGCACTTCATGCACATTATACAGTGACCCCTGACAGTGATCAACCCCTACTATCCACCAACTGGTTTGGTTGATTTTAGGATACACACTCAATGCCTATGCCAAAACTGGCTTACATCTGTAATCAATATGAGTCATGGCCTGATTTGATCCCAATACTGGACACTTGAGTCTTCTTGCATGCATGCCCCCTTCCCATGGCTCCACGGGAGCTGGGCCCACAAATGTTCTTCAGTCCTGCTATAGTGACTTCTCAAGTTACCCTGTTCTCTGTAGTCATGCAAGGAGGAAACAGAGTGAACAAAAAGAGGAGGCAAGGGCATGGAAACACCCGAGGAAGACTATTGGGAGTGAAATTAATCTATAACAATACAGTAGATTGATAATGATAAAAATACTGCTTTGTGTATATATGAGGACAATGAAATTATGCAGATATTTCAGAGAAAAAGTGCTTTTTCAGGAGGGATTTTCAATCAAAGAAGAAATAACAAGGTGGAACAAGAAGAAATAACAAGGCGAGACACCAGCTTTGGGATAAACAAGGAGCTCAAGTTGAGTTTAACTGGTTCCAGAAGAACAACTAATAAAATTTCTGTTAATCAGTGTGTATGTGTGGCAATTCCTTCTAGTTCCAACATGGCTTCAACAGGGAAGCATGGCACAGATACAGTCATACCTCGGTTTGCAACTGCAATTTGTTCTGTGGAGCCGGTTGCTGCCCGAGTTCGTCGTAAACCAAGGGGCTCTTCTGTGCATGCACGAAGCGCCGACAGAGCGCTTCTGCGCATGCGCGCACTGTGCATATCACTTCTGCGCATCCGCACGCCGCGGAACCCAGATGTAAACACTTCCAGGTCCACGGCGGTCGCAAACTGATCGATCGCAAACGGAGGCAGTCGCAAACCGAGGTATGACTGTATGTAGCTAACATAACATATAGATTGGCCTTATGTCACTGCTCAGCTCATAATTGACACAGGTTTTGTGATATGTTGAGGGAGAACATCCATTCTGAACCGTAGGCCCAAATGAGGGAATATAGGAGTGGTTGGATGCAGAGATACTAAAGAAGGATGTCAAAAACAACAGAATGGCCACTTCTAGTGCTTTATTAAGAAGGTGTAGACAAGGCAGCCTGCCAATTCTCCCAGGCTTTGCGGACACGGGACAGACACCACAGCAAGGAGATGGCTTGTCCCTGCCCAAGCAAATATGCACATATTCTTTATACACAAAGCAGCATACTAAGCCCATTCTCTATCCCTTTTCCCACAACACCCATGATCCCTGCAGAGAAAAAAAGACAACATTCTAATATAATTTTCTCCTTCAATGAGTGCACGTCCATGTCTGGAAATGGAGTTGTATTTAAGTTCTTGAAAGCTGTGTAAGGCATTTAAAATCAAAGGCATCAAAGTTTTGGTTTGGCAGCATTCAAAATGTCTCTTGGTGCATCTGCCTTTCTTGCTCTAAGCCCACCCACTCTGTGCACCTGTTGAATGTCAGGGAGAACAATCGGGGAAGGTCTATCTTCAAACTGTCAAAACAACTTAAAATAAAAGCAATAATCTCTCCTCCCTCTTTTTCTGGAATCCTGCATACTTTATCCAGTCCCCCTATCTCTCTCTGATTGATCTGTGATATGTTCAATTGTCGTTTTGAGTGCTTGCAGCTCCATTTGGATATTTAAGTTGGTGTTAATCACTTTGTTAAAAAACAATTAAACATTGTTAGAATTAAAACTATATATATAGAAACAATTGAAAACATAAAACAGTTATACAGTAATAATAAAAAAGGACGGCACCAGGCCTTTCATTACAAGGATTCAGTTTCCAACAGCCTGTTGGAACGAGTACCAGTAAGTTTTCACTTCCCAGTGGCAGGACAACAAGGTGGGAGCCAGTCTAACTTCTCTAGGAGCAAGTTCCAAAGGGCCTCCCCTGAATATCTCACTTCATATTGTAGCCTTATTTGCTAATAAGGGTCCTTAAGTTGCGCCCAGGCAGGGACAGAGACAGTCAATAACGACACCGAGGGTTGAATCCAGAGGAAGAATTTAATTCTTAAATTTAAGAGACTCTTGGTGATCACCTTCACAACAAGAGTAAAGAAAGACAAATTTGCAAAGATTCTTATACACTTCTTGGGCTCCTTCTCCCCTCCTCAGGAATCCACTCTGTAAGAGTGTGCACGCAAGAGGGTCATAGGTTACAAGTACATATATGGATCTTCCTGTGTCCGGTCCTTCTCATAAACACATGCTGACTCAACAAAGCCTTCAGTAAGACTAGTTTATGCATCAAGCTAGCAACTTCCAGCTTCAGGCTGGAAGTGCATCCACTGATAAGCCTCTCTATGTCTTTTGTTCTGTCTTCCAGACAAGGTCAGCTATTCGGCCTTGATAGCAAGCTGTCTCACTGTTCCTTTTGCTTACATTACACTTTGACACACAGAGAGGCAAAGAGGAAGGCATTTTAAGGAGGAAAGCATACAGTCAGAATTATACAATGCAGGCAATGCAAATGATAGGATCAGATTTAGCTCAATAATATAATTAGCAAGTCTCTCTCCGTGTCTCCGGCAGCTAATGCACCATTCCCTCTGATAAGAGGATCCTTGCCAGGGATGTTTACCTTTTACATTGCCAGGGATGTTTACATTTTACAAGGATGCTCTGTCTTCCTGTCAGTTCTATGCAATGCCTCTCTCTCAAGGCTTTTACATCTTGGGGCCTCTGGCATAGCCGGGGAGGACAATAAGCAGATGGGCAAAGGGTGACGCAGAGTGCAAGGGGTGCTAGAAACAGTTTGGACTGTGAACCAGGCCCTGCTTTGGGATTCCTAGATCAACCTTTACTTGGTTCCCTCTCTGAGCTCATACAGGTATAATACAGGGATATATTCAATATGCAGCAAGGCATAATAAGCTGCGTTCAATTTAAATGGCCATCAATACCCCCTTCAATATGAGGGAATACGGTCTTAAAATAAACAGAGGAACATACAGTCTTTCATTTTCTCCCCCTTATTAGCTGCTCCCTGTTGTTCAGTTCAGGGCTCAGCACAATGATATAGCATTTTGGGGAAAAGATGCAACCCAGTAATCCGGCACTAGAGGACAGGATGGAGAAGATCTCCACAGCCACCATGTATTTTCCTTTGGTGCTCAGGTAAGTTGGAACAAAGGATAACCAAACAGTGCAAAACACCAACATGCTGAAAGTGATGAATTTGGCTTCATTGAAACTGTCAGGTAACTTCCTAGCCAGGAAAGCAACTATGAAGCTGACAATGGCCAGGAAACCCATATAGCCCAAGACACAGTAAAACATGATAGGTGAACCCTCATTACATTCCAGGATGATTTCCCCATCCAATGACTGTGTGTCCACATCTGGGAATGGAGGAGAAACAAATAGCCAAACTGTGCAACTACCAGCTTGAATAGAGAAGCAGGAAAGGACAATTGAATTTGCTAGTCCTTTCCCAACCCATTTTCTCATCCTGGATCCTGGTTTGGTTGCCATGAATGCCAGAACCACAGTGATGGTTTTTGCTAAAACGCTGGAAAGGGCCACAGAGAACACAATGCCAAAAATTGTCTGTCGGAGAAGGCAGGTCACCATTCCAGGCTGTCCAATGAAAAGCAAAGAACAAAGGAAGCAAAGGAGGAGGCTGATGAGGAGGGTGTAAGTGAGGGTCTGATTGTTGGCTTTGACAATGGGAGTCTCGTTGTGCTTCCTAAAAGTCCCCAGTATTAAAACTGTGATCAAAGAGAAAGAAATAATCAAGATAGCTAAGATGATCCCTAAAGTTTCTTTGTAAGTGAGATAGTTTGGGACCCTTGGAATGCACTCAGTTTGGTCCTTATTGGGATACTGATCTTCAGGGCAATTGACACAGGTGTCCATGTCTGAAAAAAGGAAGTAATGTTTTAAGTATTTCAAGATTTTCAAAAACATTTATCAAAAAGAAATAACTTTTGCACAGAGTGAAACACCCCCCCCCCACATTTTGTAATTATTTGACAAACTCTAAGAGAGTCCAGTAATGTCAAAGTATGCATCATTTTGTTTAATCTTGGTTTCACAAAGGTCATGTGGATTATAGTGAAGTGGCACTGTACATAGCTAAGAGTCCACCCCCCTGAAAACTCTTGATCACTATATCATTTTAATGCCATTCTTTCTCAGTCCTTAGTGCATGTGTCACTAGCACAGTCTGAATCCAAGTGACTGGAAAATTATTTTTGGCGAATATAAGAATGAGAATCTAGACTTAACGAAAAAAATCAGAGACTGGGTCTTTTGGATATAAAATACTTTTTTATCTCCAACCATCTATTTAAAGGCTTGATGGGTATAACTCACACTAATAGAAACTTCTTCATTTCCCCAGATTCTTGAGGCCCACCAACTGTGTCCAGAGGAAACAGTGCTTGAGAACACAATATGATGGTGGCTCAGAGATGAAGTAAATGTCCTATCACGCATGACGAGCCATGAAACGAACTAACATACGAAAGCAAATGTATTTGGAAGAAATGCATTTTTGCTGTTATTTAAACAACAAAGAAACAAAGAAACAAACAAGGAAGAGTCATATATCCCATGAGGCCATAGGTTGGGAATGCTGCAGCAAGGAGAAAATAGCTCCTTGACACAACTTGGTCCAACCTTCTCAGCTTAGAGAGGAATGTGAGACACAGTTCTGAATTCAGCCAAGAAGGAGAACCAATGAAAAGCAGGTTTGCCCACAGCCTACACAGATTGCACAAACCATCCCTTGGAATTTTTTTGCTAAATTGTATGTATAGCATTTAAATAATTTTGCTCTTGGTGGCTGCCAGAGACAGGTGTGTTGTGTGCCCGCCCAGTTTTGGGTGGAGTACCTGTTGCTTCAATCAACCCCACCCCCCTTTTCTCTCATGAATATGACCATAGTGATGGATACATGTCCTGGTTATATTGAGATGGGATTCTTGCAATATGGTCTCGTTGGGGCTGCCTTACACACATTCAACAATGTAGAAGCTAGTGCCTTGACCAGAATTTTTTAATGGGAGAATATGTCTGTCCTCTTAAAACAGCTTCACTGTCTTTGGCCATTTCCAGGGCCAAATTCAAATAACTGGGTGGTGAATTTCAACGTCTTTTAACATTGTAGGGACATATTATCAAAATGACTATATAATTCCACATGAATCGATCCATGCATTAAATTCTGCCAGAGAGGATTTTGACTTTTCAGATATGATTGGGTTAGATCCATCTGAATGATCTTTTTTGGTGGGTGTGAAAATCCCTTCCAAGGGAGGCCTGCCTTGCTTCCTCTTGGCGCTTTTTAATGATCTTTTAAGTCTTTTATAAAAAATTTACCCTCACTCTTAAGTTGCACATTTAAACTGCCTTCATACAGTATATGTTCAAGAGATACAAATAATCCAAAGAAATACCCAACCATCTCCAATGTTGCATTCTAGAAATTTGGCCATATGTTTGTTCTTTATGCCACCTACCCTTCTGGTCAGAGATCATCCCTTCTGAGCATGGAGCACAATCATAGCAGCAGAATAACTCTCCTTCCCTCTTTTTTCGGCTGCTGCCAGGATAGCAATGATCATTGCACACAGAAACAGGCAGCACCTACATGGAATTATGCAGGTTAGATAGTCTCATCTTAAGAATAGTTGACTGTTAATAGGATGCAGGAGTAATCCACTGAAAATAAATTCGCCAGTAAATTTCCTTTTGCCACCTATTCAACCCCACGTGGGGTCACAGACTGTAAAAGTAAGCCTGGCTCTAAGAGATTAGACCTTCTTTTCTTCCAAACAACAACAGCTAAAACATTTCACAAAACAAAAAAGAAGTTCTGTGGCATTTTATCAGATTTAAAGCTGGAAAGTAATGAGATATTTAAAAAAGGATAAAAATTGGCTTAAATGATCAAACAACAATACAAGAAGTGTATTATTGGGGAGGCAGGGTTTCCTGGTTCCTTGTTTTAAATATGAATTTAAAGATGAATCTGTGAGGTAAAAGATCTACTGCATGCTTCATCAGGCCTATGGTTCAATACTAATATAGTAGACCAGTTTGACTTTATAAAGCTGCAGTTTGAAGAACTATGGAGAAGGAATTATGATTTTAAAAAGTTTTATCATTCAGCAGCTGAAAATCATTGGGAAAGATGGGTTGCTAAAACTAAACTTACATAGTCAAACATGTGCAGCTATGTCTCACCTGGTTAAAGCTCTGATGCCAGACAATTTGGTCATCATGAATGGTTAACTTGTTGCCTGAAGGAGCCTGAGGATCCAGTTTTCCAACTTTGATTCTAGCCAATGAACCATTGGGTAAAATCACCCAGTTTGTAATATCAAAACCAGCAACTAATTCTCCATTGTCATTAAAATGCACAGTATCTCCAACACAGTTGTTGAAGAAGATACTCCTTAGAAAGCGATGAACCTAGATTGAAAGGCAATATGAACAGAGGGTAACCTAAATCTTGAAATTATTTTGTGTATCACAGTGTATAAACACCATATGTGGTGTCTATAATTTAACATTTCATTTCCATCGATTTGGTTTCATGGGCATTTGCAGAAACAAAGGAGAAAATGTTAAAATGTATTGAGCTGTAATTACCAGCCATGGTTGCATATTCTGAAATCCTTGTTCTTCTCCCTCAGACATTCTTCTATGTTTAGAACTGAATTTGTATATTGCATGTAAAGCATGTGCCACAGCATAGACAGCATTGTAGACATTGTAGCTGTGGCCTGTCATCTTCATTTCAAACAAAACCCCTGAAATTCTGTCCAGCTTTTCCTCCCCAGTGCAGGTTTCATTCTCCTTTCCCTCCTGCCCCTTAGACATTTTTAATGAACAGCTGAATGCCTGTTCCCAGAAGTCCTGGATGAAACCATCTCCTTTGGCCCAGGCAGGTCTTACGATCTGAATGAACTTTTGGAATCCTAAAGGCTCCTTTGAATGAACTGTGAATGATATGGAGCCATGAAATGTTTGAATATCCCAGATCTTCTGAACAGAGAGAGATGCAAAATCCCAGTGGGATGTAATAATCCATACTTTTCCCAGAGGTGGCCATGCCAAGAATGGTGCTAGGAACAGCAATATCCTCAGAACCTGGAAGGATGGAGGTTCTCCATATACAAAGATTACATTGGCTCTTTTCTCAGTTACAGTTACATAAGTTTTCCATTGCTCTAAAATCAAGTTTATCAACTCTTCCACATAGCTCCATTTTGGCAGTCTTACTATGAAGGCATAACAGATGTCATTTTGGGAAAGAATTGGCACCATTGTCTGTAAAAACTGGTCCCCTTTGTCATCATCCACAGCAAAAACACCAACCCATGTCCATCCAAAATGTTGAAGTAATAGCACAACTCCAATGTGTTGGTGGGATTCATTTGGGACCATCTGGTACAAAAATGGGAATAGCATTTTGGAAACTTGTAGTGGCAAGAATGAGCCGTAAGTAAGCTGAAATAAAACGTATAAGCATTTTTCAGAGAATTTAGAGGAGAATGCAAAATCTTAGAAACACTGGGTAGGTGGGGTATGTGTGTGTCCTGTAGCCATGAATTACAATTATTATTAATAATTTTTATTTATTAAATTAATTAATTAATTAATTAAATTTGTATACAGCCCTTCATCTGTAGATCCCAGGGCAGTTCACAACAGAAAAATACAACATACATCATGATAAATAAAATCCCATCTTATTTTATTAATTATTATTATGTGCTCGATTCATTTAAAACAAGAAGTCATTACATAAAATAGCACACTTAGAAGAAGAAATAACCAATAATCTGAAGATAATGAAATGACTGTTGTTTCTATTAAGCATTTATCCTGACTTACTTGAACAAGGCTACACAGTAGTTAGACTATGTCCATTATTTATTGACCATTAGTTCTGATTTGTTAGTAGGGAAGTTACAATAGATTGTGCATTCATTCCAATCTCATCCTGATTTGCTTAGGGGATGGTTTACATGTCATCCATGTAAATGATTTATATGTTCATCCCACACTTTTCAATGACTTTCCCATCACTTTACTAACTGCAAAAAGATCTTTTGTGGTAGTGCAATGGACTCCACTTTAATTGGGCAAATTTAGTCACAGAATGACTGCTGTGGCAGTGTGGCATAGCATAAGATGGAGCTATGGCATAATGGCTGCTACATTTAAAAGGGCGTTAAAAGTGACATAACTACAAAATGGTGCAGACACACAATGTTGGGTGATGTTAGAAGAACCAGCAGCACAATGACTCTTCTTAGTACATTCCCCCCTCCCCCATACACAGTCCCACACTTCATCCTCTTAGATGACAGGTTTCAAGCTTTGGTTCATGGGGTCTTGAAATGACATGAGTCCTCCACCTCCAAATTCCTTTTCTTTTTTGCAGACCACTTGCAATTCCCACAGACCCAGAAGATTTCTGTAAATGTAAAGGTAAAGGACCCCTGGACAGTTAAGTCCAGTCAAAGGTGACTATGGGGTTGCGGCACTCATCTCGCTTTCAGGCCGAAGGAGCTGGTGTTTGTTCACAGACAGCTTTCCAGGTCATGTGGCCAGCATGACTAAACCACTTTTGGCACAATGGAACACCATGACAGAAACCAGAGTGCATGGAAATACCATTTACGTTCCTGCCACAGTGGTACCTATTTATCTACTTGTACTGGCATGCTTTTGAACTGCTAGGTTGGCAGGAGCTGGAACAGAGCTCACTCCGTCACGGGGATTCAAACTGCCTACCTTCTGATCGGCAAGCCCAAGAGGCTCAGTGGTTTAGACCAGGGGTGGCCAACTTCCAGGAGACTGCGATCTACTTGCAGAGTTATAAACTGGAGGTGATCTAGCTTTTTTAAAGAGGGTAAATGCCCCATTTTATTGGGGTTCAAGTCAAAGTGGTGGTTGAGCTATTTTTACAGACCGGAAATGCCCCATTTTATCGCTGCGAAAACTCCGTTCTTCGTTCCACGAAACAGGATAAAAGGCAGGGAGGGGAGAGGGGGCGGGGCAGGTGCTCTTAGACAAAAGCAAAGGAAAAGGACCCCGTGATCGACAGATAACGACAGCAGCCTCCTGGGGATCGACCAGTCGATCCCAATCGACCTGTTGGACATCCCTGGTTTACACCACAGCAGCACCCACGTCCCTCTATATTTCTATATCCTTCCTCTTTCAT
Source organism: Zootoca vivipara (assembly GCF_965207765.1). Classification (NCBI taxonomy): domain Eukaryota; kingdom Metazoa; phylum Chordata; class Lepidosauria; order Squamata; family Lacertidae; genus Zootoca; species Zootoca vivipara. The sequence continues at coordinate 31,803,380 of NC_142595.1, forward strand.
CCAGCCAATGGGAAGACACATGTGGACACAATGAAACAAAAACAGTTGTAGGGTGCTACAAAAGCACTGAGATAAATATTAGGCAGGGAGTACAAAGTAGGTGGGGAGAAAAGTAAGCCGAACTCTCATGAAACAAGCTAAGGGTTGTTAGACTGTCTGTGTGATGACTTGTGGTTTATTTAACAAACTATTACTTAACTTTGGCTTAGTGTGATACACGAACTAGGTCACTGATTGAATCGGTGGGGTACATTACACATCAAAAAAATCTATGTGTTTACTGTCATTTTGATCAGAGAGAAAAAGTTTGGCTATTATAAAATCTTTGTGTAAAGCCACAACTCATTTGTTGAGGGTTGGGATAGATGTTTTCAGGAAAATATAGGGAAGTATAAATTAAGTACAGTGGTCCCTCGACTTATGAAGTACTCAACTTACGAAATTTCAAGTTACGAATGAAAAAAAATGGCCGCACGCTTACGTTTTTTTCCAACATCCAAAAGGAAAACCGTTGCAGTTTAGATGGGGTTTTGTTTGACTTACGAATTCTAGATGCAGTTTACTCAACTTACGATTTTTTCCATTTCCAATGCATTCCTATGGGAAACCGCTTTTTTCGACTTACAAACTTTTTGACCTACGAATGTGCATTCGGAATGGATTAAATTCGTAAGTCGAGGGACCACTGTAAAGGTTGAAAAATCTTGATAGCTGGATTATTTTATTCCCACAATGTATTATTTATGTATGACAATTACAGAATTTTTATTTTTGGAGGGGGGATTCTTAAACTATACAGGACCAGGGACAGATTCCTGTGACACCCAATTGTAAATCACATTCCAGGTTGATGAGGAGCCATTGATGAATACCCACTATAATTTTCCATTGACTTCTGAATCCACATGATGGCATTGGCATCTAGTCTTTGTATAACCAGTTGGCTAACCAAGATATCATGAGGAATGTCATCAAATTCTTTGCTGAAATCTAAACTGTTGCAAAATCTCCATACCCACATATACATAGCTTACCTGTGGAGTCTTGCAAATTGCTGAAATTATGGCAACGTTGGCAGAGATTTCAGAGATGCATCCTCCAATGAGAGCTATCAGATTGTTCTGCTTGTGACCCCTGAAGTTGGGGACAAACCTATGCTGGGTGGAATGCAGGCTCAGGGTAGCCTTATATGTCATCTTTGCAGTGTAGTAGCTATTGAGGATGCGGAATCCCAGAGAGATATTTGATAGGATACTGGGATTCTCATTGATCTCCTTGACAGCAAATGCTAAGGCCAGGATGTGCTGGTAGTTCTTGGGCACTGAACTGTAAAAAGAGACTGCTGTTTAATGAAGAAGAAGAAGAAGAAGAAGAAGAAGAAGAAGAAGAAGAAGAAGAAGAAGAAGAAGAAGACCAAAGAGCAGCAGCAATAATGAATTTGTACTCATCATTATCATTCACCTGCCCGCTTTTAAAATCAATATTTGGTTAAAACCACAGAATATAATAGAATGGAATAGAAGTTACTGAATTAGTCTGCACACTCTAAAACATCAAAGCAAATTAAGATGAATATAGAACAACACATATACACAAGATAAAATGTTATAGCAAGTGTTTTAAAAGAAAGCTAAAAGTAATACGAAAAAAGTTGAAATAAGCTTATACCCTCAAAATTCAGAATCCCACAGCACTTGATTGGAACAGAGTGCAAATATATTTTCCTGAGTCTGAAAACAATTACAAAAAGAGTGGCTAGCCTACAGATCAAGTCACATATTAATTAGTTCCTAGTCATGGAAAACTTAAGTTGTTTTTCACCTACCAAAACTTAATTTTGTTTCCTACTATGAAAATAAATCTAACATTCAAGAACATTGTGGGGAAGATCTTTCAGTGTCACTGCCCCCCAAATACTATATTTTTTCCAGTAACATTCATATTGTTTCAATCAATACATTCCTATCACTGGGAACTCTGTACTAAGATTCAGTCAAATGAGATATATACAATACTATGAAAGCATTTCAAGAACACATTTGGGCACCTGTACTATAATGCACTTATTACTATAATTGGTTAAAGTTAAAGAAACACATATTATTGCAACACACACACACATTTCCATCCATATGCTATGTTATTAGTGCACATTTGCACATAAAATTATGGACAAGGGGGACCAGATAGTGTTTGCAAATGTGTGACTCATAACCATTACCTTCTTATGGCATAATATTTGGTTCTGGGCCCCTTTCCAGTATGTTGTTAAGTTTCAGCACCATCCCTGATGCTGTCTGTGTGTAATATGGAAATAGAGTGGGCAAACTGCAGGGGTGAAGAAAAATAAAATATTTTTCTAAACCATTCCCCCCCCCAAAAAAAAATCAATAAAAAATTAAACTAAATATTTTTTTAAACCAAGCTCAAATATTCCTGAATGTCACTTTTCTCATGCCAGAAACTAAAAACAACTTAAGCACAGTGCTGCATATTGATGCCCCCCCCCCCAGTTTTAATGGACTGAGCATTTTTCCAAACCAGAGAGAGTTAGAGAAAAGAAATAATGACTTACATGGGTTCATTAATTGCAACCTGTGTAGGCTGTTCCGTGAAAGAAAGATTATTATAGAGGAAGAAGGCTTGAGAAACAATCTCCCCAATGAGAAGGTCTCCTGGCTGGTAAAATTCATGAAGAATAGGGAGAGGATCATCATATATACTGCAATTAATTGAATTTGTCTTGCATACAGTATGACACAGCAGTACAAGCAGCAACACAACCACCAGCATGATCCTGTTGAGAAAACCTTTCTTACACATGTAGAAGTTCCCCGTGTTTTCAACTACAGCATCATATGTAGCTATTACCAGTTTTACTCCAGCCTTCCTTAAATGACCTTGTAGGAAATCTGCGTACCAGTATCCTGGTCTTGTAGTTAATAATGCAATACATTCTGTCCAATGGAATATAAGCTATATTATGGTGAAATGATTATGCAAAAGTATACAGAGCCCTGACTATGCTTATGCCCAGCTCTGAACAATATGAGGATTTCATAACTCCCCGGAACCCCAAATGATGGTGATTGTTTGTCGTGTTAATAGGCTCTTAATGTCCTTTGTGTAAGAGGCTGGAAACCAGTAATTTTGATAATGATAGAGATGATGATCACTTCCTGAGAAGGCCATTGCCCTTAAAAGTTGCATCATGTATTAGGAAGCTGCTAGGAATATTTTATACCTTTGAAATATACACCCTCTCTGAGCGATAAACAGAACAAAGTGGCTCAAAGCATGGTATGACTAGGCTGCTTTTGTTCAGAAGTGAAGTTAAATTTAGCCACTCCCAACTAACAGTGGGGGACGCGGGTGGCACTGTGGTCTAAAGTTTAAACCAATGAGCCTAGGGCTTGCTGATTGGAAGGTCGGCAGTTCGAATCCCTAAGATGGGTTGAGCTCCCGTTGTTTGGTCCCAGCTCCTGCCCACCTAGCAGTTTGAAAGCTCGTCAAAAGTGCAAGTAGATAAATAGGTCAGGGGTCTTCCAGGGGTCATCAGGATTGTAATTCAACTCTCACCATCCTTAGAAAACAGACATAGAGTTGAATGAAAACCCCCACGATTCCTTATTGAATAAGACACAATCACTATACTGTCAGAGTCTTTACTTTATATATAATACTAGCTGGCCCGGCCACGCATTGCTGTGGGTTTTTGTGTTAAACTGACCTTTTTCTGTTAAATTGACCGTCAGAGTCTCCCTTCAGAGTCCCCTCACCTGCCCTGTCCCAAACCTGACTCCCCTACTGTAAGTTTCAAAAATAAGACTCCCCCACCCACGCGTGTTCCTGAAAATGTCCCCATGCCCCACTGCTTTGGCTGACTCAGGGTCCCATGGCTATGTGTTTTCCCCCTCCCTTTGTTGTGCCTCATCCCTGTGAGCCCCCTCTCCCGTTGTTGTGCCTCATATTCTGTTTGTTGTTGCCTGTGGCCTACTGGGTAAAGGTGAGGCCTACTCAGTTTTCCCTGCGGGGCAATGCTGCGGCCTCCTCAGTTTTCCCTGTCCCAACCCACCCCCCACTGTTTTGGCTGACTCAGGGTACTCCCCTCCCATGGCTATGTGTTCCCCCCTCTCTTTGTTGTGCCTCATCCGTGTGCCCCCCCCCCATTGTGAAAGGCCCTATTCTGTTTGTTTTTGCCTGTGGCCTACTGAATGGTGCTGCCTACTCAGTTTTCCCTGCTTGGCAATGCTGCGGCCTATTGAAAAAGCTGGGCCTTGTTGCTGCAAAAGGACTGTTTTCAGTTGGTTGCTGTGGAATTTTGTGATGTCATCTGGCCGTGCAGCTTTGGAGGTGGCAGGGTGCGATCTGCCTTTCTATTGGATGCTGCTGGAGTTTTCAAAGCTTCTGGTAGTGACGTCTAATTTGGGCACCATTTTTTTGTGTGTTTAATCATTATTTTAGATGTGAAAAGTGTGGTTTTTTGAAAAAAAATTAATGCCAGATCCCTCTCTGATGGGCATGGAACGTTGTGGCCAAATTTGTTACATTACGGTTCAACAGTTATGGAGAAAGGCTGTGACCTCCGCATGTGAAATGCCTACATTTATATATATATAGTTGGAGGGAGATGGGGAGCCCTTCCCATTCTGATCGCTATATGAATGTCTAGTTAGAATGGGCATACACATTCCCCTAATAGTGCTTTTCTATGCTGCCATTGGACTGGTTGGAAGCATCATTTTATGCAAACACATATACTACTACTACTACTACTACTACAACAAAACCTTTATTGTCACTACACCACCTGTGTGCAGTGAAATTAAATGAGCCCCCCCCCAACATACACTCAGTCTTGTTTGCACTCTGTGTGCTTGTCGGAAGTAAATTGCACCACTATTTTTTTCCATTCGGCAGCCCAACAGCCCACAGATAAAATCTGTTCTTTAACCTGTTGGTGTGGCTGACTATACTTCTGTATTTCCTGCCCGAAGGTAGGAGATTAAAGAAGTGCTGGCCAGGGTGTGAGTCGTTAACTAGTCAGGTGTGACCTCAACTAGTCAGGTGTGAGAAAAAGATAGAAGGGGGGAAAAGATATTTCATACAATAAGGAGACACATTTCCAACCAGCTCCAAGTCAATTTAATTGCTTTGTTTTCCCAGTAGAAGTCTTCAAATACAGTGGCACCTCTACTTACGAATGTTTCTACTTACAAATGTTTCTGCTTACGAATGGAGCTCCGTCCGGCATCTTGGATGCGGTTTAGATAGGATTTTTTCTACTTATGAATTTTTAGATAGGGTTGCTTCGACTTACAATTTTTTTCTCCCAATGCATTCCTATGGGATCTGACTTACAAATTTTTTCGACTTACGAATATGCATTGAGAACACATTACATTCATAAGTAGAGGTACCACTGTACCCTGTAAATAGAACAAAATGTTTTCTGCATTGTGTCAATTCAGCCAGGAATGACAAAGAGGAGTTGTACTGTGTATCCTCCCCCATGAACCCTGGAGGAAAACAGCATGGCGTCACTATATCGGCAGCATCTTATTTACTTTACATATAGTCATGGAGGAAGGAGGAGAGATCTCATGGACATTTTCCATTCTCATTGGAGCTGCAGCTGTTGCATGCTATCCTATCCTGGCCCTCAAGGTCATTTTCCCTCTTGGGGACTAAGCAAGGTAACAAGCATCAGAGGTCAAGATGTGCATGAGCATAATTCAGGGGACATAATAATAAAATAAAACAATAAAATGTGTCTTCATTAAAAGATGAAGTTAGATTTTTTTTTCTCATACTTTTCTTTTCATTATACGTTCTCTACTATTTAGCTCAGGCCTCAAGACAATTATGTAGCATTTAGGGAAAAAGATGCAACCCAGTAATCCAGCACTAGAGGACAGGATGGAGAAGATCTCCACAGCCACCATGTATTTTCCTTTGGTGCTTAGGTAGGTTGGTACAAATGATAACCAAACACTACAAAACACCAACATGCTGAAAGTTATAAATTTGGCCTCATTGAAACTGTCAGGCAATTTCCTGGCTAGGAAAGCCACAATGAAGGTGACAATGGCCAGGAAGCCAAGATAACTGAGGACACAGTAAAACATGGTAACTGAACCCTCATTACATTCCAGTATGATTTCCCACTTCAATGAATGCATGTCCACATCTGGGAATGGAGGGTAAATACTTAACCAAATAGCACATATATTAGTTTGAATAAAGGTGCAGGAAAGGACAATAGAATTTGTCAGTCCTTTCCCCACCCATTTTCTTATCTTAGATCCTGGTTTGGTTGCCATAAATGCCAGAACCACAGTGATAGTCTTTGCCAAAATGGTAGAAAGGGCCACAGAGAACACCATGCCAAAAATGATTTGTCGGAGAAAACAGGCCACCTTTCCAGGCTGGCCAATGAAGAGCAAAGAGCAGAGGAAACAGAGGAGGAGGGAGATGAGGAGTGTGTAAGTGAGAGTCCAGTTGTTGGCTTTGACTATGGGAGTGTCCTTGTGTTTCATAAAAGTTTGAAGTATTGTTATTGTGATGAAAGAGAAAGAAATGTTTAAGATAGCCAAGACAATCCCCAATTCATCTTTGTAAGAGAGGTAGCTTAGAACTTTGGGAATGCATTGAGTTTGGTCCTTGTTGTGATACTGATCTTCTGGACAATTGACACAGGAGTCCATGTCTGGGGGGGAAAAAGGAAGAGCTCTAAGTGTTTGTTATTATTATTATTAATTTTTTTTAAAGCGCAGATCAATGTAATTGCATGCATTACAATTTCCTGGAGAGTTTCTCATTGTGTTTGAGATATGATTGGGTGAGACATAGGATGGGCATATCAGTAGCCATATTTAAGTGGCAGAGGGAGGCCTGCTTTGCCCCATCTTCTCTTTTTATTTTAAGAAGCATTTGGCCTGTCATGGAGCTGACAGTTTTTATATTTCCTGTATCTTTAATGAATTGTCTCTTTTTGATTAGAATCATAGAATCATAGAGTTGGAAGAGACCACAAGGGCCATCCAGTCCAACCCCCTGCCAAGCAGGAAACACCATCAAAGCATTCTTGACATATGCCTATCAAGCCTCTGCTTAAAGACCTCCAAAGAAGGAGACTCCACCACACTCCTTGGCAGCAAATTCCACTGTCGAACAGCTCTTACTGTTAGGAAGTTCTTCCTAATGTTTAGGTGGAATCTTCTTTCTTGTAGTTTGAATCCATTGCTCCGTGTCCACTTCTCTGGAGCAGCAGAAAACAATCTTTCTCCCTCCTCTATATGACATCCTTTTATATATTTGAACATGGCTATCATATCACCCCTTAACCTTCTCTTCTCCAGGCTAAACATACCCAGCTCCCTAAACTGTTCCTCATAAGGCATCGTTTCCAGGCCTTTGACCATTTTGGTTGCCCTCTTCTGGACACGTTCCAGCTTGTCTGTATCCTTCTTGAACTGTGGTGCCCAGAACTGGACACAGTACTCCAGGTGAGGTCTGAACAGAGCAGAATACAGTGGTATAATTACTTCCCTTGATCTAGATGCTATACTCCTATTGATTAGTTGCTTGCTGCTCTTTAAAACCAGTGAACCCTAGATTATTCAAGAGATAAACATATGGGAGCCACCTTATATACACATGCAAAGGTTGCACATTCTTCAAATGAGTGCATGATAAGTATGTTGCATTACCAACATTCCTTGATATCATTGTATGTTATGTCTCTTACCCTTCTGGCCTGAGACCATCCCTTCTGGACATAAAGCACAATCGTAGCAGCAAAATTTCTCCCCCTCCTTCTTTTTCCTGCTGTATCCAGGATAGCAGTAGTCATTGCACACTGAGAGCGGCAGCACCTGTACAGAAGTATGAAGGATGATTAGTGTTTCTTGAAACCTCCATATAGTAGGCTGTTCACATTGACCGATGGCAGAAGGTAAAGGTAAAGGGGCCCCTGACCATCAGGTCCAGTCGTGTCCGACTCTGGGGCTGCCGCGCTCATCTCGCTCTATAGGCCGAGGGAGCCAGCGTTTGTCCGCAGACAGCTTCCGGGTCATGTGGCCAGCATGACAAAGCTGCTTCTGGCAAACCAGAGCAGCGCACAGAAACTCTGTTTACCTTCCTGCCGGAGCGGTCTCTATTTATCTACTTGCACTTTGATGTGCTTTCGAACTGCTAGGTGGGCAGGAGCTGGGACCGAGCAATGGGAGCTCACCCCATTGCAGGGATTCGAACCGCCAAACTTCTGATCAGCAAGCCCTAGACTCTGTGGTTTAACCCACAGTGCCACCTGGGTCCCTGGTGGCAGAAGAGGTGCCAATTAATTCCCCCAAAACTTCAAGCGCTTTTAAAATACCTGCCTCAACCAGAATTCTCTTTAATTTTGGAATGAAAGACAGACAAGAATTTCAGTTTCTCTGGCTGACATAAGTTTTGCAGGGGCATAAAATAAGATCTCCCTTAGCCATCCAATGTATTTTCCAGCCTGGGACAATCTCATCCAGCTGGGTTTTATCAAGTCATGGTAGAGCTCTGTAAAGCTGACCTGCTTTGGCTTCCAGAGATCACATGATCTGGGTGTATTTTAATAGCATTAGTAGGGGAACACAACCAGGTAGGGTTGCCAGACTCAATAGAGGACAGGACTTCTGTGCCTTTAATTGCCCTGCTCTCTTTTGAGTCTGGAAACCTTAAAGAGAAACCAGCAGACCCTTTGCTTGGAAATTAAACAAAGGGTCTGCTGGTTTCTCTTTAAGGTTTCCAGACTCAAAAGAGACCAGGGCAAGTAAAGGCACAGAAGTCCTGTCCTCTATTGAGTCTGGCAACCCTACAACCAGGTGTTTTATTTTATTTTATTTTAGCAACAACATTATTTAACATATTTTGATCATAAAACAACAAGTGGCATTGTTGGGGAGAAAGACTTCTTTAAAGAGAAGAAAAGAAAGGAATGAACACATGAGATCAAAAATATATCATGAGTGCACTGAAGAATTAAGATAATGCAGGTGAAATAAACAAGTTTAATCTATTCACATTTTTCATCTTTACCAAGAAAGGAGGGGAAAGTGTAATTTATTCCTTTAAACATGCTACCCTGCACAATTCATCACATGAGAAGCAGGCTTTTATGTCTAACCTGGTTAAAGCTTTGATGCCAAACAATTTGGTCATCATTAATTGTTAACACTTTGTCAGGAGGAGCCTGAGGTTCTAGTCTTCCAACTTTCACTCTGGTTATTGAGCCATTGGCGAACACCACCCAGTTTGTAACGTCAAAACCTACAACGAGCTCTCCATTTTCATCAAAACACACAGAGTCTCCAGCAGTGTTATTGAATATGATGTTCCTTGGAAACTTATGGACCTAGATTAAAAAAGAATATGAACAAAGAGATGGCTAAGTCTTGAATGTATTTCAATGGACATCCCATTGAAATATATTTTGGGAGGTTGGGGGCAGGTGGTGACTTTACAATTCCAATTGATATTCATCTACATTTGCCTCTAAGTGAGTGGCTAAAGAAACACTTTGTATCAAATTGTATTGAAAAACAAAAAAGAAAAGAAGAAAACCACCAATGGATTCTTTAAAGGCTGACTTAAGATTTATCTTTACCTCTGAATAATAAACTAGCCCATTTTTTTAAGTGTTGAGATGAAATTACCAGCCATGGTTGTACATCTTGCACTGCCAGTCTGTGTCCTTTTATCATTGTTATGTGTTTGGAGCTATATTTGTATATTGCATGTAAAGCATGTGCCACAGCATAGACAGCATTGTAGACATTGTAGCTATGGCCAGTCATCTTCATTTCAAACAAAACCCCTGAAATGCTGTCCAGCTTTTCCTCCCCAGTGCAGGTTTCGTTCTTCTTTTCTTCCAGCCCCTTAGACATTTTTAATGAACAGCTGAATGCCTGTTCCCAGAAGTCCTGGATGAAACCATCTCCTTTGGCCCAAGCAGGTCTTATGATCTGAATGAACCTTTGGAATCCTAATGGCTGATTTGAATGGACCGTCAATGATATGGAACCATGGAAGGTTTGAATATCCCAGATCTTCTGAACAGAGAGTGATGCAAAATCCCAGTGGGATGTAATAATCCATACTTTTCCCAGAGATGGAAAAGACAAGAAAGGTGCTAGAAACAGCAATGTTCTCACAACCTGAAAGGATGGAGGTTCTCCATATACAAAAAACACATTGCTTTTTCTTTGAACGACCATTGCATAGCTTTGCCATTGCTGTATAAGTAAATCTATCAACTTATCCACATAATTCCATTTTGGTAGTCTTACTATGAAGTCATAACAGATGCCATTCTGGGAAAGCATTGGTACAACGGTCTGCAAAAACCTGTCCCCTCTGTCATCATCCACAGCCAAGAGCCCAATCCATGTCCATCTGAAATGCTGAAGTAACTTCATGACTCCCATTTGCTGGTGGACTTCATTTGGGACCATCTGGTACAAAAATGGGAATTGCATTTTGGATCCTTGTGGTGGTAAAAATGATCCATAAGTGAGCTGGGGGGGGGGAACAATATGAATCAAAAGAAGATGGCTTATGTTGGAATTCTAGAGATTCAATGGCTTTTCTATGTCATTTCACCTAACGTTCCTAGATGCAGGAAATCCAGTTTTAGAGCATTTTGATCTGTTGATGAGTACTCTTTGACTAACCTTTTTAAAACAAGTTATTTACCACTTGATATTGTCTAGCTCATATTTAATCACTCTGTTAACCAAAATATCATGGGAACATTTTTAAATTGCTAGGCAGAAATCAATATGGTATGCAACAGTTCTGAAATCTGCATACATATAGCTTACCTGTGGAGTCTTTTGAATTGCTGAAACAATGGCCATATTAGCAGAGATTTCAGATATACTTCCTCCAATGAGAGCTATTAGATTCTTCTTGTTGTGACCTTTGAAATTGGGGACAAATCTACGTTGTGCGGAAAACAGGTTGAGGGTGGCCTTATAGGTCATCCTTGCAGTGTAGTAGCTATTGAGGATGTGGAATCCCAGAGAGATATTTGGCAAGATTTTGGGATTCTCATTGATCTCTTTTACAGCAAATGCTAAGGCCAGGATGTGCTGGTAGTTCTTCGGCACTGAGCTATAAAAAACGTTGCAGCTGTTTAGTAATACAACAGCGACAGAAATAACAATCGCAAAACGCATTTGAACTCTTCATAATTCACCTAAGTCATAATTGATCTAAATGCTTTTAAGATAGCTTAATACAGTGAAGTGGGAAAAAGGTAAGACATCAAAAATAGGTATTTCCCCCATGAATTGAAAAGCAAAATGTCAGAATGTTTTAAGATTATTCTGGTGCTTAATAAACTGTTACCTTCAGTTATTAGTGTCACTCGCTCTGCCTACAATTGGTCTGTGGAATCTATGTCTGCCATATCTTGCTCCCATTATCCCTGACATTTAACTAGAATGCTTGTAGTTGATGGGAGTTCAACAACATCCAAAAAGCCACAGGTTCCCCACTCCTGTCCTCTCCAGTGATGCTCATATTTTTTTTTCAATCAATACATTCCTACCATTTTGAATCTCTTTAACCACAGATCTAACAAAATAAGAAATATACAGTAAGGTAAAATCAGTTACACCCTGATCCATACATGTTCTTGCCTATTTCTGTGATTCCCACAAGACTAAAGGAATCATGTTTGACTCAGGGTACCTCTGAAGTGCACTTCAAATTTCAGCACTTGCCCTCCATTTGTCCCTTTATGAGGCAGGAACAGACTGAGAAACTGTAAAGGTGAAAATGACAGGAGAAATTAAACATGGTGATACTTATAAAATATAATATAAAAAGGAAGAAGATTGGGAATGCATGTGAGGGCCTGCAGATGAAGGGAAAGAACGAAAAGGAAACAAATTGTGGAAAGAACAGAAATGGTTGTCAAACTAACTAAACAAGGGCATAATCTTCCATATCCTATAGAAATATAAAAGGAATGAAAAAATATGATGGATTCAGGAGGTGGAAGCATATCCTAATATATAAACTGGGAATGTTCAAAGAAAAGAGTGACAGAGCTCAGTCTACTGCTAGATCCAGTTTGGATGAAGCTTTTATAATCACGCACACACACCCCTGTTGATCATGTTAATGGGCTCCAGGTGTCCATGAAAGAGGATGGAAAACAGTAATTTCCACAATGATAGGGGTAACTATCACTTCCCTACTTGTCCTTTGCAGTTGGATGATGGCATGACAAAATTGCTAGGATTACCCCTGCCTTTAAAACACACTACTATTATTTTTCTTTGGGGAATAAAATAGAAAGTAAGCCCAGGCTGCTTCTGTCCAGAGCAAGAGTTAAATTCAGCCACACCTTATCTTTATCTTTATCACCCATATTTGATACAGAAGAGAATTAGCGATAGTCTCTCAGGATTTCACTAAGAACAGGCACTGCTGTATACTAATGAAGCTTGACTGTCACAGAGCCCAGAGTGGCCTAGGTACTCTAACTACAGTCAGTATGACCACCACCACCAACATCAAAACCAAGAAAGATGTTCCTCTTCCCATGCTACCCCTGAGAAGCAGATGGACCCTCCTATACAATGATTGACAAAGCACTCTCCAGAGTAACAGTACACACACTTTGCCACACTATTGAGCGTAAGATGAAAACCCATATTTTAATTCAGTCATAGCCTGGGGAAGTTGAAGCTTTATGGTGCAGTAGGTGTATCTCTTTCTGCAGATCACGTCCCATTATATAATTCACAATACTTTGTTATTATAAATGAATCAATTTGATTTGCAGATGATATAATTGCAACATATGCTAACATGTTTATTTTTGCTTTTGCTGTGTTGTAGTTATGCATTTTTCATATTCTAAGCCTCCTTGAGCGTGGTTCGAACTGTGGAAAGGTGGCATCCAATTATTATTATTTTGTATGTAGGTATGCAACAAAATTACTCAAAAGGGAGGTGAATGGGGACCTAGATGCCACCCATGGGACCTCCTTGGCCTCCTAAGCACTGCCCACTTGACCTCACTTCACCTCCTAGGTGCCCCACCAGGTCTAGGTTCCACCAGCCTCCACTAATACAAATCAGTTTCACATATGTTGCACAAATGGGGTCAGTCTCAGAGACATATGGGTGTCCATTTTCATTTTGAAAGTAACTCATCCAGCTAATTGATTTCAATTAATAATTCAGTAAATGTTTAGTAAATGACTTTACTGTGACTGTGACTTTATTGTTTGTAATTTATGTTTGTGAAACCAAGGATTTATGTAGGATAAACTTACATTTTAATGGTTGTATGGCTAGATGCATGATTGGTTTAACAGAATGCAGGTTTGGCCTCTATCATTGCCATCATGATTTAAGATACCTTTCATTCCCAATTTATTCCCATCATGAATTGGGCTATATAATTTATTCCCAATTTATTCCCATCATGAATTGAGCTATATAAGGATGAGGAAAAACATACAAGAAGAATCAGCTGTGGGTCCTGTTTCAATCTCTCTGGAACTGCATATGTAGATAATTTGTGCACAGAATCAAGATGGGGTCACTATAGGTAATCTGAGCAGGGATTTGAGCAGGGATGTCTGCATAGACAAGTATTCCTGCTCTAATATTTCCAAATTAAAAAGTTCTGCATGCAGAATGAAAAGCAGTGGCAAGGGAAAGGGGACTGACACAGTGGACATGTGCCATTTTGAGAGGAACTGATTGATTGATGCAAGCCTATCCCGGATCCACATGGTGAGATATTTCTCACCTTCAGGATAGGGAAGCAGACAATGCCAGCAGAATCAAGAAAGGCAACCTATTAGGGTGGGCTGTGCCTGGTTCAAGTCTACTAACAAGAACAGAGATTTTTGCCTAAGCAAGTACACATACTCAAATTCTCACAAGATCTGTAGCACCAGTATTTCCATATATGCACAATGAAGAGGTGGACATATTTTTCATTTTGCTTTTCTTATTAGCTGCTCCCTGTTGTTCAGCTCTGGCCTCAGTATAATGATGTAGCACTTAGGAACAAAGATACAAACCAGTAACCCAGCACTGGCGCATAAGATGGAGAAGGTCTCCACAGCTACCATGTATTTTCCTTTGGTACTTAGGTAAGTCGGAACAAATGATAACCAAACACTGCAAAAGACCAACATGCTGAAGGTTATGAACTTTGCTTCATTGAAACTATCTGGCAACCTCCTGGCTAGGAAAGCCACAAAGAAGCTAACAATGGCGAGTGAGCTCATATAGCCCAATACACAGTAAAACATGGTAACTGAACCCTCATTACATTTCCATACAATTTTGCCATTTATTGAGTGCATGTCCGTATCTGGGAACGGAGGGGAAGTACTTAACCAAAGAGTACAAATGCCTGTTTGAATGGAGGAGCAAGAAAGGACAATAGAATTTGCCAGTCCTTTCCCCACCCATCTTCTCATCCTGGATCCTGGTTTCGTTGCCATGAATGCTAGAACCACTGTTATGGTTTTGGCCAAAATGCTGGAAAGGGCTACAGAGAAGATGATGCCAAAGGCTGATTGTTGGAAAAGGCAGATCGCCTTTCCAGGTTGTCCAATGAAGAGGAAGGGGCAGAGGAAGCAAAGGAGTAGGGAAATGAGGAGGGTGTAGGTGAGGGTCCGGTTGTTGGCTTTGACTATGGGAGTGTTCTTGTGCTTCACAAAAGTTCCAAATACTAAAGTAGTGATTAAAGAGAAAGAAATGGCAAAGATCGCTAAAATGAACCCCAAAGTTTCTTTGTAAGAGAGGTAGCTTGGCACCCTGGGGAGGCACTGAGTTTGGTCCTTGTTTGCATACTTATCATCAGGACAATTCACACAATCATCCATATCTGAAAAAGAGGAAGAACTATTTAAGTATTTCAATATATTGACAAACATCCATCAAATGGAATCCTTAGTAGCATCCAATGAAAGAGTCTCTTTTCCGCATTCTTGACATTTTTTAACTTGAGCTGGTGGGCTGCAATGATTGAGTGATTTTCTGCACACTAGGAAATCTCTCATTAAATAATAGTTTATGCTTTCTATGCAGATAGTAATTTTATTATATGAAATGTGGTGAATATTATTATATTGCAAGCTGTTTCCATTTGATTTTTGAAGAACTTTAGTTCGAATTTACATAAAGCAGCTCCAAGCATACTTGCATGACATGGATTATTTAAATAAATTACAGTCTTGGTTCAGGCCTGTCTTAAAACAATTATTTTTGTTAAATAAGATAAATAAAAATAACCCTGCCATCTTGCTGAAGCTGCAGAAGTCCATATCTCAATAGTTGTTGGAATGTAGACCACTTGCAAGTCCCATTAGCCTTAAACACTCAAACAGAAAACTCTGGACTCTTTTTGCCATATTTGCCTAGAGATACAGCTCTTGCCTAATGCAAAATTCTCTTTGCAAAATGGAAATCATCACACTAGTTTTAAACTTCAATGCATACAAACATTACATTTCATATATATTAATCTTATGTCTTCATCATTATGCCCCCTACCCTTCTTGTCAGAGATCATCCCTTCTGGACACGGAGCACAATCATAGCAGCAAAATTTCTCTCCCTCCTTTTCCCCCCTGCTGTAGCCAGGATAGCAGTTGTCATTGCACACAGAAAGAGGCTGCACCTGCATGAAATCATAAAAGAGAGACTAGTCATGAGAAAATGAGAGCATGTTTTGACAAGAGAGATGCTAGGAAACTTCTCCTGCACCAAGGCAAGATCTGCCAGGAAGAGGGGCATAGGAAGAATCAGATCTTGGACTCAGGTGGTGTTATGACCCCAATCCCTGCTGCTCAGCCACATATACAAGTAACTTTCTCAGCCAAGGTTCAGTGAGCTGAAGCTGACTCAGCCAATCCATATGTAAGTCACTCCAAAGGAGCCTTTTTAGAGGTGTAGTGGGGGTGAGACCAGATAGGCAGAACTTAGGCTGGATCTTACATTCATTCATCTTGGTTATATGACCTGGCAATCAGCACAGAACACTATTTTAAGTCTTATTTCCACTTTGCTGGGCTTAGAGCAGACCCTCCAAGTGCCCCTATTTTCCAGGGACATCCCTGATTTAGAGAAGCCATCCCGGTTTCTGATTTGATCCCTGAATGTCCTGCTTTTCATTAGGATGTCCCTATTTTCATTGGAGAAATGTTGGAGGGTATGGGGTTATCTGACCCCCAAGCTGTCTGAAGGCAATCCTGTATAGGGAAGTTTTCTTAATGTTTAATGTTTTATTATTATTATTTATATGTTGAAAGCTGCCCAGAGTGGCTGGGGCAACCCAGTAAGATGTGTGGGGTATAAACAGTAAAATTATCATTATGGAATGGGACGTCCCTATTTTCATCGGATGGAGGGTATGCACAGAGCAGCAGCAGCAGCCTTGCTTTTAATCAGGACTTGAATCTGGGATATTTAAAATACACCAATACACTGTGATATTTAAAATACAGTTTAAAATACACCAGTTGCTTTATGCCAGCTTCTTTTATATGCAATTGCTCCCTAAGTTAGGTTTGCCAGACTCAATGGAGGACAGGACTTCTGTGCCTTTAATTGCCCTGCTCTTTTTTGAGTCTAGAAACCTTAAAGAGAAACCAGCAGACCCTTTGCTTGGAAATTAAACAAAGGGTCTGCTGGTTTCTCTTTAAAGTTTCCGGACTCAAAAGAGAGAAGGACAATTAAAGGCACAGAAGTCCTGTCCTCTATTGAGTCTGGTAACCCTACCTTAAGTTGATATGCAACCTTCAGGAATATTTAAAGCTTGCCAGAAGGTTTTCTTTGTTTTACTTATATATTTCTGTATTTGCCAGTCCCCACCAGCAGTCTTGGTTGCTCTATTTTAGGCCACCTATAGTCTCCACACTGTCGTTAAAAGCAAATAATCCATTGCAGTGATACAAGTAGGATGTTAACAGAACATGAACATGTGTTGCAAGGCTATCTCTGTACAAACAGGGTTATAGCTAGTGTAATAAAAGATGGGCTGCATCACTCTTTGCACCTATGCCTGAAGTGAAAAGGTGGGATCAAAGAACACCCCCAAACTATGAATGTGCTCTTCTAGGAGGCGTGCAACCCTGTCCAAGAAAGTGTGAGCCCCTCCGAACTGGGTAGACAAACTACATATAAATTGTATTCCATCTTCCCTGGTTGAAGTTCCATTTTATTAGTCCTCATTAATTTGATGGGTCTTCCATGAATAGCATAGAATACATGACAAAACTGAGCTCAGGGGAACCCCCCATAGAATTACTGCCATGGAACAACGCCCCTTTGGGCACCCACCCTTTGGAATCTCTTTTGCCTCTTTAAGATCTTCTTTTTTCAACATGCCTTGGAAATATTTAGCCCAGCCTATATATTTCTTTGTGTCGAATTTGACATTGGTTTTACATACAAAAGTGTTACTAATTGTTTGTACACATGAAAGTCTTTTTTTCTTTATTTAGACATTTTTTTACAATCTTTTTAATATATGAAATTGTATAAACATTTTTATTGCTGATGTTCATGTTATTCATTTCATTGCTTTGATTTAATCATTTTATTGCTTTGATTTAACAAATAATTAAGGCAAGGATCCACAATGATAGCTTACCTGATTAAATATTTGATGCCAGACAATTTGGCCATCATTAATGGTTAACTGTTTGCCTGGAGGAGCCTGAGGTTCCAGCCTTCCAATTTTGACTCTAACCACCGAGCCATTGAGGAACATTACCCAGTTTGTAATATCAAATCCTGTAACCAATTCTCCATTTTTATTGAAGCTTACAGTATCCCCAGCACTGTTATTGAATGAAATACCTTTAAGAAACTGATGGAGCTGAAGAAAATGCAAGAAAATGCTGAAGAAAATGCAAACAGGCAGAAGACTCTGAGATTCATGAAAACGTGTCTTAATGAACCACTAGAATATTCTTTTTGAACAGTATATGTGGTAACTTCATATATCAATATAAAATTTCATTGTATTTCTCCACATGGCACATTGTGGGTCACTGATTATGTACAGCAGCAACAACTAATAATTATATTAAGACAACATTTTGTAATGTGGCTAGAACTAGAGCCAGTGTGGTGTAGTGGTTAAGAGTGGTAGACTCATAATCTGGTGAACCGGGTTCGTGTCTCCGCTCCTCCACATGTAGCTGCTGGGTGACCTTGGGCTAGTCACACTTCTTTGAAGTCTTTCAGCCCCACTCACCTCACAGAGTGTTTGATGTGGGGAGGAAGGGAAAGGAGAATGTTAGCCGCTTTGAGACTCCTTCGGGTAGTGATAAAGCAGGATATCAAATCCAAACTCTTCTTCTTCTACTACTTATCCAAATTGATTTCCAAACTCCCAGAATGTAGTAGGATAAGTTTAGGTAGGTGCAGAGTTCTACTTCTACATCATAAGCTAGTCTTTTATTTTATTTTTAAAAATACATTGCATTATAATTACCTGCCATGGTTGCACATTCTGAAATGACAGTTTCTGTCCTTCCAATCTTCTATGCTTGGATCTGAATTTATTTATGGCATGCAAAGTATGTGCCACAACATAGACAGCATTGTAGACATTGTAGCTATGGCCAGTCATCTTCATTTCAAACAAAACCCCTGAAATGCTGTCCAGCTTTTCCTCCCCAGTGCAGGTTTTGTTCTCCTTTAATGAGCAGCCGAATGCCTGTTCCCAGAAGTCCTGAATGAAGCCATCTCCTTTGGCCCAGGCAGGTCTTACCATCTGAAGGAACCTTTGGAATCCTAATGGCTGATTTGAATGAACTGTCAATGATATGGAGCCATGGAATGTCTGTATATCCCAAATCTTTTGAAAAGAAATAGATGCAAAATCCCAGTGGGATGTAATAATCCACACTTTACCCAGAGATGGAAAAGACAAGAAAGGTGCTAGAAACAGCAATGTTCTCAACATTTGAAAGGATGGAGGTTCTCCATATACAAAAAAAACATTGGCTTTTCTCTGAATGACCATTTCATAGTTTTTCCACTGCTGTATAAGCAAATCTACTAGCTCATCCACATAATTCCATTTTGGTATTCTTACTATAAAGGCGTAACAGATGCTATTCTGGGAAAGGATTGGCACCATAGTCTGTAAAAACCTGTCCCCTTTGTCATCATCCACAGCAAAGAGTCCAATCCATGTCCACCTGAAATGCTGAAGTAACTGCACAACACCTATGTTTTGTTGGGCTTCATTTGGGACCATCTGGTACAAAAAAGAGAATAGCAGTTTTTCATCCTGGGCTGGCAAGAATGATCCATAAGTGAGCTAAAATAAAACATTCAAAGTTATAAGAGTGCTTTATCATTGAATATCATTGAATCATTGAATTGCACTAGCTCCTACATCTCATTAAAATCCCTGTATTATGCAGAGTTTTCCACAATTAAACCATCCCCAGGAGCTGCCTGAATAATCTCTGCAGCAGCCCACCTACCTCTTGTCAATTGGTTGACTATCCTCACTAGACATTTTACTAGATATTGTTTCTCATGTTGAATCAAAATCTATATTTATCGTCTGCATTTGTAGAAAAAAGTTTTTACCTCTTCTATGGTTTGGCAATTCAAGTACTGTATCTGAAGAGTGGTATATTGCCCCCCTTTAACTCTCTTCTCTTCAAGCCAAATATACCCAACTCTCTTCTCTTCAAGCCAAATATACCCAATTCCTTCAACATTTTTCACAGAATGTTGTTCCATTTCCCTGATCATTTTCACAGTCCACTACTGAATCTGTTCCCATTTGTCTACATATCCCTCTTACAGTGTTGTACCAAGAATTGCAAGTGTTCTGACTAGTATAAATAAAGTGAAACCAACACTGCTTGTGATTTGGAAATTATAATTCTACTAAATCCTACTAAATTTTAATCTATTAAGATAATTTTGAATTTCATTCCTGCCTTCTGAGGTATCAGCTACCCTTCCCGGTGTTCCGTCATCTAAAAATTTGATAAGTGTTCCCTTTCCCCTGCCATCTACATCACTGAGATTTTTAAGCTTATCAGGCCCACAACAGATCCCTGTGTCACTCTCCTTGAAACTTGTTTAATGTGGAACTCTTGGTAAGTACTTTTCCCCACTGAGATGTGAATTTATCAGATTATATTATATTTGAGCTCTGATTTAATCAGTTTGCTAACCCAAATGCAACAAGAGATGTGGTAATAAAATATAATAAAATTAAATGGTATGTCAACATTGTGAAATCTTCATATCCCTATTCACATAGCCTACCTGTGGAATCTTCAGGCTTCCTGAAACAATGGCTATATTGGCAGAGATTTCAGAAATACATCCTCCAATGAGAGCTTTCAGATTATTCTGCTTATGACACTTGAAGTTGGGGGCAAAACTATGTCGTGAAGAAAGTAGGCTCAGAGTGGCCTTATAAGTCATTCTTGCAGTGTAGTAGCTATTGAGGATGTGGAATCCCAGAGAGACATTTGATAAAATTGTGGGAGTCTCATTGATCTCTTTGACAGCAAATGCTAAGGCCAGGATGTGCTGGTAGTTTTTAGGCACCGAGCTGCAGAAAGAGTTACAGTAGTTTCATCATGCAAAAACAAACACATTTGCAGTCTTCTTCTTTATCACTCATCTTTCAAGACCATAACAGAGTGAAATTGTTACAGGGTCTACTGGGAGGGGCACAGATTAAGCATCTTGCTTCAATTGTTACTGCAAACACAAATGCAACTAAACTTTACTCAGGGTATACCCATTGAAATTATTGGCCCTAAGTTAGTTGTGTCCATTGATTTAAATGGCTCCTTTCTGAGGATGACTAATATTGCATACAATGCTTGGTTAGCATGAGAGGCGGAGACTTAATATATTGAGGATTGTTTGTATGCTCCCAAGGAAATGTCTTAATCTGAAAAAGTTCTCAGTGAGCTCTCTTCAGTCTGTCCTAAATCTCTTCACAAACATTATACTCTACATTTGGATATATAGCTCCCTTCTCAGGAGGCTCCACTTCTGCTTTTTCCTGGTTAGGATTCAGCAGTGTAGGAGTCATGTAGGAGTAGGAGTCAAGCAGAAAACCACTCAGGCCCCAACAAGTAGTTTTTCTATGCAAACTCTCTTGCAATAAGCACCCCCACCTGTAAAGTGGGATTTACTAGTGGTTTCTATGCAACACTAGTGGTTTCTATGCAACAAATATTGCTGGGATGCCATCTTTTCCCCACCTCTCCCCAAAATAAATAATTATGTAAGCCCCATGTTGCATAGTTGTGTGTTGTCAGTTACTTTAGCCTGAAAATATGAAAGAGGGAGAAAGAGAGAGAGAGAGAGAGAAATAATGCCTTACATAGGTTCATTGATCAAGACCTGTCCAGGTTGTTCAATGAAAGAGAGATTATTATAGAAGTAAAGGACTTGAGAAACAATTCCACCGATGAGAAGGTCTCCTGGTTGGTAAAAATTATGAGGTATAGGTTGAGGATCATCAAATATGCTGCAGTTAATATGCGTCTTGCACACAGTATGACACAGAAGCACCAGCAGTATCACCAA
This sequence comes from Zootoca vivipara, assembly GCF_965207765.1. Taxonomy (NCBI): domain Eukaryota; kingdom Metazoa; phylum Chordata; class Lepidosauria; order Squamata; family Lacertidae; genus Zootoca; species Zootoca vivipara. The sequence continues at coordinate 31,824,989 of NC_142595.1, forward strand.
CAGTAGAATGGTCCGGTTGACAAATTTCCTCCTCCATATATAAATCCCCATGTTTCACCTCAGCATTAGATGTTGCTGATGGTAAATTATATCATTATACTTATTTACAGCTTGACAACTTGGGGAAGCTGTGTACCTGTGCCCTGATATTATATTTCATATTGGTCCTTGTCCATCAGCAGCCCTGAACAACATATTCTTTTAATAATCTCAATTTATCCTTAGAGTTAAGTGAGAACTAGACATTTCCCATTCGTTTTAGAATCCTCAAATATGCATTTTCAGGAACAAGTATTAATAAATTTAATGTGGTGTGTGAAGAAAAGAAAAGTAACATCAACAACTCTTGGTTAAGTAAATTGACATAATTTTGTACTGGAAAAAATAAAAAGCAGTGACGATGAAAAACAATACAGCAATGACCTCTATGGAGAGTGGTACAAAATATTTCTCCAAATGAATGAAATATAAATTATGGTAAGGAAACATGCAGGGTGTTAATTAAAACTTTGTTAATGAGATCCAATTGTTACAGGGGGAAAATGGGCAGATAAAGATAAATTGGTGAGGGAGAAATGATGAGGAACAGAGATGTTAATAATATTTGTGCTAAAAATCAGCGAAGAATCATCCGGTGGAAGCATGTCCTTTGGAGGGGAGGACCACTCAAAAGAGTGATAGAAGCCTGCATTTGCTTAGATCCAGTTCTGAACAACCTGAGTGTTTTGTAGATTTTAAAAGATGCTGATTGTTGATCTTGCTAAGAGGATCTGAATGCCCATTGTGTCCAAATATGGGAACTTGTGATTATGATAATGATAGGGGTGATTATCTTCTTCCCCTTCTGAAGAAGTGTGCATGCACACGAAAGCTCATACCAAAATAAAAACTTAGTTGGTCTTTAAGGTGCTACTGAAGGAATTTTTTTATTTATCTTTTCCCCAGTGTGATGTTTGCCTTTGAAACTGCATAATGTGTGGCAAAACTTCTAGCTTCTCCACTTCCCCATACCCCACCAGGATCTTAAAACTATTAATATTTTAAATCTATTATTTTCTTTTTTGAGGGATAATTAGAAGTCCAGTATCCTCCTATGTCCAGTATGCTTCTACCGAGACTCTACCGAGCCACAAAACTCATACTTGACATAACTAAAAGGCCTGGGTTTAAATGCAGAGTCAAATTCCTGGAGGTATTTGAGGTTCATCTTCATGCTCATGAGTACACCTCCTTGAATCACTTCCAATTATTGTTTGCCCTGTTTATATTTAACATTATTCTCACAGATTATTTAAGCAGTAAAAACCATATGCATGACATAACAAATAAGCTTATATAGCTCAGTATAGTGAATGACAGCAGGGCGACTAAGTTTTCAGGTCAAGGCCCTTCTGCTTAATCCTTCTGACAGGATCTGGAAGGGCCTCAATGGGCAAGCAAAGGGCCTGTAAAAGGTGGGGGCTACAATCTACAATCCCTTTTCTGTGGTCTTTGGGAAGACTGCTAAGGGAGTGCAGGGAAAGGAGGAGACAGGAGGAAGAAACATAGGGGATTGAAATGAGTTTTAAAAAGCAACAAAATATTGTTTGTTAATGAGGAGTTTAGCCCATCTGTCCTTTGGAGTGTGCCCCAAGCAGCTCGATTCTAAACCTCCATTTTGTCCAAAATGGAACTGTGAGAACTCTGGACTCTAGTGGAGGTAATTTGTATATATAAACTCAAGAACTTATTTAGAAACCCTGTACTATGTACTGAAGCATTCCCTACTCCTACCAGTAGATACATTTGCATTCAATTCATGGATCATGAATTTGTTTCTGCTACTAGGTGGGCCCCCTTCATGGATCAATGCCTTGTCGTGGCGAAGGGGCTTGAATAACTCGGAGAAGCTATGAGCTATGCCGTGCAGGGCAACCCAAGATGGACAGGTCATAGTGGAGAGTTTTGACTAAACGTGATCCACCTGGAGAAGGAACTGGCAAGCCACTCCAGTATCCCTGCCAAGAAAACTCCATGGACAAAGACAACAGGCATATAAAAGTTATGACGCTGGAAGATGAGCCCCTCAGGCCGGAAGGCGTCCAACATGCTACTGAGGAAGAGCGGAGGACAAGTACAAGTAGATTCAGAGCTGATGAAGCGGCTGGGCCAAAGCCGAAAGGACGCTCAGTTGCGGATATGCCTGGAAGCGAAAGGAAAGTCCGATGCTGTAAAGAAAAATATTGCATAGGAACCTGGAATGTAAGAAGCATGAATGGAGGTAAGCTGGATGTGGTCAAAAATGAGATGACAAGAATAAATATCGACATCCTGGGCATCAGTGAACTAAAATGGAAGGGAATGGGTGAATTCAGTTCGGGTGACTATCATATCTACTACTGTGGGCAAGAATCCTGTAGAAGAAATGGAGTGGCCCTCATAGTCAACAAAAGAGTGGCAAAAGCTGTAATGGGATGCAATCTCAAAAATGACAGAATGATCTCGATACGAATCCAAGGCAGACCTTTTAACATCACAGTAATCCAAGTTTATGCACCAACTACCGGTGCTGAAGAAAGTGAAACTGACCAATTCTATGAAGACCTACAACACCTTCTAGAAATGACACCAAAGAAGGATGTTCTTCTCATTACAGGGGATTTGAATGCTAAAGTAGGGAATCAAGAGACAAAAGGAACAACTGGCAAGTTTGGCCTTGGAGTTCAAAATGAAGCAGGGCACAGGCTAATAGAGTTCTGTCAAGAGAACAAGCTGGTCATCACAAACACTCTCTTCCAACAACACAAGAGACGACTCTACACATGGATATCACCAAATGGGCAGCATTGAAATCAGATTGATTATATTCTCTGCAGCCAAAGATGGAGAAGCTCTATACAGTCAGCAAAAACAAGACCTGGGGCTGACTGTAACTCAGATCATCAGCTTCTTATAGCAAAATTCCAGCTTAAACTGAAGAAAGTAGGAAAAACCACTGGGCCAGTAAGATACAATCTGAATCAAATCCCTTATGAATACACAGTGAAAGTGAGGAACAGGTTTAAGGATTTAGATTTGGTGGACAGAGTGCCTGAAGAACTATGGATGGAGGCTCGTAACATTATACAGGAGGCAGCAACGAAAACCATCCCAAGGAAAAGGAAATGCAAGAAAGCAAAATGGCTGTCCAATGAGGCCTTACAAATAGCGGAGGAGAGGAGGCAAGCAATATGCAAGGGAGATAGGGAAAGATACAGGAAACTGAATGAAGATTTCTAAAAAAAAGCAAGGAGAGACAAGAGGGTCTTCTTAAATGAGCAATGCAAAGAAATAGAGGAAAACAATAGAATGGGGAAAACCAGAGATCTGTTCAAGAAAATTGGAGATATGAAAGGAACATTTCGTACAAAGATTACCATAATCAAGGACAAAAGTGTTAAGGACCTAACAGAAGCAGAAGACATCAAGAAGAGGTGGCAAGAATACACAGAGGAATTATACCAGAAAGATATGGAGGTCTCGTACACACCAGGTAGTGTGGTTGCTGACCTTGAGCCAGACATCTTGGAGAGTGAAGTCAAATGGGCCTTAGAAAGCACTGCTAATAACAAGGCCAGTGGAAGTGATGATATTCCAGCTAAACTATTTAAAATTTTAAAATATGATGCTGTTAAGGTGCTACACCCAATATGCCAGCAAGTTTGGAAAACTCAGCAATGGCCAGAGGATTGGAGAAGATCAGTCTACATCCCAATTCCAAAGAAGGGCAGTGCCAAAGAATGCTCCAACTACCGCACAATTGCGCTCATTTCACACGCTAGCAACGTTATGCTTAAAATTCTACAAGGCAGGCTTAGGCAGTATGTGGACTGAGAACTCCCAGAAGTGCAAGCTGGATTTCGAAAGGGCAGAGGAACCAGAGACCAAATAGCAAACATGGGCTGGATTATGGAGAAAACTAGAGAGTTCCAGAAAAACGTCTACTTCTGCTTCATTGACTATGCAAAAGCCTTTGACTGTGTCGACCACAGCAAACTATGGCAAGTTCTTAAAGAAATGGGAGTGCCTGATCACCTCATCTGTCTCCTGAGAAATCTCTATGTGGGACAAGAAGCTACAGTTAGAACTGGATATGGAACAACTGATTGGTTCAAAATTGGGAAAGGAGTACGACAAGGTTGTATATTGTCTCCCTGCTTATTTAAGTTATATGCAGAATTCATCATGCGAAAGGCTGGACTAGATGAATCCCAAGCCGGAATTAAGATTGCCGGAAGAAATATCAACAACCTCAGATATGCAGATGACACAACCTTGATGGCAGAAAGCGAGGAGGAATTAAAGAACCTTTTAATGAGGGTGAAAGAGGAGAGCGCAAAATATGGTCTGAAGCTCAACATCAAAAAAACCAAGATCATGGCCACTGGTCCCATCACCTCCTGGCAAATGGAAGGGGAAGAAATGGAGGCAGTGAGAGATTTTACTTTCTTGGGCTCCTTGATCACTGCAGATGGTGACAGCAGTCACGAAATTAAAAGACGCCTGCTTCTTGGGAGAAAAGCAATGACAAACCTAGACAGCATCTTAAAAAGCAGAGACATGACCTTGCCTACAAAGGTCCATATAGTTAAAGCTATGGTTTTCCCAGTAGTGATGTATGGAAGTGAGAGCTGGACCATAAAGAAGGCTGATCGCCGAAGAATTGATGCTTTTGAATTATGGTGCTGGAGGAGACTCTTGAGAGTCCCATGGACTGCAAGAAGATCAAACCTATCCATTCTGAAGGAAATCAGCCCTGAGTGCTCCCTGGAAGGACAGATCGTGAAGCTGAGGCTCCAATACTTTGGCCACCTCATGAGAAGAGAAGAATCCTTGGAAAAGACCCTGATGTTGGGAAAGATTGAGGGCACTAGGAGAAGGGGACGACAGAGGACAAGATGGTTGGACAGTGTTCTCGAAGCTACGAACATGAGTTTGACCAAACTGCGGGAGGCAGTGCAAGACAGGAGTGCCTGGCGTGCTATGGTCCATGGGGTCACGAAGAGTCAAACACGACTAAACGACTAAACAACAACAACAACAACAAGGGATATCAAATCCAAACTCTCCTCTTCTTATTTCAAATGTTTCAGAAGTCAAATGGACTTCTGGAACGGATTCTGTTGGACTTCCAAGGTACAACAGCATAAGGATGAGGAAAAACATAAATAAATGAATCAGCTTTGGGTCTCATTTAAATCTCCCTGGAACCAGCCAAAATAGGAGCAGGAAGGGGGCTATTTGTGACACATTGACTGTTGTGTCTTGTTCAAGGCTAAAAAATGACTAATTACGTTTGCCGAAGCACACACAAAGAAGAGATGGACACACACACACACACACACACACACACACACACACACACACACACTTTATTTAGTCTTCCTTATTAGTTGTTCCCTACTGTTTAGCTCAGGCCTCAGCACAATGATGTAGCATTTAGGGAAAAGGATGCAACCCAGTAGTCCAGCACTAGAGGACAGGATGGAGAAGACCTCCACAGCTACCATGTATTTTCCTTTGGTGCTCATGTAACTTGGTACAAAGGACAGCCAAACACTGCAAAACACCAGCATGCTGAAAGTGATGAACTTGGCTTCATTGAAACTGTCAGGTAACTTCCTGGCTAGAAAAGCCACAATGAAACTGAGAGTGGCTAAGGAACCCATGTAGCCCAAGACGCAGTAAAACATGGTAGTTGAATTCTCGTTACATTGAAGTATGATTTCCCCATCTAATGAGTGCATGTCTGTATCTGGAAATGTCAGGAAAGTACTTAACCAAAGAATGCAAAAACCAGCTTGGATTAAGGTGCAGGAAACTACAATGTAATTTGCTGGTTTTTTGCCAACCCATTTTCTCATCCTAGCACCAGGTTTGGTTGCCATAAATACCAGAACCACAGTGATGGTCTTTGCCAATACAGAAGAGAGAGCCAGAGAGAAGATGGTGCTGAAACCTGTCTGCCGCAGAAGGCAGGTTGCCTTTCCAGGATGTCCGATGAAGAGCAAGGATGAAAGGAAGCAAAGAAGGAGGGAGATGAGGAGGATGTAAGTGAGGGTCCGGTTGTTTGCTTTCACTATGGTTTTACTATGCTTTCACTTGTGCTTCAAAAAAATTCCAAGGACTAAAATTGTGACAAAAAAGAAAGAACTAGCCATGATAACTAAGATGATTCCTAAATACTCTTTGTAAGAAAGGTAGCTTATAGCTCTTGGAATGCACTGGCTTTGGTCCCTGGTGGGATACTGGTCTTCTGGACATTTGACACAGACATCCATGTCTTAAGAAAAAGAAGAAAAGAAGTTTAAACATTTCCAAATGTAGAACAACTCTCTAAAGAATCAGTTCTAAAAGCTTGCGAAAGTGCATCCTTTGGAACTCTTACCGGTTTTTTTATCTGTCTCTCAAAAGTTACCTAACCTGCCTTTTAAGCGAATTAAAAAAATTAATTGTGGAAATTCTTCAAAAAATATTTATAAATTTGGAAAAAAAATTTCCCAAATAATATTTATTAGTTTTCAAACAATTCAAAATACAAAATTTGGCAACAAAAAAAACAAAAACTAAACTAAACTAAAAAAAAAAACATAAAGGGGGGGGAGAAAAAGAAAAACATATCAATTCTTACATTGAATTAACATCGTGGACTTCCTCGATTCCCCCCACACTGGGTCCAACTTTAAATCTAAATTAAGCAATTTTCCTTTAGCATCTTAAACCATTTAATCACATTTCCCCCCATTATCTCACAACCTATTCTAATCTAAAACAGAACATCAACTATCCTCAACCTAAAAAGGTAAAGGGACCCCTGACCATTAGGTCCAGTCGTGACCGACTCTGGGGTTGCGCGCTCATCTCGCATTATTGGCCGAGGGAGCCGGCGTATAGCTTCCAGGTCATGTGGCCAGCATGACAAAGCCGCTTCTGGCAAACCAGAGCAGCACAGGGAAACGCCGTTTACCTTCCCGCTGTAGCGGTTCCTATTTATCTACTTGCATTTTGATGTGCTTTCGAACTGCTAGGTTGGCAGGAGCTGGGACCAAGCAACGGGAGCTCACCCCGTCACAGGGATTCAAACCGCCGACCTTCTGATCAGCAAGCCCTAGGCTCAGTGGTTTAACCACAGCGCCACCTGGATCCTCAACCTATACATTCATTAAATAACCCAAATCTAAATTTATTTTTCCATCCATCTCTGTTTCTTCCCTTGGCCTCAAAGTTTCTACCCCAAATTTTTAAAAATACATTCAAATATTATTTCTTCTATCATAATAACCTTTAACCACTTATATCTAATTCTACCCCCCTTCCCCTGGACTCCAGGTCTCCCAGATGCATCAGCCAACTCCATAAGTCATTCCAGTTTGGACCACCTTAATCAGTCAGAAAATAACCCATTTTTACTCCTCATCCCACTCCCACTCTTTCACCAGCTAGGCACCACTCTCCCATCTTTACCTGCTGCCCCCCCCCCCAGTTTTCTAACTATAGCACAATACCACCCAGCTATGTTTCCACCTTTCAGCCCTATCTTAATTTTTATTCCCTTTAAATTCTGGCCCTGGTATGGATCCTGTCCTCCCTCTCTCACTAGGAGGACATTATTCCATACTCCTTGAATCATGATATAAATTTGGAATTTAAACCACCACTATATCCTTGATAATGATGCACATTCTCAGAATAAGCAAACAAACGGTATCAAACAATATGGTAATTGTGTGATATCTCTGTATATTATGCCTCCTACCCTTTTGGCAAGAGACCATCCCTTTTGGACACAGAGCACAATCAAAGCAGCAAAATTTCTCTCCCTCTTTCTTTTTTCTGCTGTAGCCAGGATAACAGTTGTCATTGCACATAGAAACTGGCAGCACCTGCAGAGGAACATAAAGCATGAACAGAAATAATTTTAGGCTTTATAGGTCAAAACCAGCACTTTGAGTTGGGCCTAGGAAGTAACTCCCAGCCAGTGCAGTCAAGCCAGGATTGGCGTTATATGCTCTTGTCCTGGTGAGCAACCCAGTCACTGAATTCTGAGCTACCTTAATTTTCTGAATCATCTTCAGATGCAGCCCCATGTATAACGCTTTGCAGTAATCTAACCTAGAGGTTACCTAGGAATACATGGCAGAAGATAACATAGTCTCATAATACTGCCCCTTTACTGAAGGTGCTGGTATTGGATTGTGCTTCAAAAGGAAAACCATAAATGGTGGTGGTGTGTGATCCTAGGTTTGAGTTGATTTTCCTCTCTGAAGACAGGATTTACCAATGAAATAAAAGAAAGAAATCTAAATCTTTACAGAGTGGCTCTCTCCATCAAACATGATTCACCATTTTAACCAGTAAGATTACAAAGCGTTATTCTCCAATAATGAGGATGACAATATATACTAAAGCAGCTACAGGTACGTCTCACCTAGTTAAAGCTTTGATGCCACACAATTTGGTCATCATTAATGGTCAACTCTTTGCCTGGAAGAGCCTGAGGATCCAATCTTCCAACTTTCACTCTGCCCACTGAGCCATTGGGGAACATCATCCAGTTTGTAACATCAAACCCTGGAACTAATTCTCCATTGTCATCAAAATGTATTGCTTCTCCACCACTATTATTGAATATGATGCTGCTTAGAAAGTGATGGACCTAGATAGAAAGGGAATACAGTGGAGCTTTGTGTTATGGACGGGACTGGCGCAAGACAAATTGCTGTGTCTGCGTGGGCGCGCGGGGCACAATTTAGTGCTTCTGCACATGCGGCAAAACCCAAAAGTAAACCGTTCTGGTACTTCTGGGTTGCTGTGTACGCAACACAAAAATGTGTAACCTGAAGTGGACACAACATGAGGTATGACTATATATAAAAAGGATACCTAGGACTTAAAACTATTTCAGTGACCTTCACAAAGGTGTGTTATTGGAAAGCAAATGCAGTGGCTCTATATTACTAAATGCAATTTCCCTTCATTTATCCCAGTATCGAAATTCCAAATTTTAAAATGATACTGACATTTATTATCCAAATAGATTCCTATAAAACAACAGCAACAACAGTGACAAGTAACCCAACCAAAGTTGATGGGATTGCTCTATGAAGCAATTCACAGATTGATCATATATTGAGTTTTAATTACCTGCCATGGTTGCACATTCTTAAATAAGAATCTCTCATCTCGCAATAACCTTCAATGCTTCAATCTCAACCTGTATATGTCATGCAAAGCATGTGCCACAGCATAGACAGCATTGTAGACACTGTAACTATGGCCAGTCATCTTAATTTCAAACAAAATACCAGGAATGCTCTCCAGCTTCTCCTCCCCAGTGCATGTTTCTGTTTCATCTTCCTCCTGCTTCTTTAATGAACAGCTGAATGCCTGTTCCCAGAAGTCCTGGATAAATCCATCTCCTTTCACCCCAAAAGGTGTTATCTCCTCAATAAACTTTTGGAAACCTGGTGGCTGATTTGAGTGAGCAGTGAAGGATATGGAACCATGGAAGGTTTGCATATCCCATGTCTTTTGAAAGGACAATGAGGTGAAATCCCAGTGGGATGTAACAATCCACACTTTACCAAGAGGAGGCCATGACATACAGGATATTAGAAATAAAAATATCCTCACAATCTGAAAAGATGGAGGTTCTCCATATACAACGAATACATTTGCTTTTGTCTGAATAGCAACTTCATAGGTTTTCAAGTGTTGTAAAAGGACATCAACCATATTCTCCACATAGCTCCATTTTGGTAGTCTTATTATAAAAGCATAACATATGTCATTCTGGGAAAGCATTGGCACCATTGCTTGTATAAACCTGTCCCCTTTGTCATCATCCACAGCAGCAACTCCGACCCATTTCCACCAAAATGCTGAAGTAACCGCATAACTCCCATTTGCTGGTGGGATTCAGTTGGGACCATTTGATATAAAAATGGGAATAGCATTTTAGAACTTTGTAGTGGCAAAAATGATCCATAAGGGATCTGAAATAGAATGTGTAAAAATCTGTTGGTTGAATTTTCTGTCTTAGAGTCATCTTAAAGTGTGACAATCATTCTAAATCTGAAAAAGGGGGGGAAAGAGAAAAGAGGCTTTGAGCTATTTTTAATGGAATTCACCAAAATCTACATTTCTGACATGGAGTGCCAAACGTCCAGATTTTCCCAGAGACTCCAACGATTTCTGTATGGCAGCCCTAATCCTATATTATCTAGAATATTATGACACTGTGGTATGAGGTGAATAGTAAGGCCACAGTACATGCTTACTTATCTCTAACACCGCACTGGTTTGTGGTCACAGGGACAAAAGCATCCAGCACTTCAGGGATTGTGAAGGAAGGGTGTTGGTGGGCCAGTCCTGCAAGCCAGTTGAGATCACAGCAGCCATGAAGGGAATAATGTAGGTGTGGCTGACTGGGCACCAGCTCAAACACAGTTACAGAGACATCAATATCAACATGATGCATGAGAGTGGATTGGTGGGCATCTACTGTAACATCCATGAATTCCATCTCAGTCTGAACAAGAGGACTGCTGCTTTCCCCTTCAACTCCATGAGTGGTGGACCTTGGGACCTCAAATTTCAGCAGTGCCCTGTGTGATGTCAAAATTCGCCCTCCCTACTTCTCACCTTCCATTCTATATTATAGTTGTGGTACCTCCTGAAGCACCCTCTAAATCTCCCTCTGAACTCCACCATCCATGATCTTGAGAGCTCCAGAAGTGTTCCTGGGTATTTCCACCACAGTGTGAAGGGCAATATGCTGCTTTAGAAGAAGCAGGCAGAGTTAGGGCTCTTACAGCTTCAGCTGGTGTGTGACATGGGCACATTGTGGAATGCCACCTACCTTATGCTTGAGTGTATGGTGGAGCAAAAGATGTCCACGAACTCTATTTTTAGAGAAATTATGGTGTAGGTCCTACTAGGAGACAGAAGTGGGATGTCATTTCCTAGCTAGTGATGGTTCTCATCCGCTTCCCGGAGGCCACTGAGTCACTGAGCAGCAACAAAGATTTCCTCAATCAGGTGATTTCATGGTCAGGCATCTCAAGAACTTTGTCAAATGTTATCCTAAAATCGAGATGCTATGTCATGCACACAGCTTACTTGTGGAGTCTTGTGAATTTCTGAAATGAAGGCCATATTGGCAGAGATCTAAGAGAAACATCCTCCAATGATACCGTCTCATTGGTATTGCCTGAAGTTGTGCTTTTAATATCTCCCTTTTAACAAACTCCTAACCATCATAAACTCACTGCCCTTTTAGTATTTCTGTCCATGGGATCTCACCCAGCGTTTCCCTAAGTTTTCTGAAGTTGGCTTTCTTAAAGTCTAGGATTTGTGTCTTAGTATGCTTGGTTGCTCCTTTCCGCTGTATAATAAACTCAGGAAGAGCATGGTCACTCCAACCTAATGATCCTGCCACTTTTACCCCACTAACCACAGGGCGGGCACCACTACTGAGGTGCCACTACTTCCACAGGGCGGGCGCCACTACTGAGAAGGTCCTCTGCCTGGTTCCCTGTAGCTTTGATTCTCGCAGTGAGGAAACTGCCAGAAGCCCCTCGGCACTGGATCTCAGTGTCCGGGCTGAACAATGGGGGTGGAGACGCTCCTTCAGGTATACTGGACCGAGGCCGTTTAGGGCTTTAAAGGTCAGCACCAACACTTTGAATTGTGCTCGGAAAGGACCTCTGTTTTAAAACAGCTGAACTGGTTGCCAGTTTGTTTTTTCTCCCAATTCAACGTGCTCACATCAGCATTTAAAGTCCAAAACTACCCAGGACCCTATTGCTCATTCCCTACACATCCTTTCTGGTACTGAGATTGGCATATGATGCCCTCTTGTTATTTCCTCCACTCTCGTACGTTTGGTGGCTGGCAGCCTGGGTGAGGGCATTCTGTTTTTTTCAAAATAATTTTTTTTAAAGGTAGCTCTCTACTACTGTAGAGAGCCTGCTAGACAGATACAACAAGAGCTGAAACTGGTGAGGCCATTCTCTGTAGTAGCCCCTAAGTTGTGGAACTCCCTTTCTTCGGAGGGGTTTCTAGCACCTTCACTATACATCTTTCGGTGAATGCTGGAGATGCACTCATTCAAACTGGCTTCTGATACTTCAGATGTCTATTTTTAGGACCTTATTATTATAATACTTGTTAAACTGTTTTTCATATTGCATATGATTGTGTATTAATATTATTGTTGTGTTTTAATAGTTGTAACCAACCCTGAGACCTTACGGTGAAAGCTGGGTAATGCAATAGTATTAGTATTATTATAGCTCCACCCACCATTGCTCAGCCTGGACACTGAAGTCCTCCTCTGAGGGTCCTCTGCTGGTTCCATCACTGTGAGAAGCAAAGTTACAAGGAATCAGATACAGGGACTTTTCCGTAGTGGCGCCCTCCCTGTGGAATGCCCTCCGTTAAGATGTCAAGGAGATAAAGAACTATACAACTTTTAGGAGACATCTGAAGGCAGCCCTGTATTGGAAAGTTTTTAATGTTTGATGTTTCACAATGTTTATATATATATGCTCTAAGCTTCACAGAGTGGCTGGGATATAAAAAATATATTAGTAGTAGTAGTAGTAATATAAGAAGAAATATCCCTAGCAACAGCATTTCCAATGATACATTTAAGTAGTGTTACAATAAAGAGATGGATATATACTTTCATTTCGTTTTTCTTATAACAGTGCACGTCAGGAGCAGAACTCAGAGAAACTAATAATGGTGTACTTCCAATAAACTGCACCTAAGAGAAAAATGAAAAGATGAAGACAGAACTCTTTCATATTTTCCTTTGCATTATATGTTCTCTACTATTTAGGTCAGGCCTCAGCACAATGATGTAGCATTTAGGGAAAAAGATGCAACCCAGTAGTCCAGCACTGGAGCATAAGATGGAGAAGATCTCCACAGCCACCATGTATTTTCCTTTGGTGCTCAGATAGGTGGGAACAAAGGATAACCAGACACTACAAAACAGCAACATGCTGAAAGTGATGAACTTGGCTTCATTGAAACTGTCAGGTAACTTCCTGGCTAGAAAAGCCACAATGAAACTGATAATGGCTAGAGAGCCCATATAGCCCAAAACACAGTAAAACATGGTAGCTGAATTCTCATTACAAACTAGTATGATTTCCCCATAGAAGGAGTGTGGGTCTGTATCTGGGAATGGAGGAGCAGTACTTAACCAAAGGGTACAAACACCAGCTTGAATAAAAGTGGAGAGAAGGATAATAGAATTTGCTGTTCTTTTGCCAACCCATTTTCTCATTTTGGCCCCTGGTTTGGTTGCCATGAATGCCAGAACCACAGTGATGGTCTTTGCCAATACAGAAGAGAGGGCCAAAGAGAAGATGGTGCCAAAAGCCGTTTGTCGGAGAGGGCAGGTTGCCTTTCCAGGCTGTCCGATGAAGAGCAGGGAACAGAGGAAACAAAGGAGGAGGGAAACAAGAAGGATGTAGGTGAGGTTCCGGTTGTTAGCTTTTACTATTGGACTCTCCTTGTGCTTCATAAAAATTCCAAGAACTAAAGCTGCGACAAAAGAAAGAGAAATAGCCATAATAAATAAGGTGATCCCCAAATCTTCGTTGTAAGTAAGGTAACTTATAATCCTTGGAATGCATTGAGTTTGGTTTTCATTGGCATACTGGTCTTCTGGACAATTGATGCAGGAATCCATGTCTTAAAAAATAAAAATTAAAGAAGAGAAAGAGTGATTTTAATATTCTCAAGTACAGAACAACATCTTTCTAAGAAGTCTTAAAACCTCATGAGAATGTATACCTTTGTTCTCTTGCAGTCCTTTTAAAATGATAAAAAATGTACGGTGTTGTTTTAAAAATATTTATTTATAATCCAAACCACCATTATATCCATGCACTTTACATTCTCTTAAGAAATAAATAATAGATATATTTTGTTATGAAAATGGCTGGATATCTCTATATATGTTTATTTCTATTTTTTCCCCTAGTATTTTCTAATTAAGTTAATCTGTTTTTAGGGCAGGATGGCAGGGCTGCTGTGGGAGTATGTCCAAGTCAACAGAATGACTGGGTCAAGTTCCAGTAGGGGAGATGTATTGGGAACACTGATCTCAGTGATCACAGACAGGAGGAGTTGTCTGAGGACCCGATCATGTCATTACTAAGGAGGTAGGTTTAATCATTGTTTGAAGGCTATCCCTGCTTCTGGATCTAATCCTGACCAGAAGGATACATGTATCAACACAGGTGTCCCATATGACCTTAAAGTGCCACTGTGCAATACCAGGCCAATGAAATTTCACAAGACTACTGACATCCAGGGCTGAGCAATGGGCCCTTGCCAGAGTAGTACATACTCTAGTTATCTCCCACTTGAATTATGGCAATGTGCTCCATGTGGGGCTACCTTTGAAGGTGACTTAGAAACTACAACTAATCCAGAATGCAGCAACTAGACAGGAGACTGGGAGTGGTTGCTGGAAGCATATAACACCGGTCCTAAAGAATCTACATTGGATCCCAATACATTTCCAAGCAAAATTCAAAGTCTAAATGGCCTCAGGGCCATATAGCCAAAGGAGGGTCTCCATCCTGGCTACTGAGGTCCAGTTTCAAGGGCTTTCTGGTAAGAAGTGAAGTTACAGGGAACCAGGCAGCGGGCCTTCCTGCTGGCGGCACCAGACATTTGGAATGTCATCCCATCAGAAGGAAATATACAAGTATTTGATTTTTATAAGACACCTGCAGCCCTGTATAATGAGGCTTGTCATTTTTGATATTTTATTGTATTTTAAATATTTTGAAGGGAGCCACTCAGAGTGGCTGGGGCAACCCAGTGGGATGGGTGGCATATAAATTGTTACTGTTATTGATATTCAGTCTCCCACCTTTCTTATCAGAGATCATCCCTTCTGGACATGGCACACAATCATAGCAGCAAAATTTCGCTCCCTCCTTCTTTTTCCTGTTGGAGCCAGGATAGCAGTTGTCATTACACACAGAAACTGGTAGTACCTGCACAGGAACATGATGGATGATGAGAAATAGTGGGGGGGGGGGTTGTTTGTTTCTTAAGAATGGTATGTAGGCAAATAGTGAAGAGAGCTTTAGATCATCCAATCTTACAGTACTGCCCATCTATTGAAGCTATTAGTATAGGACGGAGCTTTGGGGGAAAGCATAAGTGATGGTGGTATGTGATTCCATCTCTGTAAGACTGGTGGGGTGCTGTTTGCAAGAAATGGTTCTAATTACTCTGAGCTATACATATTTCAGACTTTATTTACATATGTACAAACTCAGTAGACATCATTCAGCCATCTGTACTGTCGGACTCAGATCCAGGAAGTAACTTTTGGCGGCTCTTTCTCCAACGTAAAAGCTTAGGGAGCTTTAATCTCCTCCTTGCGTTCTACATTTCAACTCCCACCTCTCCCTTGCTGATGGGACCTGCGTAGCCTCCCCCTCTGTTCCTGAGCTGGTGGAGTGGTGTTGGGGCTCCAGCTCTGCATCAGTGAGCCCCTTCCTTCCGTGGTTCCATCCTTCCTGCCACCCCATCCCCTTCTGCCATTTCCTGTCCTT